>NC_044398.1:46172949-46516282 GCF_006542625.1 Nomascus leucogenys | reverse complement strand
TATTTATCTAATAAAACCTCTATTTTGGGGTTTCTTTTCATACCTTCAATACCATAAGAAGATTTCAGGGTAATTATTTGACAGGTTCTTGTCAAATAGTATAACACAACAGTCGTCAAAGAGAAGGTGTGGAAAATGATGTTCAGTGTTCCAAAGTAGAAAAATTAGACAGATATGTTAGTTATTGTAAATAAAAAGATAAAAACATGGATTTTCTAGTGTATGATACATGTATTAGTCTTGGTTCTACCATCTTAAGAAATAGTTGTTTTTTGAGATGAAGTTTCACTCTTGTCATGCAGGCTGGAGTACAGTGGTGCCATCTCGGCTCACTGCTGTCTCCGCCTCCTGGGTTCAAGCGATTCTCCTGCCTCAGCCTCCCCAGTAGCTGGGACCACAGGCACGTGCCACCACGCCTGACTAATTTTTTGTATTTTTAGTAGAGATGGAGTTTCACCATGTTGACCAGGCTGGTCTTGAACTCCTGACCTCAGGTGATCCTTCTGCCTTGGCCTCCCCAAAGTGCTAGGATTACAGGTGTGAGCCACCGCACCTGGCTAAGAAATAGTTGTTTCTGAAAGTGATGCATGTTACCACAGGAATTTGACTAGTATTGGCAGCATTTCCTTGTATGTGAACTTAAGTGCCACAAATCTCATCAGTCATATTTACACACTTGTGAGTGACAGGGAAGGGGAGCAAGAGCCTGCCTGTGAATTGTCTTTGCTGGAAAATAATCTTCTATTAATTTATTCTCGTTAGGGTATTAAAAACCAGTGACACGTAGCATGAAGGCGGGTGAGGCCCATATTGCTAATGTGATGCTGATGTGGACGTTCATTGTGGCTTTGGTTTTTACCCACAAAGGCTGTAAGTCTGGAAAAGACTGGCCCATTGCCATGAGTAATTATGTTGTCTCCCTCGGTCTGAAATGGGGATTTGGGTGTGATGGGTTCAGGGAAAAGTGATGGCTGTGTAATCTCTCCACTCACAAATGTGTTATGACCCTGATGGAGTGCCCAGCTGAGCGCACTATGGAGTGGCGCATCCTCAGGGATGGAGCCTGGCTATGGACGGGAGAGTTTTGTCCTGCTCTTACTTTTGGGGCTAATACTACACATATATGATTTTATAATTTTAGAGACTTGCACTATTTGACAAATGGTATTTAAAAAAGTTTTCAAATGGGAAGTGATTAATTTTGTACTCTGTTTTTCTTGGTGTATACTTTGCCCTTAAGTGATCCTTTGTCAAACACTTTTTATAAAACATTTAAGAGCAAGACTCTCCTTTCCACTTAGGAAGTATTACTCTTTATTCAGAGGGATGCTTTGAATGAAACCAGTAAGTAGGTATTTTCAGAATGACTTTCCCTGTTTGCCTTCTTCATATCACAGTTCTGAGAATGACTGTATTTTTTGACCCATGTCTAGGCACATTTGCCCTTCTCAGCTGGGGCTGCTGCTTGGATAAGACTCTTTTCTGCTCTCTCAGTTATTTTAGTGCTTCTGTTTTTCTCCCCTTTCCTCACTTTATGCCCCTTACACTTTCTTTCTACTTAATGTATCTCCTGCTTCTTGACTCCTTTTTACTTTGAGAATGTCAGAGAACAGAATGATCTGTGCTGAGCGCTGTGGGATGATGGACTGGTGAAGAAGGCAGGGGGTGAGGAGGCAAGTGAGGAAACCCAAAACCCCCCTGCCTTGCAGAGGCTGTGCCTGGATTGGGGCAATGAGTTGAGGCATCAACATGTGGATTTCATGAGTCTGAGAGATGGCTGGGGAGAGTGTCTATCGAGGGCTGATAAACAGAAGAGGATGGTTGGATACATGGATTACAAGGCTAGGAGTCGGAAGCTCCAGGTCCCTATCTCTGCCAGGGCCTTCAGTAGCTACAGGGTAAGGCACTTATACTTACCTGGTAATCAGTTTCCTCGTCTGTGAGATAATGGAAATAACTATACATTTTACCTATGGACAGGCTCATTGTGAAGTTGAAATAAGATAGGATGTACATAAAGGCGCCTTGTAAGGGATTAAACCCAATGTGTGGAATAAACCTGCCCCATACCCTTGGGGAACAGTGTGGCCTAGTGGGTCATATCGGGCTGTCTCATAGGCCCGTGTGGCCCATCTGCATGGAGGACTGGTTCTACCTGAGGATAAGTAATATGAGAGATGATTTCTCTACTAAAATAATCACACACATTGTCTTGTACAATACAGTGCTTAACCTTTATTTTAAAGATAAAACATGACACAGTCAAGCTGCCGTTACATCTCTGTGTTCTTTGTGGGTCACCTGTTTACACACTTTTGTTTATTAGACTATTTCAGTCACAAACCTTGCCAGCTGTTGGTACAGTCAGAAGCTTTTGTGTTGAGGACTCAGTGGACATGTGCTCAGAGGCTCTCATTAAATCTCTGGGCCTCAGGTTCTTCCTCTCTCCTGTGGGAACCAAATGCTAGGTATTGGTGAGAATTAAATGGGAGAACATCTGGCACAGATAATGGCTGAGATGTTTAAGTTCCTCTTCCTAATTATGATGGTAGTAGTGACGATGGATAGTGCCTCCTGTAGCTCGGAAGAAGGAAGTTAATTCTGGGTGGAGGTGGTCAGCAGAAGTTCCAGAAAGGAAGGAAGTTCGGTCATGAAAGAGGGATGAAATTTGGATAGTGGACAAGAGGCCGTTTCAGGTGGAGAGAGAAGCCCAGACATGGGAGCTGGAGAGTTGGGCAGGGGTGGGGCAGCAGCAGCAGCCGAGCCATGGGGAAGTGTGACATGGGGACTGGGCAAGGCCAGGAGGGAAGCCCAGGAGTGACTTGTGGGACCCTGAGTGCCAAGCAGGGATTTGGACATTACCTTTTGGAAAGGCAGGTCTTTAGAAAGGTGTGTGTGGTGGTGGGATGCAGTGTTCACATTTTCCTGGTGAGCTGATCCTTGTGGGTCAGTGTTCACAATTTCCTGGTGAGCTGATCCTTATGGGTCCCCCACCCCTCAGCAGGTATCTAGAAAGATTATCTTGGGCATAAAGTGACCTCCGCCCTCCCCCTTTGTCAGAAGCTCTTGCTCCTGGCTCTTGGGGTTAGATTTTCTGCTGCTGCTGGCTTTACCCTGCGGTTGGTTGAAGGGTTTCCAGTTAGTCTCTGGAGGCTGACAGTGTAGGAACTGGTTTCACCTGAGCTTGGGGCCCTGCTCCAGGGAGAGAGCTGTTGTGGGGGTCATGATGTTTCTGGGGTTGTGGATCTCTGACATGTGGCAGAGCTTCGTGGAAGGACACTGGAGGCACAGCACTTGCTCTTACCCACATGTTGCTCTTTTCCTCCATGACTTTGAGATCCTTATATATGCTACCTTTTTAGAACTGGTGGTGGCTTTGACTTCTGTACATTGGATGAAAATGAAATCTTCAAAAATCTTAAAATGAGTTAATTTTTTCCTGTTTCTTTTTTTCCTTCTCTGTTGGTGATTTGGTTTACAGTTTCATGATCTGTAATACTCAGTTTTAAGTTTTATATTTGGTAACTGTATTAGTCTTTTCTCACGCTGCTAATAAAGATATACCTGAGACTGGGTAATTCATAAAGAAAAAGAGGTTTAATGGACTCACAGTTCCACATGGCTGGAGAGGCCTGACAATGATGGTGGAAGGCGGAAGACACGTCTTACGTGTCAGCAGGTAAGAGAAGAAATGACAGCAGGGGAAATGCCAAACGCTTATAAAACCATCAGATCTTGTGAGAACTCACTATCACGAGAACAGTATGGGGGAAACCACCCCCATGATTCAGTTATCTCCACCCGGCCCCACCATTGACACATGGGGATTATTACAATTCAAGGTGAAATTTGGGTGGGGACACAGAGCCAAATCATATCAGCGTCACTTGATGGAAATGGGTTTGCAATGCCAGGATCCTTGAGAGTCTGATGTCATATTTGCTGTGTCTTCAGGCAAAGGCCTAATAATTTGAAATCAAATTTTTCCCTAGCTGTGGCCTTAGGATCAACATTCATAGAACACTTTTCAATAAATTATTATTTGGCTATTTAAAGTATCATTTTCAGGCACTTTGGACGGTGGAGAGGGAAGGATCACTTAAGCCCAGGAATTCGAGATCATCTGGGCAACATGGCAAAAACCTGTCTCTACAAAAAAATACAAAAATTAACCAGTCGTGGTGGCATGTGCCTTTAGTCTTAGCTACTCGGGAGGATGAGTTGGGAGGATTGCTTGAGCTGGGGAGGCAAAGGTTACAGTGAGCCGAGATCACACCACTACGCTCCAGCACTCTAGCCTGGGCGACAGAGCCAGACTCTGTCTCAAAAAAAAAAAAAAAAAAAAAACAAAAAACACCACCACCACCTTTTCGATGAAGCTAATATGAATAGAGTGAGAATAGGTTTTTTTCCAGGATTTCATAAAATCTGTAGCCATGTTTAAATACATGTAAACACCTAGCTATCATGGAAGCACTGTTTTACTGTTTCCCCTTAGCTTTAGCTGAATTCTTCCAAGTCTTGCTTTTGGGTTGGGAATTTTTTACTCTCTTTTAAAAGTTTTTAAAATTAACAATACTAAATAGATAATAAACTGGAAAGGAATGAAAATAGTGTACAGGAAAACTTGTCCCCTTTACGCCACAGCCTACTCTGATCGCTGGATGCCAGTTCTCTGCTTGGCAGCAAATACTCTCACCAGCTTCTGTGTGTCTCTCTCTCTCAAGTCTCTGCATGCGTATTTATCTTCATACAAATGATAGCATCCAGGAGACACTGCTATGGCCTGCTTATTGTCCATAACAACATATCTTCAGAGTTCTTTTTTTTTTTTTTTTCCTGAGACAAGGCCTTTTCTGTTTCCCAGGCTGGAGTGTAATAGTGCAGTCTCAGCTCACTACAGCCTCAGCCTCCCGGGCTAAAGCTGTCCTCCCACCTCAGCCTTCCAAGTAGCTGGAATTATAGGTGCACACCACCATGCCTGACTAATTAAAAAAAAATTTTTTTTTTTTTTTAGAGATAAGATCTCACTATGTTTCCCAGGCTAGTCTTGAACTCTTGGGTTCAAGTGATCCTCCTGCCTCAGCCTTCCAAAGTGCCCGGGTTACAGTCATGAGCCATCGTGCTTGGCCTAACCGTCTTTTAAATAGTTATGTAATATTCTGTTGTATGGCTGTATCATTGTTAACTTAACCAGCCCTCTATCAATGGACATTTATTTGTAATCTTTCACTATTATTCAGTGAATATTTTTGTTTATAACAAGTCATTTGGTACATGTGGGAGCTATGTAATTGTTTTAAACCACAGTAGACATTGTTACACTGTTTGCTTCAATTGTCAAATGTAATTTGGAAAATTCAAGAGAAGGAGGAAAGCCTTTTACATTTTTACCTATGTTTTTACACACCCTCTTCTTTCTTTCTTCCTGATGTTGCAAGGTTGATTTATTTGATTTCCTTTTCATTTAGAGAATTTTGTTTAGCCATTCTTCCAGGGTAGGTCTGCTGGTGACAGTTTCTCTTAGTTTCATGAAAATATCTTGATTTCCTCTTTATTCCTTAAGATATTTTTGCTGATATAGGATTCTAGGTTGTCACCTCTTTTCTTTCAATCCCTAGCAAGCATCGTGCCACTTTCTTCTGGCTTTTCCTGTTTTCTGATGAACAATCAGCTGTCATTCAAATTGTTTTTTCCTTATAGGTAGGTGTCATCTTTCTTTGGCTGCTTTCAAGAATTTTTCTGTCTTTAGTTTTTCAAGGTATAACTAGCTTTTTGAATCTTGGGTTTCTGTTTCTTGCCAAATTTGGGAACTTCTCAGCTGTTATTTCTTCATATACTTTCCAAGCCCTGCCCGCTGTCTTTTCTCCCTTGGAACTCTGATGATGAGAATGTTAGTTCTTTTTTCACAGTCCCACACGTCCCTGTGGCTCTATTATTAGCTTTTTTTCATTGTCTATTTCTCGATTTCTCTCTCTTGTTAAGTTTGGGTAATTTCTTTTGTTCCATCTTTCAGTTCACTGATTCTTTCTTCTGTTCTGCTGTTGAGCACATCTACTGAGCTTTTTACTTCTGTTGTTATATTTTTCAGTTCTAACATTTCCATTTGGTACTTGTTTATAGCTTTTATTTCTTTGCTGAGCTGAGCCTCTTTTTCTTTGCTGCCTCTTTCTCTTTTTTTTTTTTTTGTTTCAAGTGTGTGTGTGTTTGTGTGTGTGTGTGTGTCCTTGTTCATTGATGATTATGCACTTATTATGGCTGCTTTAAAATCTGTCAGGTAACTTGAACATCTCTGTCATCTCAGTGCTGGCATGTATTTTCTTCATGTCGTACAGCTTGAGATCTAGCTTCTTGGTAGGATGAGTGATTTTTTTTTTAATTGAAACCTCCTGGACATTTTGGATCTTATTTAAACCTTCTGTTTTAGTTGACTTATGGCATTGCTCTGGCAGAGGATGGTGGGCCACTCCCTTGTTACTGCCAGGTGGAGACAGAAGTTCAGATTTTACTTAGCCACTGTTGACACTGAGGGAGTGTGGCTGAGGATCTTTGTTATAGTTGGTGGGAGTCTCACCTCTCCATGTTGTTTTCATTGATAGTACAGTAGTGTAGGGGGCTGGTTATTACTGGCAGTGGAGGATGAAAGTCCTGGCCCCCTACTTGGCCTTCTTGGACCTAGAGGTGTTGGGGCATCTCGTTACCACTTCACAATGGCAAAAGTTTAGGCCTCACACTCAGCCTTTGTTGGTGTGGATGGGACTGGAGCCACAGTCGTTTTTGGCGCCTGTCTGGCGTAGAGTGGTTATTATCTAAAGATGTTCTGTCTTGCTAGACAGGCTCCTTTCTGTTCTTTGGACAGAGAGAGCAGGTGTTCTTTTGGTCTGCACCCTTCATGTTTGCAGATTGTCTCCTTCTTCAGCTTTTATCTGAGATATGTGAGGCAAAAAGGAAACTCAGGGAACTCACCCCTGTGCTGTTTCTCATGTCCTTGTGTCCCTGGCCACTCTGGAGCAGAGGTTAGCAGAGGTTCTCTGGAAAGGGCCAAATGGTCTCTGAACTGCTCAACTCTGCTGTTGAACCTCAGAAGCAAGCGTAGACGAGATGTAAGAGAACAGGCCTGGCTGCTTCATTTCAGCTTTGCTTATGAAAGCAGCCTGGCCTGGATCTGCCTACCCTGCTCTAGACCCTTGCTTCCCACACCTCCTAGTGCTGACTCTTTCCTAGATGTCTTCAGAATAAGCTTCAAGTTTTCTTGAGTGCAGCGTATTCTGCTGTTGTAGACCCCTGTCCGGGGCACAGCTTTGTGGTGGTGATCACCTGTGGGAGAGAACTTCACAGTCAGCCCCTAGAATGATTCTGGGTAGCAGAAAGGATGGAGCCTAGAGCAGTTTCCAAAGTAGAATGAAATGTAATTGCACACGTGGGACTCCAGTCCCTGCTTATCTTTACTTCTGAGAAGCATTTCATACATTTGTTAATTATGCTGCAGGAGAGGTAGTCTTAACTCATAAACTGAGCTGAAAGAAGTCTAGATTTTCACGTGTCATTGCTATTTTAAGACATCTCTTTTCACACATCATTTTGTCTTAACAAGTGTACCTGTGAAGTTAGGGATGGGTGCTCTTATTTCTATTATATTGCTTTGGATTTTTCTCTAGAAGAGAGAGTATGTAATTGCCAATTCAGAAGTGATTCTATATTGTTAGCACCACTTATAAGACCCCATTTGCCTGAAATGGAAAGGAAGAGTCCCATAAGGAGCTAGAATGGGGCACCATGTGGTATGAGGGTGGGGGAGAGTCTGTAGCACTGACAGGTGTTTTGGCCTCTTCTGAATACCGCCTTGTTTTACCATGTTGCAGAATGGAACCATTGTAAGCCAAAAACAAGTTGGCCTTTAAACTGTTGTTAGCAAAGAAGCAGAAGCAGTCTTCTTTGAAATGACTTTCACTTTGGAAGGGACAGAGACAAGATGAATAAGAGCTTTCCCTGATGTTAAGTGTTTGTGGCCTTAGAGAGTGGTACAGAGTTTCCTATGTATCTGCATTGTGTACGCTTCTTGTTTTCTTAATTTTAGGGCCCTATTATTACTATGCTTTAGATAAGCAATTGGGCTTTTCAATGGAAAAAGCAGTAGGAGGCTGGGCGCCGTGGCTGCGAGGCTGAGGCGGGAGGATCACTTAAGCTCAAGAGTTTGAGACTGGCCTGGGCAACATGGGCGAAACCTCGTCTCAACTAAAAATAAAAAAGGAAATAGCCAGGCATGGTGGCGCGTGCCTGTAGTCCTTGCTACTTGGGAAGCTGAGGTGGGAGGATTGCTTGAGCCCAGGAGACGGAGGTTGCATGAGCTGAGATTGTGCCACTGCACTCCAGCCTGGGTGACAGAGTGAGGCCCTGTATGAAAATAGAAAAGAAAAAGCAATAGGTTATTAGCATAAACTTGATAAGAATTCATGCTGGTGTATCTTATTTTAAGGTGTAGTTGTCTTTAATAAAGTGCATTTCATTAAATGAAGTTAATTACGTATTTACTTGTAAAATAAAAATATGTTTCTCTGGAAAACGAGTTTGGCTGTATGATTTAAAATGATCATACTTAAGAGAATACCCATTGTTATAAAGTCTGTATGAAAGGAAAAGTTCCCATTTATAGTTTTAGTTAAAACGATGACATAATTTTAAAGAACTTAGATTCATTGTTGCATTTTGAATAATAGTTTAAAAGTCCTAGTAAAGCAATAGTGAAAGTGTACCTGGGTATAACACACGGGCTGGCTAGAAACGTCACTTAGCCTGCATGACCCACAGAGTGTTGCCATCACTTCTGATGTGTAGGGCCCTGTTTGCTTTGGAGCAATGCAGATCTCTGAGGCAGTGCTGGTTGCCCTCCAAGGGCTTATGGTGGTGGCTGGAGAAATAGAACTAAATAAGGGAAAATTAGGTACCCTTGAATTCTAAGCTTAGAACTTTGAAGCAGAAGCAATGTGAGTCATTAAAAGGACATAAAATTAACTCACAGTTTATTAGCCATCTGCTGCGCATCAGGCTCATAGTGTGGTGGGAGAGATGGCTTTATAATTGAAAGGTAGTGAAATAATGAGACCAGAGACTCATACAAATTGCCTGGATAGGAGGTACTTTGTTGGGAGTTTAGGTGGTATACCTATAAGACTTGATATTTGAAAATAGTCTTTAAAAACAAGTAGGAATCAATGTACAAAAATCACAAGCATTCCTGTACACCAATAACAGACAAACAGAGAACCAAATCATGAGTGAACTCCCATTCACAATTGCTTCAAAGAGAATAAAATACCTAGGAATCCAACTTACAAGGGATGTAAAGGACCTCTTCAAGGAGAACTACAAACCACTGCTCAATGAAATAAAAGAGGATACAAACAAATGGAAGAACATTCCATGCTCATGGGTAGGAAGAATCAATATCGTGAAAATGGCCATACTGCCCAAGGTAATTTATAGATTCAATGCCATCCCCATCAAGCTACCAATGACTTTCTTCACAGAATTGGAAAAAACTACTTTAAAGTTCATATGGAACCAAAAAAGAGCCCGCATCGCCAAGTCAATCCTAAGCCAAAAGAACAAAGCTGGAGGCATCACCCTACCTGACTTCAAACTATACTACAAGGCTACAGTAACCAAAACAGCATGGTACTGGTACCACAACAGAGACATAGATCAATGGAACAGAACAGAGCCCTCAGAAATGATGCCGCATATCTACAACTATCTGATCTTTGACAAACCTGACAAAAACAAGAAATGGGGAAAGGATTCCCTATTTAATAAATGGTGCTGGGAAAACTGGCTAGCCATATGTAGAAAGCTGAAACTGGATCCCTTCCTTACACCTTATACAAAAATTAATTCAAGATGGATTAAAGACTTAAATGTTAGACCTAAAACCATTAAAATCCTACAAGAAAACCTAGGCAATACCATTCAGGACATAGGCGTGGGCAAGGACTTCATGTCTAAAACACCAAAAGCAATGGCAACAAAAGCCAAAATTGACAAATGGGATCTAATTAAACTAAAGAGCTTCTGCACAGCAAAAGAAACTACCATCAGAGTGAACAGGCAACCTACAGAATGGGAGAAAATTTTTGCAACCTACTCATCTGACAAAGGGCTAATATCCAGAATCTACAATGAACTCAAACATATTTACAAGAAAAAAACAACCCCATCAAAAAGTGGGCAAAGGACATGAACAGACACTTCTCAAAAGAAGACATTTATGCAGCCAAAAAACACATGAAGAAATGCTCATCATCACTGGCCATCAGAGAAATGCAAATCAAAACCACAGTGAGATACCATCTCACACCAGTTAGAATGGCCATCAATTAAAAAATCAGGAAGCAACACGTGCTGGAGAGGATGTGGAGAAATAGGAACACTTTTACACTGTTGGTGGGACTGTAAACTAGTTCAACCATTGTGGAAGTCAGTGTGGCGATTCCTCAGGGATCTAGAACTAGAAATACCATTTGACCCAGCCATCCCATTACTGGGTATATACCCAAAGGACTATAAATCATGCTGCTATAAAGACACATGCACACGTATGTTTATTGCGGCACTATTCACAATAGCAAAGAGTTGGAACTAACCCAAATGTCCAACAACGATAGACTGGATTAAGAAAATGTGGCACATATACGCCATGGAATACTATGCAGCCATAAAAAAGGGTGAGTTCATATCCTTTGTAGGGACATGGATGAAACTGGAAAACATCATTCTCAGTAAACTATCGCAAGGACAAAAAACCAAACATCGCATGTTCTCACTCATAGGTGGGAATTGAACAGTGAGAACTCATGGACACAGGAAGGGGAACATCACACTCCGGGGACTGTTGTGGGGTGGGGGGAGGGGGGAGGGACAGCATTAGGAGATATACCTAATCCTAAATGACGAGTTAATGGGTGCAGGAAATCAACGTGGCACATGGATACATATGTAACAAACCTGCACATTGTGCACATGTACCCTAAAACCCAAAGTATAATAAAAAAAATAAATAAATAAAAAATAAAAATAAAAACAAGTAGGAGTTTGCTTGTAGGATGTGAACTTTTTAGTCAAGGGAAAACTGTTTGAAATACTGAGATATGAAACAGCATGATGTATCTGGGGAGTAGAAGATATTTTCATGTTTGGAACATATAGAGTATGAGTAATGAATTTGGGAGTATGAATAAAGAAACTACTGGGGATGGCTACGGGATGGGCTATTGATGTGGTTTGTGTTATTTTCCCCCTTTATTTCGTATACAGTCACGTGTCACTTAATGAAAGTGATACGTTCTAAGAAGTGCTTTCTGAGAAATGTCTCATTAGGTGATTTCGTCATTGTGTGAACATGAGAGAGTGTACTTATCCACAAATCTAGATGGTCTAACCTACTACACGTGTAGGCTGCATAGTATAGCCTGTTGCTCCTAGGCTACAAACTTGTACAGCATCTGACTGGACTGAATACTTTAGGTAATTTGAACACAGTGGGTAAGAACTTGTATGTCTAAACATCCCTAAACATGGAAAAGGTACAGTAACAGTACAGTATAGAAGATAAAAAATAGTATGACTGTTTACCATCTCCATGAATGGAGCTTGTAGGACTGGAAGTTCCTCTGGGTGAGTTAGCAAGTGAGTAGAGAGTGACTCCAAAGGCCTAGAACATTTCTGTATACTACCAGAGACTTTGCAAACACTGTACACCTAGGCCACACTAAACTGATACAAAATATTTTTCTTCACTAATAAATTAATCTTAGCTTGCTGTAACATTTTTACTTTATAAACTTTAAATTTTTAAAACTTTTTGACTTTTGAAATAACAGTTATAACACAAACACATTGGATAGCTGTACAGAAATTTTTTTTCTTTATATCCATACTCTGTATGCTGTTTTCTGTTTTAAAATTTTTATCGTCTTTTTAAACTTTTTTGTTAAAAACAAGACACAAACACACACATTAGCCAGGCCTACAGAGGGTCAGGATCATCAATATCACTGTCTTCCACCAGCACCTCTGTCCCATTCTGTAGAAAATGAAGTAGAGGTTCCTCTTCAAAGGGACTTTCCTCTCAGTCTAATTGAGAATAAATAGTAGCCTCTCTTAGAAGCAAAATTTACTCAAAGACCTGTGCTAATATTCTTAAATATCTGCTAGCTGTAATAAAGCAATATCCTTTGTGTTCTTAGCCCTCATCTTTTAGGCTAGATATTTGCCCTGGCATACCTGTACAGGCCCAAGCAAGCGTTAGGTCATAGCCTGTTCCTCTTTCTTATTTGGAGGTATTTTTGCCTTTCTCAGCATCCCACAAGTTACTTCCTCCTTTCCTTTGTTCTCCTCTACCTATGTCTCTTTTGGGAAGTTCTAAGTTGCTAGCCAATCAGGACAAGTACAGAATGTGAGGTCCCATTCCAGCCAGTGGAAACTGGACACAGCTATAGGGTGGACGCGTCAGACTATAAATGACCCTGTCTCTTTTGTGTGTGCTCTCCTGGCAAAACTGCTAGCGAGCAGCATCCTTTCTGCAGAAAGTAAATTAGCCTTGCTGAGAGATCCTTTGTCTTAGTGTTGATTTCTGCGACCTCGAATACCCATTTCCAACACACTCAAAGGGCTTTAGAGGCAACAGCACTCATGGAGTTGTCATCTTCCATGATAGCAAGGCCTTCTTCTGGTACCTCCTGCAGGCCCTGCCTGAGGCTGTTTCACAGTTAACTGTTTTTTGGCTTTTTTTTTTTTTTTTTGAGATGGAGTCTTGCTCTGCTGTCCAGGCTGGAGTGCAGTGCGTGATCTTGGCTCACTGCAACCTCTGCCCCGCGGGTTCAAGCTATTCTGCTGCCTCAGCCTCCCAAGTAGCTGGGATTATGGGTGTGCGCCATCACGCCCAGCTAATTTTTGTATTTTGAATAGATACGGGGTTTCACCATGTTGGTCTGGCTGGTGTTGAACTCCTGACCTCAAGTGATCCACCTGCCTTGGCTTCCCAAAGTTCTGGGATTACAGTTGTGAGCCACTGTGCCCGGCTATAACTGTTTGACTGGCAGCACAGTGGGTTTGTTTACACCAGCAAACACAGGAGTGATGTGTTACACTACATTATGATGTCACTAGGTGATAGGAATTTTTCAGCTCCATCATAAGCTCAAGGGACTACTGTCATTGATGCAGTCTGTTGACCAAAATGTTACGCAGTGCATGACTGAATTTTTGTTCTAAAATTTTTTGCAAATGAAATTAGATTTGTATTTTGAAAAGATAATCCTAATAAAGCAACGTGGAGAATGGATGTAGGGGTGGAGGAGGCAAGAGGTAGAGATGTTAGGATATTGAATAGTCCGGGCAACAGATGATGAGGACTTAAATCAAGGTGGTGGAAGCAGTGATGGAAATGAGAGGAGCTTCCAAATAGATTTGGATATATGGGATAAAGGAACAGTAGAGATCAGGGAAATTTTTAGTATTTGTGGTTTGTTTTCAGGGTGATCAGTGGTGCCATTAACTCAGTTTGGGATTATGGAAAGAAGAGCATGTTTTGGTGGCAGAGGAGTTCACATCTGTGGAACAGTAAATGGAACTGCTTGTGGGTGGTTGGCACTGTAGGTCTGGAAGTCAGTGGAGGAGTGTCCCTTAAAAGGTAGATTTTGGTGGGTATTAGAAATAGTTGGAATTAAAGGAGGAGATGAGTTTACCCATGAAGGAGAGCCTTTAGAGAAGGAAGTCAAGTTCCAGGTAGAGCCATGCTGCTGCCCTGCTCTCCTGCCTCCCACTCTCCACCCATGCAGACATTACTAAACCATCACTGCTGTTTCCCATGGAGCCTGTGGGATCCTCAGAATCTTCTCAAGGCAGTGCACTGGAGAGCTGACAGGAATTGGGGCAAAATGTAAGGGTTAGAGGAAGAGACTGCAAGGAGAGACTGAGCAGAGAAGCAGGAGTGGAGTCCGCATTTCTGCCAGGAAGGGTGGAAGGCTGTTAGAGCTGGAATGTGCTGATGGATTTGGGAAGTAGGAAGTCATTGATGACTCTGGTGAGAACAGTTTTAATTGAGGGAGGGAGACAGAAGCCATGTTTTGAGGCTATTTGGAGCCAGGAGTAGGAGGTGAGAGACTACTTTTCCTAGGATCTTGACTAGGAAAGGACGGAGGTTGTTTGGAAACCAGAGGGAAGGAGGGGTGGAGCACGTGTGTAGGTGTAGGAAGTAGTTCATATCTTAAATAATCCTTTTATGTAATAATCCTGCTGATATATGTTCTTTAACATTTTATTTTGAAACAATTTCAAACTTAAAATTGGAGTAGACCTGTAATCACCAGTGTTAACACTGTGCCACATTTGCTTTATCATTTTTTTCTTTCTTACTACTTTTTTTTCTGAACCTTTTGAGAATAAGTTGCAGACAGTAAGTAGGTGCTTTTACTTCTAAATATTTTGTGGTTTATAGGCTTCGTTTAGCACCCTTTACTCTCATAAGAAAGGTCATTGGCCAGATCTGTTAAAAATAACCAGAGTACTCTGCCTGCCTCCTTAAACATTTTGTGGTTATTTGTCTCACGGGAGGATTAAACACAGGAGATTTGGGACTTGGACTGTACTGGAAACTTCTAAAATATAATTGTTCTTTCAGATTTTGGTCTCTGTTGATTGTTTGCTAATCAACAGAAAATGTGGAAGGAAATGATGACTATTTCAGCCTTTTAAAAATAGTACTAAATGTTCAATTCCCCAGTACAGTACTTTATCATCTGAGAAGTAAGGTAACAGGTTAGTGAGGTTCAAAAGTCTCTTCAAAATACTTACATGTCAAATGCCTAAAATATTCTCCTTGATGAAGATACTGGACACACATGCTCAGTGGAAAATGTGGAGTTTTTTTCCCACTAAATATAGGTTTTCTTTCATTTAAATAGAACTTAATTGTCTTAAATTAACTGACCTCCAGAACGCATTTGTGTGCAAGAAGTTGTTCCTTTGTCCTGTCCCTGCTTTTAGTAAAAGTGTGGTAGTGTAGATTTGCCATGGATAGTGTAAATTTGGACATGAACTCATGGACAGGAATTGTAATAAGCTGTCATATCCAGTTTGTGTTTCATGAGCAGCTTCCCTTTGCCAGAGTCTTTGTGGTTAGTGATGGTCTTCTTGTTGCCAACCCCGCCTTGTCACTGGCTTGCTGGATCCTGGGTGGAACAGAGACTGACAGTGCCGGGTTGCTCCTCTTGCCCCTTGTGGGATCTGTGGGGCTGATGGCCCTCTGGGTACCACCCCAGGGCTGTTCGTTGTTCTCCAGCGGAAGTGTAATAAGCAATTTGTCTCTTCATTCCTGACAGTTTCAAAATTGCATGTCGAGATAAGTTCTAGATTTAAAAATTAGTGTCTCCTAATTTCTAATGTAATTTTTAGATAAATTGATTATACAGATTTTGGAAAACATATAGTTACCATGTAGGTTAAAGAAAGATGGTTTAGGGCCGGGCGTGGTGGCTCACGCCTGTAATCCCAGTGCTTTGGGAGGCTGAGGCGGGTGGATCATGAGGTCAGGAGATCAAGACCATCCTGGCTAATACGGTGAAACCCCGTCTCTACTAAAAATACAAAAAATTAGCCTGGTGTGCTGGTGGGCGCCTGTAGTCCCAGCTACTCAGGAGGCTGAGGCAGGAGAATGGCGTGAACCTGGGAGGCGGAGCTTGCAGTGAGCTGAGATCGTGCCACTGCACTCCAGCCTGGGCAACAAAGCGAGACTCCGTCTAAGAAAGCTGGTTTAGTTTGAATTCTAGAAAAACCATAGTTTAACATGTGGCTTTGTAAGCAGGACTTTCAAATGTAATCATGTTTCAAAAAGACAGGAGGCTTTACTAGTGATAACATGGTAAGCAGAGAGCAATTTTTATTTATATTTAGGGGCAGATGATGGGGAAACACCACTGTGGTCTTGAGACAGTGGGGTGATTATGACCATCATCATCATCTTTGTCATTTCTCATACTTCTTGATTTTACCTGCACATTTCCGTTTCTTAAGAAAAACATGCTAAACCCTAAAATAATATAAATACAATCTTAATTTCTAAGATTTCAAGAGGTTTGAGGTGTTGTTCAGTAGCAGTGTCATTGCAGTAGCTTGAAATATTTATAAGTAATAACCCAAGGGTAGCATTTCTGCCATGAAATGCCAGAAATAATGGGCATGTCTGACACTTTGGGGAGTTTCTAGGCTTCCTGTGATTTCTGTTCTCTGGCTCGCTGAGTCTCTTTGGCACAGGTTGGATGTTTGTGCTTGGTCTGGAATTTGGAACATGTGGCTGTAAACCACAGATAGTTTGATAAAGGCGTAACAGGCAGGAAAACAAAAGATATGCTTTTAACCAAAAAATGTAGGCCTGCCCCTGGCATTTCCCGTGATGAAGGTGTTTGAGGCTGTGCTTTGCCGTTCATGGTGTAGCTGCTCATTCGTTTTCAGCTATCAGAAAGGCCACTTGTCTGGTGCTCCTTGGCTCAGCTTGCACCAGGTCACTGTCTCATCCTCCAGCCAGTGAAGAAGACCGCCTTCACTGTGGGAACCAGTGGCTCGCATTTTAATTGTGATCTGGTGACTTCTGTACAGCGGCAGATTGATGACAGCTTTGGAGGGGAAACAGGTGGCTCAGTGTGATTGAATCGTTCTTTAACTCATTCAACAAGTAATGGCCAAGTACGCACTCTCTGTTGGACACCATCTGGGGCCCCAGGGCAGTCATGAACAAAGTAGACCAGAGAGAAAACAAAGCAGGAAGTTAAGGGTGGGGACATGGGTAGGGCGGGTGTAGCAGAAATTCTGGAGCCAGGCTGCCTGAGTTGGAATGCGAATTCCCATTATTTACTGGCCGTGTGACTTTGGCAAGCCCTTTAATTTCTCTCCGTCTCTTTCCTCATAGGTAACATGAGGGTAATATTATTATTATATGAGTTGTACTAAATAAATTGACATATGTAAAATTCTTAAAACGGTGCCTGCCATGTAACTATTATGTGTTAGGTATTAGGACAGTGCTTATATAAAGGGATGTTATGGTGTTACTCTTAGGTAAGGTGACATCGTTCAGATACCTGAAGGATGTGAGAGCTGAACTGTGTGAATCCTTGGGGAAGGAGCCTTCCCAGCAGAGTGGGCATGTGCCTGGTGGGTTTGAGGGGCAGAGGGAGTGTGGGGGATGGAGGGGAGTGGTCAGAGAGGCAGCAGGGGCAGGGCATGTCCAGTCCTGCAGCCACTGTGAGTACTTCACACTCTAGAATGGGGGCCACTGTGGAGTTTGAGCAGACGTGCTCCTAATGCAGTTTTGGCAGGATTCCTCTGGCAACTATGGAGAGAATGGGCAATGGAGTATCCCCAGGGGGTGCAGTATGGGGTTAGACCCTGAGGCATATCAAGGGGCAAGGTCAGGGGATTTGCTGGTCGGCTGGATTGGGTGGGAACAGCGACGGTGGAGGATGAGCGCAGGCCTTGAAGGGTGGAGTTGCTCCTTAGTGACTGATGTAGACTGGAAGGAACAGGTCTTGAGCCTGTTGATTTTGATTTACATATTAGTCAACAGGGGAGCTGAAGTCAACAGGGCAGCATGGGAGTTCAGTGGAGTCAGTGCTGGAGATAACAGCATGGGAACCATTGGCATACTGAGGGTATTCATTACAGTCTTGTGGCTGAGGTCACCACGCAGCGGGGAGGGATGGGGCAAGGAAGCAGCAGAGGTGTGTGTGAGAAGGAGCTGGGGAGGGGCAGAGATAGGGGCAGGGAGGGGGGTGAAGAGAGAGAGATGGTCCCGGCAGTCAGCGAGGGAGACATTTTGAGGAGAAAGTGGGCATCTCTAGTAAGATAAGGACTGAGATGTGGCCATTGAATTAGCAGTGGCCTTGGTAAGAGCTGGAGAGTTGGGGGTGGGAGCAATGGCCCTACTGGGCAGGGTTACAGAGAGAACAGGGAGGAGGAACTGGAGTACGCAGGAGCCTGGCTGAACAGGAAGCAAAGAAATAGAGGGAAGGCTGCAGAGGTGAGGCTGGTTGAGAGCTGTAGTTTAGTTTTTGGAATGAGAGTAATTACTGCGTGTGTCTGTGCTGATGGGAAATGCATGATGCAGGAGAGAGAGGGTGGGAGGGGCAGGGATCCATTGCTGAGTAGGGGGGCCGGCCCCAGGGAGGTGCCTTTTTAGGGACCACAGGTCAGAGAGGTGCAGGGGGCAGAGATGGCAGGGTGAGCAGAATGGAGGCAAGAGGGCTGCAGTGCTTCTCCTGGCCTCTGTCTTCTCAGCTGGACGGACAGTAAGTTGAGAGTGCTAGGAGTGTTGGAGGTTGGGGGGGAGACAAAAAGGGCCTTTCCAATGATGCTGTCTCGCACCACTCAGGGCCTACCTGAGTGGGGTGTCAAGAGTTTACGGTGGGACCAGTCAGCAGGATTCTGCATCTCCTCCAGCTGTGTACAGCTGCTTGGGGCAGAGGAGATGGGGAGTTAGATTTAATCAGCTCTGGGATTTGCCAGAAAGCGCTTTGGAGGGCAGAGGAACGTGGTGGCACGTGAGAGCACCAGGGAGCTGATACAACTACGAGGCTGTGGCTCTGAGTCAGGTAGAGAAGAAAGCAAGGATGTAGCAGGGGGAGGGGCGGCAGAGAGGTGGTAGAATCAGGGTCTGTGGTCTTGGTGGGTGGAAGAATTTACAGGGTTAGGACGTCAGGGAGTGAGTTGGGAAGGTAGGAGATGAGGGTCAGAAAAGGGCTGCTCAACTTTGAGAGCAGGGAGTCCTTTTGGTGACTTACAGGGAGAGGGTGGAGGTTAAGATTAAAACACCAGGCCTTGCAGGGCAGTGGCATCCTGGGTTTCAGCAGCATGTGGAGGATATAGGACATTGTGCTGGGGATGTGCTCCCTGGGATGGTTTTGGAAGTTGGGAGATGGCATTAGAGGCTCTTTGGAGTTTTCCGGGCTGAGAGCTTGAATGCTAAGGGACAGCCTGGGAGTTGTCGGCTTCTTGAGCTGACAACCAAGTGGGGATAAAGGGTTTCTTCTGATGGAAAGGTTGTGGTTCTGAGGCTGCTGGC
This sequence comes from Nomascus leucogenys, assembly GCF_006542625.1. Taxonomy (NCBI): domain Eukaryota; kingdom Metazoa; phylum Chordata; class Mammalia; order Primates; family Hylobatidae; genus Nomascus; species Nomascus leucogenys. Next base: position 46,497,171 of record NC_044398.1, on the reverse strand, counting down.
ACGTTGGGAAGGGCATCTTGTGGGTTCCCGTCATTGTGGAGCTACATCTTTATTTCTGAATGTTGGACATGGGGCACTTGGGGAGGCCAGTACTACCAGGAGAGTTTTCTTTTTTTTTCTTTCTCTTTTACATTTTGTGTATCAGTATTTCTTAATAAGAAATGCCTATTTATTTAAATTCGGTGGGAGATATTTTTGACATAATTTTTCACTTTCTCTCTGTCCTCTGTTTTGGAGAATGACAGTGATGGAGCAGTGGGCTGGGAGCCTTCCTGTCACCAGCACCTGTGACTTTGGAGCAGCTACTTCCTCTGGGACTGTTTCAAAGAAGGGGTGGCGGGCTCAGCTTTAAGGTCCTTTGGTTTTAGAATTAAACTCTATTTTGTTGGTTTATGAAGCATGTTTTTTGTGCCCATGATCTCAAATTTCTTTGGTTTTTAAAACTTTATCTATTTATCGTACCTTTAAAACAAATACATTTTATACCTAATGCAAATTAGTATTTTTTGAAGAGTGTTAGGCAGAATAAATGTGTATTTCCCATCAGAGAAGGAACTACTGATAAGTACTTCAAGAAGACCCAGAATTAGCATGTGTGTTTATATAAATTGTGAAATCATCTTCTCCCACTTCTTCCCCCTTTTTTACAAAAGCAAGTTAAGAGTCAGAGAAGGAAAGAAGAAATGGGATTTGCACCATCATGGACTGATACTGCCTGGGTGTAGTTGTTTTGCTTGGTGAGCAGAACTTGCTGTATTATCTGTAGCTTTCTTCATGTGTACTTGGGCAGTTGTAAATGTTACCAAGTGCCTCTGACCAGAATGGGTGGGTCATTTTCCATGTTGTCTTAAAATGACTGGAAAGTTGGTGATGAACAGAAGGCTTATTTTGATATCTGAGTATGACCTGAAGGCTATGCTGAGTGAGTGAAACCCAGAGCATTTCCAAGCAGGTTTTGGTTGGTTTGGTTCCTCTTCTGTTGGTGCTTTTGTGAGGGCCAATTCTTTATGGCACTAGACAGAGCTGGTTAGGCTCGAGCAATACAATGTTACTAGGCGGGCAGAGAATGGACACCCACAAGCCCAGGAGCCTCCTGAGGCCAGTCCCCCATAGTGCTTGGGCCACACGGGGCTGGGCCTGTTAACCAGGGCAGGCTCAGGGTTCATGTATTTTACCCTCTACAACAGTGCAGCCCAGCAGGTCATTACCACCTCACCTCCAGGCATGGCAGGGGCAGGGGCAGGGGGAGTGGTCAGGGCATGCCTGTCCTGCTGCTGTCACCCAGGCGAGCCACACATTCCACAGTGGCTTGAATGGCAGTGACTTTGGGCCTGGCAGTGTCCTCTGCCAGTCTCCTTCACTCATAATTTCATTTCAACTTTGTGTTATAGTGAAGTATTTAGTATGACACTGTCTTTTTTTTTTAAATTCTTTAATAGTCAAATAGTAATGTATGCCAAGGTCAGACTAATATTTTGTTTACTAGCTTAATAATTTTCTTCTTGTTCCTACCTGAATTAGTTTATATGGGAGCAAGTGCTGGCTTTTTTGCTGTTGAGTACCAGAGAACATACAGTAAATAATGATTTTTACATATTGAAGTTGCAGTTGTTGGCTGTGATGTTGAAGATGTCTTCAGACAGTAGTTTATACTGCATTCCACACTTAGGGCTCAAGTGATTGCAGTGATTTCTGCAATTACTAGTTTGTTCTATAACTAAGACTGTTTGTTGGTCTCTGTATATACTTTCAGGTCATTAAATGCTGCAGAAATGAGAAATGAAATACAAACTTTTAAACTCCTACTCAGATGTCCAAACAGCTTCTTAGTTCCTGTCAGATCAGTAATAATACTGGGTTTGGTCTTTCTTAAACCAAGCATAATCCTGCTTATCTTAGAATGAAACAGTATTCCTATTCAGAGGTAAATAGAGTTAACCTGTACTCATGTGATTTTTATTGTTTTACCATTTCATGGTGTTCATACTAGCCCCTTTCCCTTCCCTCTAAGTGACTGCTGAAGTTCTCACCATTTCAGAATAAAATTCTTGTCCTTTGAGGTTGGAAATTTAATGGTAATTGAAAAACTGTATGTGTCAGTATACTTAAAAGGAAAGGTTGTTACATCATTCTCTTCATTTTGGATGTAAAATTTACCTGTTAGAGAAAATTTGGAAATTAAAAAGTAAAAAAAAAATGGACAAAAGCTATTGTGCTTGTCTCCTACAAAGCGAACTACTGTGAACCTTTTATGTCTCATTTCTTCTGTTTTTTAAAAGCTGGGTTTGTCTAAAACCACTGTCACCAAAACAATAAAACCCAAACCCTCCAAATTTTTATGACATATAATTGTGGTGACATTGTCTAGAACATTTTAAAAAAATATTATTTATTTTTAGAGATGGATCTTGCTGTGTTGCCCAGGCTGGAGTGCAGTGGCACAATCATAGTTCACTGTAACTTGGAACTCTTGGGCTCAAGCATTCCTCTTGCCTAGCCACAGCGTCCAACTAATTTTTTCATAGAGATAGGGTCTTGCTTTGTTGCCTAGGCTGATCTCAAACTTCTGGGCTTAAGGAGTCTTCCCACCTTGGTCTCCCAAAGTGCTGGGATTACAGATGTGAGCCGTCGTGGCTAGTCCTGTATATAAAATTTATATCTTTTTCACTTAGCATGATAAACAGAAGTGTTTCTCCAATTACAAATGTATTGAACTGTTTATAAAAACTATTGATTATTATTTTTGATCACTACGTAATTTTTCATGTGGGAAATTTGCCACTTATTCAGTCCTTTATTACCAGACATTTAGGTTGTTGTTTTCCTTTTCCTTTATAATCAATATAGTAATGAACATCTTTGTGCCTAAAGCCTCCTCTGCACATCAGATCGTCTCAGCAAGGTAGAATCCTAGCAGGCATTCTAATGACTCAAAAGTTTTGGGTGCAGTCTACAAAATTACTGTATGACAAGGTATTAATACATGATACTAATATTTGAGTTAGCAAAAGCTGTTTATTGGATGTCTAAGTTGGGCAGCATTTGGTAGGCTTATTTTTTATTCCTTTAAATTACTTCTTTCAAGTGATTAGAAACTTTAAAGAATCTTAATCAGTAGGTGAAAGAAAATCTGGCATATTTAAAGCTCTTTGTATATTGAAATAGCTGGGCAATATTTCTAGTAACCATATTGATGTTTTACTGCTATATACATGATTTGCCAATTTTTAAACTAAGACCTATAGTTAAAAAAAATTTATATTTGAATCCAGTTGGTTTCTTAATGATAAACACAAATGAAACAATATTTGTCTTTATGCATTCCATAATGTTATATTCTGAACTTTTCTGTTTCATTCCATTTTTTAAAAAAGATGAGTCATGATCCTCTAAACTGATTTCATAATCTCCTGGAGGTTCCAACCCATAGTTTGAAAAACACTGTACTGTACTGTGACAGGCGGTGAATCCAGAGGAACACATGGCTTATTTCCCTGACTGCTTTTACTTTTCCTGTGTGTGGGTGGGAATCTTGTACTCGTTCATCCTAGCAGTACCTGAGTGAGACATAAGGAAGCTAAGTACCCTGCCCAATGGCACGCGACTACCAGTGGTCAAGCTCAGACACAGTCACTTCTGGGTGGCCCCCAGGTCCAGGGTCTCACAGTCCAGCAGCATAGAAGCTGTTCCAGCTTCTGTTGTCCTGGAAGACGCAAAGGCATCTGGAGGAGAGGCACATGATCTGCAGGAAAGACTCCGCCATAGTGGGTCAGCGCAGGTTTACCAAAGGCTGTTCACCTGGGATGGACTGTGAACCACCCCCCGCCACCCCCCCAGGAACTGTGGCACAAGCAGAAGTCAACCAGGGTGAAGTGCAGCTTTGCACTCTGACATTTGCCCCTTAAAAATCTGGAGCCTAGTAGAGTTAGGGGTGGAAAGCAAGTTTTCCATCAGCAGAGGAGCATCTTCCATAGCTCCTAGAAGGATCAGTTAAAAGTGTCAGTCCGATGGCTTCCTTCGGGTTTTGTGAACCTCAGCGGCTTCCCCTGCCCTTTGCCTTTAACCAGCCAGTGGGGCCCTGCATGAGGTGCCCAGGGAGGTGGTGCGTGCACAGCATCCTTAGTAAGCCGGGAGGCGGGTGTGCTCTCTGGCAGCAGCTTTCTTCCTGGCTTTCTTGTGGAATTCTCCTCCTTACCAAGATGCTTCTGCCAGGGTAAGAGGAAGGCCAGTGAGTGCTTGGGAAGGAAGCTGGCAGTAACTTCCAACAAACCTTGCCCCACTGTAACTTCTCAGAAGGGTGATGTGACCAGCTGCAAATACCAAATGGAAAGAGATTTTGCCTAGAGAGTTTTCAGGAGGGCCTGCCTGATGAACCTGAAAACCTTCCCTGAATGCAGTGTACCTTCCACCCCATACAATAACCATTGAAGGGCTTCATCTTAATTAACTCACATGGACATTTCTAATTGTGGAAGAAAATACTGCCTCCCCTCACCAGGTGAAACCATCATTGAAATCAAAGCTAATGGCAGACAACACTCTGTTCTCAAAGAGCAGGTTCATTATATCATGCCAACAAGTAGCATTTCCTATTTTCAGCCTAGTCACATTGATTGACTGGAGCTTAAAACTAGAAAATAAGAGTATATTGTTGATCTTGGATTTCTTGGAATGCTGAAAAAAATGCTGCCTTTAAAATCAAATTTTACCAAACTTGGCAGATTACAGTAGGAAAACAACAGGATAAATGTGGATTTTTCTACTCCTGTTCTCTAGCACAGGGAATCTACTAGAGGGCCCTGCCTCCACTTCCGTCAAACAAGGGAAGAAAATGCTCTTCATGAGGTCGCTGTTAACTGAGCTAGCATAGGGAGGCTCAGCAGGTGAGCTGGCTTGGTGGGAGGCGGTGGTTCTGAATCCCCGCTCTTTTGCAATGGCCTTGGGACCTGGGGCAAGTGACCCTCTCTGAGTTTTAGTTTCCTCAAATGCACAGTGGGGCCTTGAGAGCCTCAGGATCTTCAACATGACCAAGCATTCATAAGGCTCAGTGCTCACTGTCTCCTCTTCCCTTCCTCTCGCCTTTTCTCTCTGGGTCTTGAGAGAACATGAACCAGGACCACAGTGCCACACCCATGGCTCATGGCATATTTTATTGAACATTATTTACGTGGTTAACAGATCAGAAAATCTCAGTGATCCTCTGATGGCTCCAAGGGATGCTTCCTTTTTTTTTTTTTTTTTTTTTTTTTTAAAAAAAAAGGGTCTCACTCTGTTGCCCAAACTGGAGGATAATGGCACAATCATAGCTCACTGCAGCCCCAAAATCCTCGGCTCAAGCAGTCCTCCCAACTTAGCATCCCAAAGTGTTGGGATTACAGGCATGAGCCACCATGCCCAGCTTTATTTTTCTTTTACAGTCATGATGACTTAAAATAGTCAACTTTAGGTACCTTGCTGCAGTATCACAGCCCAGTATTTTTCCGCTCATGTTTTTCCCCCATGTCTCAATGGCTCAGGTTTTGCAGGAGAGTGACAATTGTGTGTACTGGTGTGTGTGTAATTGCACTCACATGTGTTCAAGGTTGTAAAGTTGCATTCACCATTCACCAGCATTATGGAGAGATACTTCCTGTCTTCTTGCTCCCATTGCATCTCCATCTCTGTCTCCCTCAGTGTAGCTGAGACCAGAGCTGGATGTGGCAGCCATGTGCTTCTTGAGCACTCACATGGAACAAAAAAGAAAGAGAATGGAGCTTCTGTTGTGCTGGGCTAATTGCCTTATTATTGCTTCAGCTGTATAAGTGAAACGGATTGTTTAAACATTTTTGGTTTCGTGATTGTTTTAATTCAGGTTTTATTAAGCTGGGCAGCAGATCATTGATTGCACAGGATTTGGAGGTACATTCATTTCTATATTCCAGGGTAGCTTTTCTGAATGCAAATCTTGTCCATCTGGTTGCCTATTATCCATCCTTCCAAAGCTCGACAGACTTGATTAAATTCAGAACTGCTCTGCCTTGATAGTGGCATCTCAAATTTTATCATTAGTTATGCATCACATTTCCTTGTGTCCGAGGTGACTCTCAGAGGCTATGATACTGCCTTTCTACTTTCTCAAGAACCAGAATGTTTGAAAGGCAGTTCAAAGTTATAGAATGAAGTAGGAAATAAATTTTAGATTTTTTTCCCTTAAAATATATATCAGGTCTGAAAGTGAGGAAAATACTGTAGGTGATTATCTCACTTGCAGATATGCCTGTGAACTTGGCCATCAGGAATCAGAGACATGGCCTAGAACACCATCCATGGATCAAAAAAATAAAGTCTGTGGGATATACATGGCTGTAAAAAGAGGTTGAATTGTTCTGCTTTCTCTGTCACATGTTAATATTATGCCATGTGATTCAAGTAGTGAACCAGCTCTTTATTCTTCTCTGAAAATGCGGGGGGGAGACTACCTTAGTATTCACATTTTGGTTTAGCCATCCAATCAAAGTTTTGTTACGGATTGGTTCCACTGTATTTGTCCTGAATTACGTGTTCTTTTTCATGTTTGATGTATAACCTTTAAAAATCTTACTTAGTTACTTTATGTGCTTTCTCCTTTTCATTCTCTTTGAGCTAATTTCTGATTATGTAGCCATGATTTCAGTGTTGATTCTTTTCAATTTAAATCTCCCTTTTTAGTGAGGATGGCACCCTCATTAAAGTCTCCACAGATGACTGCCTTGTTTCAGTCCTGTCGCAGCCTGGTGCTGCATTTCTTACTTGTGGTCATGTTGTCCACAGGTCTCTCTCGTGTGTACACCTGCCCGTCCTTTCTTCCGGATGGGCAGAACTCAGCCCAGGGAGGCCTTGCCCCTCCGTGTTTCCTGTGTCTGGACAGAAGATGCACCTTACTTGAAATCAGTTGCAATGGTACCATAAAACAGATCTATATGTTTAATCTCCATGTTGGATCCTGCACAGTTACTCTACTGTAACCCAAATTCTTAGTTTGTTTTTTTTTTTTTTTTTTTTTTGAGATGGAGTCTTGCTCTGTCGCCCAAGCTGGAGTGCAGTGGCACAATCTCGGCTCAATGCAAGCTTCGCCTCCCAGGTTCACACCATTCTCCTGCCTCAGCTCCCCGAGTAGCTGGGACTACAGGCGCCCGCCGCCACACCCGGCTAATTTTTTTTTTTTTTTGTATTTTTAGTAGAAACAGGGTTTCACCATATTAGCCAGGATGGTCTTGATCTGACCTTGTGATCCACCCGCCTCGGCCTCTCAAAGTACTGGGATTACAGGCGTGAGCCACCGTGCCCAGCCATACTTGTATTTTTAAATTCTCTTATGGGGAAATCATGAATGCAGAAATATGAGTTGGATTCTTTCTGAATTTTTTTCCTCCTGTTGTTTCAACTATTCCTCTTTTTGGTTTCTCTTTTCCCATGTTTTTTGAGTTGGGGAAGATGTGGAGCAGGACATGTTATGTACGTGTTCTTTGTTTAAAAGAAAATTGGAAGCAGTACCTTTCTCCCTGAAAGGGGGAAAATGTGGTGTTTTGTGTTTTCCTACAAGCTGTTTCTGCATACTTGTGCTTGACTGCTGTAGAGGAACTGGGCTTTGCGGGTATGTTAGTGTCCCAAGGACCCCACCCATTGCAGCTCAGAGTTGCTGATCCCTAAGGCAGCATAGCTGTAACGTGTTGATGTGATGACTCGGCCCTTTCCCTCTTCCAGGGGTGGAGAGAATCTCAGCTTTCTCCCTGCGTCCACAGTTTGTTGGAATTCTCTTTTTTCAGTTTACTTGTTCCAGACCATATAGAGTTTGTAAATATTCTGAACTGAGGATATTGTTTATAGAAGAGGAATTTTAATAAGAAATGTTATTCAGTAATTCCTCATTCGATAAATATTTATTGAGAATCTGGTTGCGGGGTTAGGTTGGCACCTTAGTATTCCCATTCTGGGTTAGTGTCTGACCAGGGTTTTCTCTTAGGCACTGAGGATTCTGCAGTGAACAAAGGAGACAGTCCCTCTCCTCAGAAATTACATTCCAGTGTGGGAGGAGGGAAGAGACAGATGACAAGCAAAATAAGTACTGTAATCTTACCTTCCGCCTCTGTAGCCTCAGCTGTGTAGAATGCCAGGGACATGTGAGGGTGTGAGCCAATTCCGTCCTGAATTGTGTGCACTGAAACTCTTAACCACTGCTCCCAAGCCTGCCCGTGCGTTTTTTTCACAGGTCTTTCCCCTTTCAGGGAACCAAGGCTCTTTGTTTCCCAAGATGGATCCTTCAGGCTCCTCTTTGCATTCACTTCTAAAGAACGAGAGAGCATCCTTTCTCAGCCCTTAGTTGATTCAGAGCAGAAAATGGAAGGGAGAGTGAGGGGCAGATAAGGAGGCAGGGGACAGAAAGACCAAACCTGAGAAGCAGAAGCTACTTCTATCAGCTGAGGACCTCAAGGCTGAGCCACAGAGAAGAGAACAAATTCTGCTTAGCATGTGGAGGGAAGCCCGCATCATATTTTGTAAAAAAGCTTATTTTAACTGATGATTAAAATGAAGCTTTAGTTCAGAAGAGGGTAAAAATAGATGGAAATCTGTTCAGATGGGATTTCTTAGTTGAATCCGGAGTGATGCAGATATGCCGTGAGAGGCAGAGCTGAGAGTCAAGAGGCTCCCGGGCCAGCCCTGCTGTGTGAGAGGCCACAGAATCTCTTCCAAAGGTGTAGACCAAGCTTGTCCACCCTGCAGCCTGCAGGCCGCATGTGGCCCAGGAGTGCAGCCCAACACAAATTTGTAAACTTCCTTGAAACATTATGACCTTTTTTTGCATTTTGTTTTTTGTTTTTTGCTCATCAACTGTTGTTAGTGTTACTGTATTTTATGTGTGGCCCAAGACAATTCTTTTTCTTCCACTGTGGCCCAGGGAAACCAAAAGATTGGACATCCCTTGTGTAGACGAATGAAGTGACGCTTCTTCCCAGGCATGATGACACTGTTTTGACAGGGCTGCACCCTGTTTTGACAAGGTGGGACCCTGTCTTATAGGGGTACAAACAAAGGAAGTAATGTGGTAGGGGATGCAGAGTTTTCTCAGAACTCCTCCCAGGTTAGTAGTAGCGGGTTCCACCTCCTGCACCAGCTCAGCCCCTGTAGAGCATACTCTCATTGCACCGTCATGACTTGCCTGGAGGTTGAGGAATGGGCAGATAATTATTATACCTGTTACTTAATCGGATGTGCACTGGATGAGCACCTGCTTGGGGCTCTCCTTGTGTTGGGTACTTGGAGGGAATACGTACTTGGAGGGAGTACTTCACACCAGGACTAACAAGTATAGCTAACTGATCTTCCAGTCCCTTGCTAATTAAAAGGAAGGGGAAAAAAAAAGGATTACTGGCTGAGGTAGATATAAGTGCAGCCTAAAACAATATCTGATAGCCTGGAAATAAGACACAAAAGCTGTGAAGACCTCCATTGCATGCTAGTGGAACAGCAGGGGATGTTAACAGCATCTCTTCCTTGGTGAGGTAGCATGGTGTCATCGGAAAGAATGGCCTTTGTTTCAGGTAGAGCTCCTGATACCCCTGACCTAGCATCTCCCTGCCTCTTGGCAGCTGTGTGAACTTAGGAATGTTCTTTAACATCTCTGAGCCTCTTTAAAAAAATCTCTCTCTCTCTCATATATGTCTATATAGTTATTGAGAATCAACTCACTGTAGGCATTGCATAAGAGAAACACAGTGGTGATGCCCCCTGGCCCTCAGGGTCCCACCTTGTTGAAACAGTGTCATCATACCTAGGAAGAAGCATCATTCATCTACACCATGGGTGTCCAATCTTTTGGCTTCCCTGAGCCACATCGGAAGAAGAAGAATTGTATGTACACACACACACACACACACACACACACACACACCCACCAAGGATAATTATTAGAAGTTTCAAGGTTTTGTGGAAATTGGAATTTATGTAGGTGAAGTGCCTGGATACAGTGCCTGGCACATAACATTCATTTGGTAAGCATCAAGCTACTGTTATTATAAATATGATTTGAACAAATGGAAGAGAAAAAAGAAAATACCTTTAGCAGGAGCTCAGACAAAATAATCAGCATGAAATGTTCGTGGAACATATTTAATGTGTTATCTATTCTGTTGCATAAGGTTTTCTAAAGTGTCCTGAATGTGGCAGCACAGTACCTATGGCATGGCACAGTATCATAATACTCCTCACTCAGTTATTTCCTCCTTTCATTAGCCCAGGTTCTCTTGTTTTATTTGTTACTCAGTCATTTATAGAGGATGGATGATAAGTGATGCTCCATGCCAAGCACTGTACTGTGTCTAAGATGAACAGGATACAGTATTTGTAATCAAAGGAACTTGTATGTGGAGGTTGGGCTAGGACATCCACTTATTATAAACTGAGGGAGGGATGTGAAGAGTGGGGAGCAGTGGGCAGGGGTAGGAAGGGCTGGTGATCCACCCAGCTGGCCTGAAATAGGAGACGATGGCATGGACAGCTCCCAGGCCCACCACTGGGCTGGCTGAAGGTCTCCTGGTTATGGAAGCAAGTGGGGGATCTGAAGGATGACACTTTCCATATCCTGTGCCTGAGGTTTGGTTGTGTTAAAGAAAAACTTATTCCATGACTCTTGTTAAAGCACGGTAAGGCAAACTTGACTAAGGACCATCTCGATAGGTAGAGGGACCGCAGCAGTGGGGTTTTGTGATGGGGGAAAGAGATTAGGTTCAAGTCTGAATATAGCATGGGCAAGTGGGAATTTATAGCCAAGGAGCAAGGGATGTGGTTAGCGAATGGAAAATTACTAAGAAGAAACATCAGGAGTAAGGAGAATTCTGGCTAAATCAACCTGACAGGATTCTTGCTGAAGGCAGGCCGGGAGGATCACCTGAGGGTAGTCAAGGACGAGGAGCTTGATTAGACGTCGAGGGTCGGGGTTCTTGCTAATCTGACGTAGCAGGGTGCTTTGCTAAAAGTGGAGTTTATAAGGAAGTGCACAGATGGGCCCAGGAGAAGGTTCAGAAGCCTGACCAAAGCTTGGCCAAGACTCTTTCTTTAGAGTCATCCCCCAGCATCTTGGGGATCTTTTTCAGAATACTTGGGACCACTTGATGAAAATTTGAACCCAAGGTCTCTTTTGCTGCCCTTTTTCTAGTGTTCATGGCTTCTATGTGTATTATTCATGGCAAAGTATGGGCCCTTGGGCTACTGAATGATTTTGTGTTTGAGAGTGGAAATGTCTGATTTGTTACTGAGGTATCCCAACGTTAGCATCTTCATTTGTCCCTGATGTTATTCAGTCCAGCCTGCATACATAAATGCATAAATAAATCTCTCTGTGGATTTTCTGGTTTTTTCCCCCGGCACATCCCACTCTTTGCCCCTCTCCTTACACTCAGTATAGTTATATTCCAGGCTCCTCTAATCTCCAGGCATTTGCTTCAATGGTGGCCACACTCTAAGGCACTCAATTCAGTACTGGAGTTTGATCCTAACTCTAGAAAATCAAGTCTTTACATGTCAGCTATAAACCTCTGGAAGTGGATTAAATAGGAATTTTGATGATTAAATGTGAATATTATCACAATATAATAAAATTGATGTTTTTCACTAAAGTAACATTGTGACACCTTTGCATCCACAGAAGCCGTGCTTCTTCAAAGCAGCCGTGTTAGGTGGAGCTCATTTTGATGCCTCTTTAGGAATGGCAGTAGTCCTGGCTCACCAGTGGCAGAAGGACCCCGTCTCGCCACTGGATAGTGTATCCGCTCCCTTTCTCCTGTATTTTGCTCCTTGAGATTTCCTGCACTTAGCATCTCTGCATCTTCACCCTCATCTCACCCTTCTACTATTGCTTTGCCATTATGATCTGAGAAGATCCTCTTCTGAAAATCAGGAAACCATGGTGAACTAGCTAGACAGTGAGACCATGCTGAGGCTGGAACTAAGAGCCTTACTCTGAACCTAACAGGAAGCGAATGAACTTTCAGAAACACAGAAGGCAAGGTCCTCTCTGCCAGGACCTGTCTTACTTGCTTATTTGCACTCACTGCCGCTGCAGCTGCTCTCTGTGACTGCTTCTGAGAGTGTGTGGGTGGAGGGGTCATTCCGGAGCGGAGGGGCTGGTGCTGGATTGGAAAGCTGCCCACCACCCCAGGTCAGAAACACCAGCAGTCCCTCTACCCACAGCCTGTGCAAGTTGTGTCCCAGATCTCGGTGTGAGTGGTGCCCCTGTCAGGAGGGCTTCTTCCATTGAGCGCCTCTGCAGGGTGCACTGCTGTGCTGTGAGGAAGGCAGAGCAGAGGACAATGGGATCTTGGCATTCCCAGCATTGTATTGTGTATCAGCTACGTTAGGCCTTAGTTAGAGATATTTGGGGAAATGGTTGCAGCAGCACTTTTGGAATGTATAAACTACTGGTAAATAGAGGTTCTGTACACTGAAAGTGAAGGTGTGTCTCCTTGACACTGCCTTTTGGCAGATGGAGGTTCTTGATCTTCATGGCTTCTGAGTGACTTCTTTCACTAGAGGGATTCAAGCTAGGGTTCTGCATTCAGATGTGCTAGATGTGGAACCATAGTTGTACTGTGTGCTAGGAGTCTGACTTTGATTTACCTTATCTGGTTCTCCTTATTCATCTAAAAAATAGGATTAGTAATGTCTATTTTAGAGAGTGTCTGTGAGGATTAAACAAACATGTCTGGCACATGGTAGATGCTTACTAAACATTAGTTTCTTCGTATGTTCTTGGTTACCCATAGAGTTAACATTCAGAAAGCATTTGTTACCTCGGTAACAATGGACATAGAATATGCTAACTCACATTATCCAGAGTATATGCATATATGTATATAAGTTACTGAATCTGACAGAAGGAAGAGTCAAGGATGTTTTGGTGACTGAACTCTAAAGCAGCATAAGCTCGTGGAAGGTAATAAATAGTGAAACCCTGGAAGCACCTAGTTTAAAAGGAAAAAGAGTCAATGAAGCTAGGAGATTACAATTTGATAACAAATGACATCATATACCAACACTTCAGGAAACAACTGTCAGGCAGAACTTTAAAAAAATATTTATGGAAATTGTTTTAAAACTCATTATTAAATTTGGCAGCACATCCTCAACTTGGAGAGAAAGGAAGAGGCAAAGAAATCAAAGGCTCTGACAGTAATTTATGGATGTAGGCAAATGATAAATACTTCCAGAGCTTGAAATTTACACCAGCATTTGCTTGAAAGTAACCACTTGTTAACTGGATTTGGGAAGTAAGTTTATGACATTGACCTACTCCCTGATCATCAGCAGAGAAGCTGCATTATAGAAGGTCCTGCCTGGCCAACATTAAAGCTTCAGAGTAACAGTGGGCAGAGAAGGTGCAGGAAGCTGCTGCCTCTAGAGCTGGAGATGGTAACAGGCTATCTTTATCTTACTGAGCCTGGAGGAAAAGGTTCTAGGAAATGGGAAAGAGGAGCGGTGTCAGGCATTTGGCACAGCTGTCAGTGGATAGGGCTTAATTGGATTGATGGGCAGTGGTTTTCCCACAGATAGGTTAAACCCAGCAGCATATCCACCGCTGAACTGGATCTTCCAGCTCCCTCCTCTGTGCCTTAGCCCAGCGCATGGCCCCATTGTCAACCACTGCTCGTCACCCTCATCTGCCTCCTTGTCCTCATGTTCCAGCTTTCATTACTTACCAGGTGCATCCCGTCTCCTCCAGATCTTCAAATCCACCCACTTTTTCCAACTCCTTTCCGATCTGGATGATGACCACAGCTCCCAACTGATAACTTTTACTCCTTGGGCTCAGTTTTTCACCAGCGTGCGGTCATAGTGGTGTTTTTAAAGTGTATTTGGTCTGGTCACTCCACTCCTTCAGTAACTCCCTGGTTCCCTGGGGATAAAAATCCAGACTCCTTCACCAATTTTTTCTCACTGCTTCCCCCTTCTTATGGTGTGTCTCAAATGCCCAGTATGCTTTTTTTTTTTTTTTAAATTAACTCTTGTGTCTTTGGTGTACTTTGCTTCTTATACCCTTCACCTGCTCCCTTATTAGCCTGGGTAACTAACCCATTCTTCCTGGAGGCACTTACCTGGGGCAAAAGCCTCTGACTTGTCTGCCTCATGCCCCACCCCCAGCCTTTAACTCCGGGGGCCACAGGGCCTCACCATCGTGTTTCTCTTATGGAACACCTACACCGAGTTGATTCTCCATAAATATTTGTTGAGTGTTAAATGGAGTAATGATAGTGGACTCAAATGCCTTTTTTCTAGCTTTCAGGGTGTCATTTCATATGCTTTTCAGCTGTCTGCAACAGTAAATTTCATCAATATTGCCCCATAGTTAAAAGACCTAGTCATTTGCCGGGTATTAAAATGTCAGCAATCCAAGTGGTATTTTTCCTGTTCCAATGATAGCGCTAATTCATGCCTCTCAGGAGAGGCTGGTTGCTAGGAGATTCTTTCTTTGAGTTCATCTGCATTTGAGTTAATGGTTGGTCCTTGCCAGTTTTTCCTTTTCTTTCCTTAAGTTGTTGAGAAGAGGTATTTCATTTGATCATTCTTTTATGTTCATTTCATTATTCAGCTTATTTGTTAATGACTGTTGAACATTTCGACTTTATGCATGGTAGGGCGAGTACTGTTCGTGTCCTAATGTGGTACTGATTTCACTGACCGATGACCCCCGCAACCGCCCCGCGCAAAGCCTTTGTGCTGGGGTCCGAGCACTGCTAGCTTTAACCAGCATTGTTGATCTGATCGTCCCAGGACCCAGTGAGGTCGTCATGTATATTTCTCTGATGCATGATTTTTCTCTTCTCCTTTCTCTGAATTTAAACTTGTCACTTCACCTTCACATTTTCTTTTAATGAATGTCCTTCTAAACATAAACACCAGTCAAATTTGAACTGTTGAGATGCCATCAGTGGTTTGTCCCTCTGTCCTCAGGAAAAGTACAACTTCTTGTTCTGGCACCCAGGGCTTTCCAAGGTGGCCTGAATCCACCTTGCCTGCTTTCCTTACCCACGGCTTTTCTTCTTCAACTGTCTTGCCTTGCGTGTCTACTGGCAGTTCCCTAATAAGCTTTTCTCTGTCCGTGATGTGCTTTGACCTGTCCTCTTCCTTCTAGCTGAGATGCACCTCCTCTGAGCAGTCCTCTAAATAAAAATCCAGCTCTGCGTGAGGCCTGCTGAAATCTCACCTGCTCTGTGCAGTCATCTCTCCTCCACCAGTCAGACTTGGAGCACTGCCCATCATTGCTGTATGTGTGATCCTTACTGCATTCTGCCTTGCTTCAGGATTATCAGCAGGGTAGGGGGAAGAGGGAGAGAGAGTGTGTGTGTGTGTGTCTGTGTTTGCTGTGGAAAGAAGCTCCTTGAGAGTGAGGACTGGATCTGAAATATCTCTCTGCAGTCCATTCAGTTCCATTCCTTGGTGGCATATAGAAGACATTTGAACTAATTTACTGGCTCATTTCTGTAGTCAGCACACATTTTGGGGGTATGGGGGACACACATTCAAACCAGTGGTTACAGGGATGTAAGAAGTACAGAGGCATGTACCAGGCTTGGTGGGAGTGGGAGAGACGCACGGAAGTGAGCCTAGGAGGGTCAGGAAGGCTTCCAGGGCTTAGGAGTTTGCCTGACACTTGAGGTGGGAGCAGGAGTAGACCAAATGGCTTCCCCTAGAGAGGATATTCAGGGCAGAGGGCTAGCCTGGTCAAGCCTGGGAAAAACTGAAAGAAGATTGTGTGGTGGCAAAGTTGCTGGAGCAGAAAGTGTGCAGCGAAGAGATATGGAAAACAAGGCCAGACTGGAGGAGCAGGCCAGCTCTGTAGGGGTGAAGATCAGGTATGGCAGCCAGCAAGAGCTTGCCAGTCCCAGGGTTGTGAATTGGAGAGAGTTCTCGGGTGTGTCCGCCTGTGCCTGTGCTTCTATCGAGCCTCACACAGGAGGGAACAGGCACTAGCATTTATCCTGTTGCTCCCGCTGTCCCTCACCCTCACCTGGACTTTCCGTAACCCTCTTTATGGTTTTCCTTACCTGGCCTCTGGTGAATGTGGCAGTAAGCAGTAGAGTGCTCAAAAGGGAGCAGTGTTAGGGTGAAGCAAGGTTCCTGGCAAAGCCGCAACTAAATTTTAAGGTTTGGTTTTGTTGTGT
The DNA here is from genome assembly GCF_006542625.1 of Nomascus leucogenys. Classification (NCBI taxonomy): domain Eukaryota; kingdom Metazoa; phylum Chordata; class Mammalia; order Primates; family Hylobatidae; genus Nomascus; species Nomascus leucogenys. Next base: position 46,480,999 of record NC_044398.1, on the reverse strand, counting down.
TTTTTAAATAGAGACAGGGTCTCGCTCTGTCACCCAGGCTGGAATGCAGTGGCGCCATCTCGGCTCACTGCAAGCTCCGCCTCCCGGGTTCACGCCATTCTCCTGCCTCAGCCTCTCCGAGTAGCTGGGACTACAGGCACCCGCCACCACACCTGGCTAATTTTTTTTTTGTATTTTTTAGTAGAGACGGGTTTTCACCGTGGTCTCGATCTCCTGACCTCGTGATCCACCCGCCTCGGCCTCCCAAAGTGCTGGGATTACAAGCGTGAGCCACCGCGCCCGGCCTCAGGTCTGTTTTTCAAGTCACCAGTTCTATATTCAGGAATATCTAACCTGCAGTTTAACTCATCTATTGAATTTTAGATTTCATTGACCATCTTAGTCATTTGGGCTGCTATAACAAAATATTGTAGACTGAGTTGCTTATAAGCCATAGAAATGTATTCCTTACAGTTCAGGAAGCTGGTAGATTCAAGATCAAGGTGCTGGCAGATTTGGTATCTGGTGAAGGTCAGCTTCCTGGTTCATAGATGACCATCTTCTTTTTGGTGTAACCTCACATGGCAAAAGGGGCAAGGAAACTCTCTGGGGCCTCTTTCATAAGGGCGCTAATCGCATTCGTGAGGGCTCTGCCCTCATGACCCAACCACCTCCCAGAGGTGCCACCTCCAAATACTGTCACACTGGGAGCTAAGGTTTAGCGTAGGAATTTTGGGGGGACACAAATATTCAGTGTGTAGTGATTGTGTTTGCATGCATGTATAGACACGTGTGTGTATATGTGTGTGTCTCTATATGAATCCTACAAACATGGTTCTTTTTTAAAACTCCCTTTCATTTTTTCAGAGTATCTTTTCCCCCTTATTTTAAAATTTATTTTGTTTTTCACCACTGTACACAAATTCATTCTATGGTCTTTATTTAGTTTTATTATCTCAAGATTTTGAGGGTCTGATCTTGATATTTTTTAGTTTCTTGACTCTTGCTCAAGAGTCATGAGATTATTTTTTCCTCATGTGTCTTGCCATTTTAGATGGTGAGCCTGTCATCAGAGGACATAATCTGGTGGAATTCTGGGAGACAGCCTGCTTTAGAGTGGTCTATAATTTGGCCGATTTGGTGTGAATTTCTTTTCCAGGAGTTTTCTGGGCTACATATGTGAAGTAGAATGTCAAAAACCACATTAGAGATACAGACAGACTGATAGTTACCAGTTGCTGGGAGATTGGGCAATTGCTCCCTCCGCCAGCCCAGCCTCCTTTTCATTTGGGTTTATAGATACTTTTTCTTAATTCAGGTTTTTGCTAAGATCATAGCTCTCTGAGGGTTCTAGCTATATGTAAAAGTGTCAGTTCCAACTCCTGTGTTATATCCTGTCCTGCAAGAGCATTAAAATAATAGTGTCTTCAAACCAAGACACTTCTGAGAGTAAAGGGGGTTAGAATTCTTAATTATGCCAGATCACTGGTGTGAACCCGCATGTGTGTCACCTTAGTCAAAACCCAAGACCAGCTCACACAACTGGATAGCCCCTGTCCTGCCACAGACTTCAGTTCTGTCTTTGATTCGGGCCTTAGGCCATTGACCCTGCTTTCTTGCCACACTCTTATAGGCATTTAAAAGGCTGTATTATATTTCAACTCACATTTCAAAGTGCATGTAGCATGAGAGCTTTTAGGTTATCTGGTCTGTGTATTGGCAGAATAATCTGTCTTTAGTCTTAACATTAGCATCTTTTTTTTTTTTATTATACTTTAGGTTTTAGGGTACATGTGCACAATGTGCAGGTTTGTTACATATGTATCCATGTGCCATGTTGATTTCCTGCACCCATTAACTCGTCATTTAGCATTAGGTATATCTCCTAATGCTGTCCCTCCCTCCTCCCCGAACATTAGCATCTTTATCTCCTTGATTAATCTTAAGATAGAATATTAGATACATTAAGATAGAAAATTAGAAATAGGACAGCAGAGAGGAACTGGGGAGGGAAGAAGGGAAAACGGAAACAGTTATAGCGAGGAAAAGAGAAGGAGGAGAAGAGAGACTGAGAGATGGGTTGGAAAGAGGAAGATGGAGGGGCAGACCGGGAGATGGAGAGATGAACAGACAGGGAGATGGAGAAACAGACAGACAGGGCAGTGGAGAGACAGATAGACAGGGAGAGATGGAGAGTCAGACAGGGAGATGGAGAGTCAGACAGGGAGATGGAGAGACAGACAGGGCGATGGAGAGGCAGACAGGGAGATGGAGAGACAGGGAGAAGACAGGGAGAAGACAGGGAGATAACATAGGGCACTGGAGAGACAGATAGGGAGCTGGAGAGACAGGAAGATGGAGAGACAGACAGGGAGATAGGGCACTGGAGAGACAGATAGGGAGTTGGAGAGATAGGGAGATGGAGAGACAGGGCGATGGAGAGACAGACAGGAAGATGGAGAGACAGACAGGGAGATAGATAGGGCAATGGAGAGACAGGGAGATGGAGAGATAGACAGGGAGATAGATAGGGCAATGGAGAGACAGACAGGAAGATGGAGAGACAGGGAGATAGGGCAATGGAGAGACAGACAGGGAGATGGAGAGACAGGGAGATGGAGAAAGAAAGATAGGGCGAGGGGGAGACAGGGCAATGGAGAGACAGACAGGGAGATGGAGAGACAGAGAGGGAAACAGAGAGATAGGGCAGTGGAGAAACAGACAGGGAGTTGGAGAGACAGACAGGGAGTTGGAGAGACAGACAGGGAGATGGAGAGACAGACAGGGCGATGGAAAGACGGACAGGCAGGTGGAGAGACCGACAGAGGGAAGGAGAGGCAAATGGGGAGATGCAGAGATGGACAGGGAGGTGGAGGGACAGACAGACAAACAGCAGATGAGTGAGGGCTGGATGTGTGCGCACAGAGAGTTGCACACAGAGACACATCCATTCAGTTAGCAACCCACTTGCGGAGAGACTGCCCTGGAGGCCCACACATGTAGACGTGTGGACACAGAGACACACACTTGCAAAGACATACACAGAGATCACCTGCAGGGGCACCAGTGGCTGAAAGAGAGTGAAAATAGGAAACAACTAAATATAAGTGTGTTATGATAGTCCAGAAAATAAACTTGAAGTCAGTGGGAGTAGAAAAGATGGCTTTAGGTGGGATTAACCAGAACTGCAGTAGGAACACTTGGCTGCGGCAGCCACAGCAGGAGCCGTTGCTCTCGTGGGAATGCTGATGCGGGCTGCTGGGCTCAGGCTTCCCTGGTGACAGCCTCCTGGAGCAAACCAGCCTGGTCAGCTCCTGATTTCATCCTGTTGACACTAACAAATGGAGATAATCACTGATTTTGAGGCAGTGGCAGGGACAATAATAACAACAAAAGAAACAATCTGATTTAAAATTAATAGGCTTTGTTGATTTCATAATTGCCTCCCACATCATAGCCAGATTTGGAAATGTGACTACCTAAAATTGAAATTAGGGGTTTGAGATTTTAACCACATCAAATATTGCTCAAAAGACAGGAAATAGAACTAGTAATGTCTTCGGAGGGTAACTGTGGGGCTGTACCACAGTTGGCCTCCCAGTTGAAACTCACTTTCTATGTATCTTGAAGTTCCAGAACCTATCAAGGAATCACAGAACACTTGATTCCTTTGGGCTCTGCTCACTGACACTGTCTAGACCTAAGTGGACAGCCCATCTCGTGGAGATGATTTATTGGAGTGATTATCAGTTTGGGGCATGGCAGTGCAGAGAAAGGGGGATGCAAGGGGGAGGGGATAGTTTGACTCTACAGGCTTGCTTTGGCGCCTCCTCTCCATCCAGTGCTGTTTAGGTCTTACTGTGCTTTTCTGCTTTACTTTTTACTAGTTTTTCAGACCATTAATGATAGCTTATGACGGCTGCTTTTCTTAGCCACTATCTTATTACCTTGATCCTTTGTAACACTGGAAGGTAAACTTGGTGCTGGTTTAAATGCCGAGATGAGCAATTGTGGATCACTGTTATTGTGACATCTGTGGAAAAGACTGAAGAAAATGAGGTTGCCCAGTATAAGAGAATACTGCCAAATTAAACTGTGCCACATGCTGTTTGATTTATCTTTAGTTTTGAATAAAGGCATTGTATTTTACCTTGTGCTCAGCTGACACATGGACTGAAAGCAGTGTGACCGAACATTCAGTTGTCACCTCAAAGTCTGGCAGGAGGCCCTTAGAATAACCGTTCTTTGAATATTTTAATTCAGCTGTGTATCTTAATAGGTATCAACATCATAAACAAAACATAGGCTAAAACTCTGCTTCCTAAGTATTAGATTGAAGTCAACTCAGGGGATTCCATGACATTCCTTAAAACTGCCTTTTTCTCTAAAGCGTTACTTCCTCAGAGGTTAATTTATGGATTATCTTGCCATTCTTTTAGGAGGTAGGACACTCTAAGTCAGGAGTATGCAACACCAAAGTTTTAAACATCAATTTCAAGCCAGCACTCCTTAGAGAACAGAAATTGTGTAATGAAATTTAACAGTCTTTAGTGTCTCTAAGCCTAACATTTATGTATTGAGAGTTTTATTTCTTTAGCCCTGATCTAAGTGCTGTGGCTTAATGTTTTTAATACCCATTATTTCTGGGGCCCCTATTGTGTGGTGGACATCCTGCCCATTGCGCTAGTACGTGACTCCTAATCTTCACAGCAGTCCTCGAAGCTAGGTGTTATTAGCCCACTTTGTAGATAAGGAAAATGAGATCAGAATAGTATCACAATTTGCCCAAGGCCATAGAGCTAGCAAAAGTGAATTCAAATCTGGATCTTTTACATTATAAAATGTGTAATTCTTTTTCTATTGTTTGAGCATCTCTTTGGGGAATGAATGATTCCGAGAACTCCTGGAGAGTCTAATTTCAGCTTTCTGAATGTGGGTTATAGAGTCAGTCTTGATGGGTTTTTCATTCTTTTTGTTTTCTCCTCTAGTACCTTATACCTTCAACTTAGAAGGATGCTCTTGTAGGGCTGGGACTTGATCTTTTTCGTTACTTCTGTATCCTCAGTACCTGTAACTCAGCATTGCTTAGCACCTAGTAGATGCTCAGTGATTATTTGTTGACTGAATGGATGAATGAATGAATGAAAACCATGGCAGAATGGACTGACCCTGACAACCTCTCAGTATATACTCGTGACATCTAATGAAATGCTCATTTATCCTATCACAGTGTAATCGTGAAGGTAAATGTGATAGAAATGTCACAGGATGCATTTTGAAGTCAGCTAAATACATATTTGTCTCACCATTAATCAACTGTAGCCCTTCGAAAGCCAAGAATGCTTTCTTATGACCATGAAATAGGTCATGTAGAACAGGAAAGTTAATGACACAAGTGGTTACTACCCCAAAGTAGTATTTCGATATGAATAGGATTGAACATAATACCTAGCATATAGTGGAGACTCAATGCATGTTGGTCCATTTAACTGAATTAACTGAATAGCCTTGCTAGGAAAAAAAACAATATTTATTTTTGACTCATAAAATTATGAGTCCAGTGCTTTGTTTAAGCTATTCTCTTGTAAGCATGCTATTCTGTGTCTCCTAGGATTTGGTCATATATTTTATTCTTCATTGTTCCCTAGCTGGTTCTGCACTCTGATGTGTCATGTACTTCATCTTGACTCCCTGAATCAATTGTAAGTTTGTGTAGGATAAACCAGGCCGTGCATGTCTCTGTCCCTCCCGGAGGCCGGCCACATGCCCACCTGCCTCATGGCAGAGCTCTCGGCTTCTGTGTGGTGTCGTCTTTTCTCAGGGATGGAAATGCTCTGGTGGGGCTTCACTCTTTCAGTAAGGCAGTAGTTTCTGTTACAATGACACCCAGTAGAGTAACTATTTAAATTTTATAAGTTGTTGTTCTTCTGGGTGAGTTAGCACATGAGGTACTTCAAGAGCTTGATGGGAGCAGGTGGGAAGAGTCAGAGCTCTCTGCATGCTGCAGAGGCGGGTCTAAGGGAGGCCCAGCTGTGTGAATTTCCAAGAGGGGCTTTGTGAGGGGTGAGGGATATGTGATTTTGGGGTGGATTGAGGGAGGATCATGTAAACAATTAGTGTTTAGATTATTACTTTAAAAATGAGTAATAAACTGTTAGAGCTGACTTCAGCAAAGTGGTCAGCATACTTTAGCAGTGAAGTGTATTTTGTCTATAATCCCTAATTTTAAGCTCAGTATTCCGTGGATTTATTACTTTTAATTCTTGTTGTTGAAAAACATCATAGAGGTGAACTGAAACCACTATGCTCTTCCAAATGTGTTCTACCTCATGGTAAACATTGGTGATATCATTTTTCCTGACTCTGCAATGAGGGGATCTTTTTCCTTTATGGCTAAAATTGCACTGTTTGTCGTGCTTGGCTTCAGTGTGAAGTTAGGGTGATAAAGCAGGTTCATTTTGCTTGGCTCATGGGAATGGTGGCTTTTCCCTTTTTTTTTTGTTCCCCAAAGAGGTAGAGTTCCCATGATAGAACACATACTGTAATTACCATAGTTTTCTTCAAGATCTGGCCTGTATTCACCTCATCTGTGAATTTCACATCAGACACTGGTCTTGAAGTCTCTGAACCCTGCAAGTCACTTGATGTGTGTCACCGCACTGGGGAGAGATGACACTTGGCCTGTCATCATTAGGGACCACTTGTGGCCCAGGGAGCATTCTTGTCAGACTTAGAGTTATAACTTGGCTGTGAAGGAAACGTGACAGGCTTTTCTTCGCCTCCCACTTGGTGCTCACCTTTCATAGGGAGAGTGTGAGACATAATCCTGCTGCTTGGCTTCCCCCACAGAGAACAAGTGGTCATTCCGCCTTTCCTTGCTGCAGCCCTCTTGAGGAGGAGTGGAGAGGCACGGGCTGCTGGTGGAGGGTGAGGGTGCCATCGCTCAGGAGTGCCTCTGAGCTGGTCAGTTTTCACCCTGAGTTTCTATGACAGTGAACACTGCCGAGGGGAGACTCATCTTGGTGACTCTGTGTGAAATCTCCTCTGAATTCAGGGAGACCTTGAGGGCGTCTTCTGGGAACACCACCCTGTGTTGGAGAGGCAGTCCAGCCACTCAGAGGGTCAAATCAGTTTTCACAAGTAGTTTTTAAACAAAAGTTAAAAAAAGCAAACCAATAGGCTGAGCACAGTGGCTCACACCTGTAATCCCCCAGCACTTTGGGAGGCTGAAGCAGGAGGATCACTTGAGCCCAAGAGCTTGAGACCAGCCTGGGCAACATAGTAAGACTCTGTAGCTACAAAAATAAAAAAATTAGCCAGGCTTGTGATGCATGCCTTGTAGTCTCAGCTCCTCAGGAGGCTGAAGCAGGAGGATCGCTTGAATCCAAGAAATTGAGGCTGCAGTGAGCCACGATTGCACTACTGCGCTCCAGCCTGGGCGACAGAGCAAGACCCTGTCTCAAAAACAGAAACAAAAAAACAAACCAACAAAAGTGTTTACAGTGCATAAAACTCAGAAAACAATCACATTATTCAAAGATAACCAAATATTGGTATATATTCTTTTAATATATTTTCTATGCCGACACATATTTTCCCCCAAAAGGATATCATACTGCTTTCGTCACCTAATGACATATGGTACATCGGTTTCCATGTCAATAAAATATTCTTCATGTGCTTTTTAGATGGTATGATAGCATTTCACCATCCAAATCGTAGCACTATTATTTACTATTAAAAATGCCCCATTATTGGAAGCCGTCCCTTAGAATCTGTGACATCCCCATTATTAACAACTTTGAGGGCTTGTGAACGTAACAGCATAGAACCCCAATCTGCAGGCAGTCAGGGGATTGTCCTCCAGGACATTCTTGGACTTAGGAGCAGGATCTCAATTCTCCAAGAAATGACAGTCTTGTGTTATTTTGCTTCCAAACAGGAAAGCTTCACATTTTTTGATTGTGGTGTTCCATAAACCCCTACTGATGTATTTTAATAATAAAAGTGGGTCTTAAAGAAAACTGGTCTGGTAGATGAGTCTCAGGTGGGCATTAAGGGAATAAGGTAGTAGTCGCTAGTCCAGATGCTGTCTGAGGCCAAGGATTGATTTTCTGGTGTCACCTTGCTGGCATGTGGGAACTGCATGCATGATGTGTTTCCACTGCTGCTTTTCTAGGGGACTATGTGTTAAGGTTCTTGGACATTAAAAGCATCCATCATGGTTAGGATTTTATATTTGCCCTCATTTTGATATGCAGAAGCCCTCAAAACGTTTAGTAACACATTTGTTATTTAACCCCTTTTATATCCTAGTTGAGCAGGAAACCTCCTTGCAGAGTCATTTTCACCATGACATTTCTTGACTAACTGTAGTTCAAATTGAAGCAAATTCGAAAAATTCAGTGTCTCTTCCACCCATCTTTCTCCTTCCATCAAAACCCCTTAATAGCTTTGACTCTGAAATTATTGTGTAATGTTAACAGAAGTTATATAATACAAGAAGGATCAGATAATTGAAGTAGCATCTGTTTAAGATTCAATAGATGTTTCTTTAATCAGGTACTCGGGGAGAAGTTAGGAACTGGCCCAGTAGCCGTTGGCTGATGTGGGAAAAAATCACCACACTTCAGAAGTTTGCTTAGGATAAATCTCTTTGTGGATAAGTGATTAGGTGTTGCCTCCAGTGTATATTTATTTTATCATCCTTTTCTTTCTTTCACTTTATCTTTGATTGATTAGCTGTTAACACTAAGGATAGCCCCTTCTGTTTTTGTTAGTGTTGAGTAGGTTTCTCTGCAAATTTATTGAAATAATTGAACCCAAGAAGTTTTATTCTGACTCTCTAAGTTGGTTTGAAGACCATTCTGGTTTTCCAGTAATTTTGATCTCTTTCCTCCCCTAACTTAATTCTTCTGTTTTGCTTATTTTCTATGGAATCAGTTTAAAAAAAAAAAAAAACTGGAAAAACTCTTCTGTGATAGCATTCTAAGTTGTTTATACCATCCTGACAAATTGTAGACCTTGGAGATGTTCTAAGAGTTCTAAGATTGCAAAATCAAATGCTTGTGAAGACCTGCCAGTAAAGCAGAGGGGAGTGGTCACTGGGGAGCTGGAGTCTTGTGTCCCATCAGGGACACAGCCACTGTGAAGGGGTCGCAGCTGCTCGGCTTCAGCCAGTTGTGACCATTGGGGTGGGGGCTCAGTGTTGCCAAACGATCTGATTTCTCAGGGGAAGCTGGAAATAGGTGTGTGTGTGTGTGTGTGTGTGTGTGTGTGTGTGTGTGTGTGTGTGTGTGTGTTTTTATGTGTTTGAAATCTCTTGATTTTTATATGTTGTCTTAAATGTTTTTTAAAAAGTAGGGATCAAACAAAACATGTCCGGGGCCCAGATTAGGTCCACAAATGGCCGATTTGTAGCTTTTGCTCTAAGGGACAAGTTTTGCTTTTTCAAAAAATAATTAAGCAGAGTATGTGGATGCTGATTCGCCCTAACGAGTTGAGATATTCCTATTTTAATCACCTTGAAAAAGGAACTACCACGTACTTGACTGTAATGTTTCGATGAATCTGTTGTAGCACGTAACTCTCTTTAATCGCATGCCTTAACTCTGTCCTGCTATTTTATAGTATACTGGGTGCAGAGCAGACTTTTTTCAGAAGAAAATGGAGTTTTTCCTAGGCTAATAGATGTCTAGCCAACTGTCTAATTTTTATGTATGACTTTCAGATTTCTAAATAGCAGTGTTCTGAATTGAACCAAAAGAATCTATTAACGTAATAGCTGTAGGTTTCCAGAATCCTTGAATGTATTAGCAATTTAAAGTTGAAAAAGAATTGAGTCAATCTTGGTTCCTCTTAGTTATCAGATGGCTTATTCATATAATTTCTTTTCCTTTCTTTAAAGATTTGAACATGGAATTCAATCCTTCAGATCATCCTCGGGCCAGCACAATATTCCTCAGTAAATCTCAGACAGACGGTAGGTCCTTAATTTATGTTTTTTTTTTTTTTTTTAAAAGGCTCATGTTGGTACTTCACCTAGTGTTGATTTCCCACAAGATTTAATTTTCAGTATGAAATAGAGTCCCTTTAGTGACCCACACATATACTGTTTAATGGTAGTTCTGTTGGGATTTTTTTCTTTTGCAGTGTTATGTTTTTAGAATTTCCTATTTGAAGCATCTATCCTCATGTTGTCAATCAGCTGCGTTATTTCTACATACATTGTGTCATGGGAGTTTCTACCCTAAGAGTCAGAAATTTTCCTTTTAGAATTGATATTTGCATAATTTGATATTTGCATAATTTTTCATAAGATCAGAAGTATTTGTTAATTTAGACAGTATGTAAAAGAAAGCAAAATATAATCCTTAAATAAAAGTACCACCAACTAGCTCTGTTGTGTCAATTGAGAGCTGAATTGAACCCGTACTCTAGGTGCAGATGTTTTCTTTCTTTCTTTTTTTTTTTTTTTTTGCCACCTCTATAATAATAACAACCATATCTAAGTTTATTCTTATAGATCATACCATCTTTGTGGTTCATCCCAGGTGTGTGTGGGATTTCTCCTAGGAGTTTTCTCTCTTTTCAGCCCCTTCCCTGGGCATTGGCTGCAAAGGAGAGAGAAGATAAAATTTACACAATGTGGCAAACACACATCTCCATTGGATTCCTATAGAAAAAGGTGGCAGGAGAAACTTGTTAAATGATGACATCATGACCAGGATATTACTTTAGGATGCTGGAGTCCTACATGATTCTGTCCCTAACTTTTTGGGCAATTGCTAAGCTTTAATTCAGAGAAGATCCTAAATGGACTAGAAAATAACCAAACATGTTTAAGATAGTAAGTTCATATATGAGGGTTGATAACACTTCAGTAACAATTAGGTAACAATTTTGGCAAGGTATAGTGCTGATTTAATATTATTGGGAATCTTAAGCAAGCCACTGACTTGATTTCAAAGAGTTTGATGTGTTTATGAAAAGTAAATGTTTCCAAGAATAAATTAGTATAGGCACCAAGTATTTAGGTTGGTGCAAAAGTAATTTCAGTTTTTGCGATTAAAAGTAATGGCAAAACTGAAGTAGTTTTTGGTGTGCTGGATACAAAAGAAACATTTTTTTCCTCTGGTGAAACAGGAAGCCATTGGGAGGGGTGGGATAATACAAAGGAAGGAGAGTGGTAGTGAAGATGGGTGTTTGGAACCATGAAAAAAAGGGTCAAAACCAAGTTTTGCAGACACTGATAGTACTATAAAAACAAGAAATACAGTGCTATAAAAACAAGAAACAAAGTTGGCTTACTTTCAGGTTTCATTCTTGCTTCTTGTGAACTCAGAGTGCAGACCAATTCCATTCAGAAGATGTGCTAACAAGATTCCCATGAAATTGCATTAGAGCCTCTAAGTGGATTTCCCATACCTTGGTTGTCCTGGTAGAAGGAAACTTGACCTAAGTCAGGGTTGTTCCAGACTTAGCTTAGGGAACTCTATCTTCCCTCGTCACCTTTGCACTAGATATCATTCCCTTTCCTCTTCTGGAACATCAGGGCATCAGTTACTCTGACCCCTCTGTTTATTGCTTCAGTTTCTCTTTAAATGCTTGATCTTCCTACTCAACATGTAAACATAAATGACTCTCATAGAAAAAGGGAAAGTAACCAATACCTCTCTTGAGGTGAAAGCTTCTATGCCATTTCTACCTCTCTCCCTGTCTACTCTCCCATTGGGATCTTCCTCCTACCCCTGCCATTCTGTGGAGCATCACAGTAGAGTGACCTAAGGACATTTTCCCTTCTTAGGCTATTGCCCACGTGTGTGGCACTTGCTGTCACCAAGAATTCCGTGCTTTTTAAAAACTTTTTGGCCTTCTATTTTCAGATGGGCAATTTGCTGAAATTAAGTGCCTCTAATGAACAATTGCTTTATAAATAATTAGAAATAATCAATTTTAAAAATAGGTAGATTTGGGCCGGACACGGTGGCTCACGCCTGTAATCCCAGCACTTTGGGAGGCCGAGGCGGGTGGATCACGAGGTCAGGAGATCAAGACCATCCTAGCTAACACGGTGAAACCCCGTCTCTACTAAAAACACAAAAAATTAGCTGGGCGTGGTGGCGGGCGCCTGTATTCCCAGCTACTCAGGAGGCTGAGGCGGGAGAATGGCATGAACCCGGGAGGTGGAGCTTGCAGTGAGCCGAGATTGTGCCACTGCACTCCAGCCTGGGTGACAGAGCGAGACTCTGTCTCAAAAAAAAAAGAAAAAAAGAAAAATAGGTAAATTTGGTAACTTTAATGAATTAATTCTTTGGTGACATGATAATCAGAGAACTGGCTACTTGGTGAATTGGCTTTTGGCAAATTGGTCCTAAGAAATCCTGCCCTTCTGAAAGCTCCTTCTCAGACATCTTCATAAACTTCTATTTGTCCCTCTAATGTAGTATTTCCCAGGGTCTCTCCTTTACCCTCTTATCTTTTTGGTTTGCACACAGTTCCTCATGGCATTTATGTCAACTGTCATGTCTAACCATATTTTTCTCTGTACTGTTCAAAATGCATGTATTCAACTGCCTGCTGGACATCTTTCCAATGAAGGCTGTAGGTTCCCCTGACTCAGTATGTCCCAGACAGAACTTAAGAATTCCAGTTAGCTTTCTGCATTTTCTACCCTGCCTGGGTCCCTAAGCCAAGGAGGGCTTTGGATTTTCCTAGACTCTCCTCTTCTCACAGGTGGGCAGCGGTGCTGGAGATATGTTTCTTCCCAGCTCCAGGTTCAGTGACATCATATTGGCAGCTTGAAATAGCCATAATCAGAGTATTTACACCATGGAAATTGGCAAATGCTGCAAATCAGAGCATTTTTTAAACAGATGACTATTAAACATTTACTAGCATACCATTGCATCCAGGCATTCCAAGGTGTACTCAGTTTCACCTCTTACCCAGCCTTGAACCTGACCACTATTTCGTATTGCAGTTGCTGCCACCTTAGTTCAGACTCACAATTCCCCACTTGTGTTACTGCAGCAGCCTCTAGACTGGGCTCCCTGCCCTTGACCTCATCCCTCTCTAGTCCCTGGTCTGTGCTGCCGCTAGCTGACAGGACTTCCCATGAATCAGATACGATTGTGCCACTGGCCCTTTCTCAAGGCTCCCCAGTTGCTTTAGAGTTAAATTTCAAACATCTTAGCATGGAATATGAGGCCCATCGTGATCCAGCCTCTGCCTTCCTTCCCAGCCAACTTCCTCTCTTCTTTGTGTACTTCTGTGCTTCCGCCATACATACTGAATCACTTGCTTCCTCAAGTCTGCCGCTTGCCTCACACCTGGATTTCTCCTTCCCTTTTTCACACAGCTGATTTCTTCTGTCCTCCAGGCTCCTCTTGCTGTCACTTACTCCTTGAGGGTTTCTTTGACCCCTAAGCCTGTGTTGAGTGGGGCTTTGGTGAGCTCCCATAGAGTAGCCTGTGGATCTTTCTTCATCATCAGAACCATACTGTGGAATTTAAAACGACCTTTTTGTCTTTGCCACCCGCTAGCCCCTAGAGGAAAAGGATCATGTGATGTTGGATGTCAGTATTCCTTGTGCCAACCTGACTGGTTGAAAGAAGGAAGATGACAAAACCAGGAAACATTCTTGATTTGATTGTGATAATTTGTCACTTGGATAAACTTATATTTCCATTACAAGACCACAACTGTGGGTCTTCTACCCTATTTTTTTTCTAATTGGAAGAAATGTAGTCTGAGACAGTAAGGCATACTTCTGTTAGAGTCCTTTCTTTTGAATCTGGTGATCTCTCCTCCTTCATTCAGGTTGATGTACTTCGACAGTAGTTTAGATTCGATTTGTGGATAGGATGCCATGGTTGGGATGAGGACAGTCATGTTAGGGCAGCTGCTGCTTGGACCACAGACATGCAGCTCCTGGGTCTTGACAGCTCTGTGTTTCTGCAGACCCCACATTCTCTTTCCCCTCAGCACTTGATGATCTGGCAAACAAGTTGTCGGCCATGCATCCCACCTCCCAGCTGTTCACTAGACTGATTTAGATGGCACTTGCATGATGTCATCAGAGTTTTCGTGATTGCCGAATTCCTTTTCCTTCTGGATATCCAAGAGATTTAGGCTGGACATGGAACTTTTTTCTTGTTCCAAGCAGGAGACTAGAACTCCAACAAAACTGGATAAGTAGCCTGCTCATCAGACCCCTCCAGAGGCTGAAGGTAAGGGTATTTTATCCAAAGCCAGAGTGACTGCTTTCTTTCTTCACACAAAGAGGATGGCATTGCAGACTTTTTACAGGAGCCATTCAGCAAAGAAGGGACCAAGAGTTCCTCATGGGGGTAGAGAAGTTTGCCAGGCCAGAGAGAAGTTAGGTTGCGAGGCCTGCCATGGTTTTTCATGCTACTATCATTACTTGTGGGGAAGCATTGTAGTTCCTCATGTCCTTTCCTTTTCTGTACTTATTTTAGTTCATCATTTTCAAAGATGTGAGAGCTTAATATTCTTAAATAATATGAGAAAGCAGCCAAGTCCCATCTTTTTCCTTTTAATTAGTATGATTTTTAGAGATTTATTGTCTTAACAAAGAATTTGGAGGAAAAAACCCGTAAGTTTACGGAATCTGTGTTTCTCAGGAGTCCCTTGAAATAATTAAAGGAATAAAAACTATCCATCCCTTGCGTGGCTTGAGCCAAAGTAGAAACATTAAAATTCAGAAATAAAAATGTGATTCTTAGTTTTCATTGCACAACCTTTTAGAAATACTGAAATTGAAAAAATATTCTGTGGCTGTCCTCATTGGGGTCGTGTTTTGGTTCCCGGGCAGTGTTGAACTTTTGCGTGGTGAAACAACCACGCTTTTTGTCCTCCTCTTATTTAGCATTTAGGAGCAACTTTCCGCTGCCCTGTTGGGATTGCTTTCCTCCGAGCCATGGCCTTGCTGTCCTCACCTCACTTGCGTTCCCAGCTGTCTTTAGCTCGTTCGTGTGTGCAGGTGCTGGGGTGCCCCTTTCTCCAGCTGCCCTCAGTTGCTCGGTGTGTCTCCTTCAGGGCATGTCAAATGCCATAGGGAAGACCTAAGCTTACACCAGTGATTTTCATGCTTTGTTCCTTTGCTTACATGCTATGGAAAACAATTTTGAAAAACTGAAGTCCTTTAAGCATTTTTATGGTTGACCTTAAAAATTTTTTTTTGCCCTATCAAAGCACATAATTTCTGATGGATTATAAACATCGATATTTTAAAATAAACTGGCCTTCTTTAACAAATATTTCAGATGAAATTTTAATACCATAGTGATTTGATACCCACCATCAGTCCTTTAAAAATGTATGAACATGCTCCTAACAGTTGGAAATTTCATACTACTCCTTTGTCATCTTGAATTTGTATTTCCATTCTATTTTCTCCACAAAATTTTATACTAGTATAATGTATTTTGATTTTGGAAAGTCATTTATCACACTATCATATTTTATTATTATTATTATTATTATACTTTAAGTTTTAGGGTACATGTGCACAATGTGCAGGTTTGTTACATATGTATCCATGTGCCATGTTGGTGTGCTGCTTTTCTATAAAAATGACCTAGGCCAGGCACGGTGGCTCACGCCTGTAATCCTAGCACTTCGGGAGGCTGAGGCAAGCGGATCACGAGGTCAGGAGATCGAGACCAACCTGGCTAATGGTGAAACCCTGTCTCCACTAAAAATACAAAAAATTAACTGGGCGTGGAGGTGGGTGCCTGTAGTCTTACATTTTACTGGATAATTATTAAACAGAAAAGTGAAATATTTTTTAGAAAAACATTTCTTGGTGAGATGCCTCTATGGTTGGATATTATTACTGAAATGAGGCAGTATTCATCATCAAAGCCTTTGTTTTTTGTTTGTTTGTTTTGTTTTGTTCTGTTTTTGAGATGGAGTCTCGCTCTGTCACCCAGGCTGGAGTACAGTGGCACTATCTTGGCTCACTGCAAGTTCCGCCTCCCAGGTTCACGCCATTCTCCTGCCTCAGCCTCCTGAGTAGCTAGGACTACAGGCGCCCGTCACCACGCCCAGCTAATTTTTTTTTTTTTTTTTTTTTTGAGACGGAGTCTCGCGCTTTCACCCAGGCCGGGGTGCAGTGGCGCGATCTCGGCTCACTGCAAGCTCTCCGCCTCCCGGGTTCACGCCATTCTCCTGCCTCAGCCTCCTGAGTAGCTGGGACTACAGGCGCCCACCACCACGCCTGGCTAATTTTTTGTATTTTTAGTAGAGATGGGGTTTCACCGTGTTAGCCAGGATGGTCTCGATCTCCTGACCTCATGATCCGCCCACCTCGGCCTCCCAAAGTGCTGGGATTACAGATGTGAGCCACCGCACCTGGCCAAGCCTTTGTTTTTATAGTTGTAAGTGCTGAGGAACTTTGTTCATCTATATAAATAGATGGAAATAGAAAGATTTTTATTGTAGTCACATCATTGAATTCTTTCTACTCCATCTAGTTTATATGTCGAAAAATCTCCAAGGGATTTGTCAGCCAAAATAATTCCTAATAATCAGCTACAGTTCACTTTTGTTCCCCTTCTATTTTATTGACAGTAGAGAATTGGAATCTATTTGATTTGCAAAAGAATTCCTCAGTTAGAGGAGTCCCTTATTTTTACAGTTTCTGGGAAGTACATCAAAAAAGGTTTACCAAATGTAACACATGACTTTTAATTATATCTACTACTCTTTACATTTGGTGGCACCTAGTTTAACCTGATACCCTTGGGAGCTTTGGGAGAATAAATCTAGGCTTAATCTCAGAACACCTTCCCTGACTGCTGCCCCACCGCATTCTGCATGCTCCATCTGTCGCTGCAGAGATCTTTACTGTATCGTGGTTTATTCCAAGTCTTCATGTTTATATATCTCTGCCATTCACAGTGCCAGGCCCATAGAAAGAACTCAAATATATGTTGAATGGAGGAACCCCCACCTGCTCTTTTCCTCTGAACTAATGTTTTCAGCTTCTCTTTTGATTTAAATATATTTTCCTCAGAAAGCTACAGGTTCTTCATATGACTTTGTTGGCAAAGCCAGGCATCATAGTCAATCCAGTCAGTCAAATCAGTCTTACATTCTTTTTAATTACGTATTTATTTTTATTTTTGCCTATCACACCTGTTTCTTAGAAACAGTCTTACCTTCTGTGAGAAAAAGTCTGATTTTATTTTTCCAATTCACATAACATGTTAATGTGCATGCCCATGGCTGCCTTTGTGCTTCTGATCGTAAATGGCCAGACAGGCACAGGGGAGTGCACACCTGGCCAGCAGTCTGCGGTCCACTGCACCTTCCCACCCTTTCTTGTGCCCTCCTGCTCCGCTGCCCTCGCTGCTCCCTGAGCTTTGCTTGGGTGTCTAACGCCTAAAGAGGCAGGTCCTGTTGGAAACCATCCTCACTGTGATATCTGTAAACTCAGAGCCAGAAGTCTTTCCAGCACCCCTCCAGGGAAAGTCCATAGGACAAAGAAGCCTCCAGGTTGTGCCACAGGAGGCTGGCAGGAGAGGAAAGACACATGAACCTGGATTGAAGGTGGTTACCACAACCCCAGTGGCTGCTTGTCTTTCCCTCTGGTGCCCCTGGAGGTTTTCACACCAGGTCAGTGCAGGCCTCAGCTCGGGTGTGCCTGCCTTTCTTTGTGAAGTTGTGAGGGAGGAAGGTGGTTCCTGCATCACACCTCAGCCCTTTTGAAGGTCTCTTTGAATACTTGGTTTGAGGACCTTTGCTCTAGTCTAGCCCTAAGTTACTTGTGACAGACCATTTCAATAAAATAATTGCAAAAACTACTACCTCACCTGTCTTTCCTTCTAGCTTGGGGTGTGTGGAGGAGGGTGGGTACTCAAAAGTCATGAGTAGTTGAGTGTGCAGACAGGTCCATTTGTGCATGCTGGGCTGCCCATGCCCTCGCCAACCTGTGGCCACCCCAGCGGCAGGGAACCAGCCTCTGGCCTCCAGTTAGGCAAGGCTCTAGGACCCAGCTCTGCCTTAGGCCTTTGTCTGCCATTAGTTGGATTTATAGTCACATAATCTCTTGGGTCATAACTTCCTATAAATTGACAATGGACACACCTGTCTCCTCAGAAGATTGCTCTCCTGAAGCAGTAGGGTGAGTCCCAGGCACACAGCGAGCCCTCAGCAATGTCTGCTCATTAACCTGTGTTGTAACAGGTACTTTGGGATCCTCACTGGGGATCTCTTGAGCCAACCTCTTCTAGGACCCCTGGCAAGAGGAGCCACCCTGTCCTGGCACTGTAAGCATGCGTTCCAGAGACATTTTCTACCGCCTGGTAGACAGCCAGTCTGGAAATCGTACATGCTCCTTGGGGTTGGCATGTCCAAATCAGAAGTCAGCGTCTTTCTTCTCCTGCCAGCTTCCTGTCCCTCGTCACCTAATTATTTATTTATTTATTTTTGAGACGCTCTGTCGCCCAGGCTGGACTGCAGTGGCACGATCTCGGCTCACTGCATGCTCCGCCTCCCAGGTTCACGCCATTCTCCTGCCTCAGCCTCCCGAGTAGTTGGGACTACAGGCGCCCGCCCCCACACCCGGCTAATTTTTTGTATTTTTAGTAGAGATGGGGTTTCACCATGTTAGCCAGGATGGTCTCGATCTCCTGACCTCGTGATCCACTCGCCTCAGCCCTCCAAAGTGCTGGGATTACAGGTGTGAGCAACCAAGCCCGGCCTCATAACCTAGTTTTTAAGAATAAACCCATTGCTTGTCTGGGTCTTAATGCACACCCCCAGAGTCCCGTAGTCAGTGTCTAAGCTGCACCTATGCCCTGAATTTCTCCCATCCTCCCCTTCCTGCCTGGGCTTTCCTTTCCTCCTTACTCACCTAGTCTGTGGCGAGGCCCTTTCCCAGCCTCCTGCCTCCATCATGTCCTCTCTCACCTTTCTTCCACCTGTCTGCAAGTGGAGCTTCTCTTAGGCTCCTCCGTGCCTGACCGTCTGTCTCCTCACCACTGGAACAGTGAGACACCAGCACACACACACAGCCCTTTTCACCCTTCTTGTGGGTCCCCTCCCCTCCAGGCCTGAGAGGCCATCACCTGTGGCATGCTCTGCCCGCAGCACCTGCCCTCTGTCCCTGCTGTCCCAATGGCTGCCTCGTAGGTGATGCTTCCCTGTTTCCCTTCATTCCATTGATTGTGATAGACACCTTTCCTTGGCTGGAACACCTCTGAAATCAGCCGTCAGTGACTTGACAAAATTTAATTGGCAGCATTTTTTTTTCTTTCTTAGTGACACATAGAGTAACGGTTTATCAGAAAATCAGTGGCATTACGTTCAGTGCAGTTTGCATATTCCTCTGTGTGGAGGTGCTTATTTTTATGATATAGAAATAAATAGCCTGTCTATCTGCTGGATTGCATCTTGTTCATGGATAGGAACTGTGCCTTTCACATTCCGCAGTCTCTGCAGTGGCTAGCACATAGAAGAAACTCACAAGCATAGGGGAATGAAGGAATGAAGGCAGGGCATCATGACCCACCCTGGGCAGACTTGCCGTGGCACGGTGGCAGTCTTCCCTGAGTAGTGGCTTTCTGTTTTGTGTTGCAGCTTTACCTTCTCCTACATTCCCTAGCTTTGTTAGAAAACGACACATCCATTATTTAGGGACAAGAGGATGTAGGTTTTTTTAGGCTCAGGTGGTGTATTTGGGCTCTCCTATTCCGGGTCAGAACTCAGCATGACCGTGCCACCCTCAGGCCAGCCCTCCCCTCTCCCCTCTGCAGTCTTCTCTTGAGGTGCATGGGGGATGGGAGGGCAGGTGTCAGGTCTCTTGGCCAGGCCTCGCCCTGTAAGTCAGATGCACAAAAGAGGCGCTCTTTGGGTGCCGTGGCTCACTTTTCTTGGGAGCATCACCTGACTCCAGTATTTCGTCTCTTGGGCTTTCCAGTGTGGAGAAAGCTGCCGACATAGTACAAACTCAGATGAAATCATTTAGACCCAGAATGTCAGTTTTCTCAGTACCTTTTATCATATCCTCTCTCCTGACCTGCCCTGTTCCCAGTCAGAACATTGCTTAGCACAGATCCAGAATAGAGGTTAGCAGGGATAATTCCCCCAGGCTTGGGGGAGTTTGATGCCCTGCCTACCACAGCCTTGTCCTACTGTTAGACAGCACCTGCGGCCTGCTGGTAGCCATAAACTTACTTTTCAATTCTTTTTTTAAAAACTCTGAGCACCTGCATTTCCCCTTCAGTTGACACAGACTGATAACCTTGTAAATACTTTTCATAGCTTACCGTGTTTATAGCTTACCTTACATGGCTTATGTTTTTGGCTGGCTGCCCCGTGACATCTAGGGGGAGGCAGCTGAATTTCAGGATAATCTGATGCAGTCACCATATAAGAATATTTACTTGGAATGAATGACTGCCTGAAGATAGCGATCCTCTGGAATCAGACTGCCTGAGCTAGAGGCTTAGATCCAACACTCTCCACATAATCTTGGTGCATATGATCCATTTCCACATGATTTCCCTGAATCTCAATTTTATTACTGTAAAATGGAGTTAGTGCCTCTTTGTGAGGTTGTCAGGAGGACTAAATGCGTAATCCATCAAAGCACCGAGCCCTGTACGTAAGACAGCATAAGTTCTCAGTAAATATAATCCTTACCCTAGAGTGTAGGTTCTCATTTGCTCAGTTGGATTGAGTTTCTTCCCTGACTTGGGTGTGTGCCATCTTCTAGCTTGTCTGTGCTGACAGCTCCTGTGTGCTGACTGTGACACCTTGCACCAGAACACTGGGCCTGACCAGGAGGAGAAGGGATGGATACCAGGACAAGAGTAGAGAGTGGCATCTGTGCACTGCTGTGCCCAGTCCCATCTTTTTCTGTGTTTCCTTGATAAAGATAGATCGTGGACCCCCACATGTTAGAGTTGCTTCCAAGCTAGGCACAGTGGCTCACTCCTGTCAGCATTTTGGGAGGCTGAGTGGGGAGGATTTCTTGAGCCCAGGAGTTCAAGACCAGCCTGGACAGCATAGTGAGACCCCCCCATTTCTACAAAAAAATATTTTTTTTTTTAAAGAAAGAGTTGCTTCAACACACCTTGGAAGCAAACCAGAAAGAGGCCAGGTCTGAAATTATATCAGCCAGCATTTGATAGCAGCTCATTATAATAGAATACACAGCACTTTAAGTCTCACTTAAAAAATAAAATGATAACCTCACCTCCACCATGTGTCAGGATAGATTTCTGATGACTAGTGGTAGAGTAAATGTAACAAATACAATCATAATCATCTAGAAATAGTATACATGAATATTTAGTGTCAGAATGGGGAAGGGGCATGTAAGTTTGTAGAAGCAATGGAGGAAATTGCCTAAAAATGAAAACTCATGTCAAAATGATGATTTCACTAACAATGAAATCATCAGTGATGGAAATATCACAATATATAGGAAAAAGGATTAATGCCTTTATGTATTAAATAATTATTATACAATCAGTGAAAATGCTAACACACCAATAGAAAAATGGGCATATTTCTGTTGGCATGTTCATATATGAGCACATGTATACTTGCACATATTTATATACAAATACATTCATATGCAAAAGTATACATCATGCTTGCTTTGTATGCACACAAAAGAGACTCAAAGGATACACATCAAAATATTAATAGTGATTGTCTCTGGATTGTTGGATTAAACAGGTTGGGCCTCTCAAATTCGAAAATTTGAAATCTGAAATGCTCGAAGATGAATCTGTAACTTACTGAGCACCAATCTGATGTTCAAAGGAAATACTCATTGGAGCATTTTGGATTTCAGATTTTTGGATTTGGGATGCTCAAATAATGCAAAATTTCAAAATCTGTTAGAAAATATCCTAAATCCACAATACATCTGGACCCACGCATTTCAGATAAGGGGTGATAAGGGTTGATAAGGGATAGCCACGCATTTCAGATAAGGGGTGATAAGGGTTGATAAGGGATACCTACACATTTCAGATAAGGGGTGATAAGGGTTGATAAGGGATACCCACGCATTTCAGATAAGGGGTGATAAGGGTTGATAAGGGATACCCACACATTTCAGATAAGGGGTGATAAGGATACTCAGTCTGTGTGTGTGTATGTTTTATGTATCTCTATGTTTTCCAAGCAAGCTTTTAATTTTTATTTGCAGTTGCATTTTCTTCTTTATATGGCTCTGTATTTTCCAAATTTTCTGCAGTAAGCATGCATTTCTTTTCTAATTAGCAGAAAGTTTTAAATGGATGCCACTTAGTTGAAGTTTTTGTGCTTCTGAAGAAATCCTTTGGCCTTAGATATTCTCTGTGAGTAACAGAAAACCTCTCAAGTGAGTTGGCAGCTTAGGTGGATATTTGTTCTTTGAATAATTTTCTCCTTCTGCCTTCGTCTACTTCCTATTCTCTTCCCTGGAATTTTCTCCTCTCCATGACTGGCTGTGCCCTCAACATCTTAGAAATGTTTCTGTGTCTTTTCATTTGTTTCATTGGCTTTGCTTATTTAGATTTCACTTTGAATGCACAGAATGTCACGTTGCTCTGTGCCCAGTTTTCGAAATAAGAGCAGGTCCCGGACAGTTCAGAGCAGGCCAGAGGTCTAATTGGAAGCTCCCTTCCTGCAGCACAGGAGGTGTGCCTCGGAGGGAAATGGCCACACCAGGATGCTTTCTTCTGGGCTCCAAAGTGTGGGTGATGTTCCTGCTACAGTGCACTTTGTGTCCTGGCCGTTTGTGTTCATGACGACCTCCCTGTCAGGGCAGGAGCTCAGCAGGGCAGGAGCCTCCATGTGCACTCGGAACAGGGGCTCAACAGTTGTTTTGAATTGAGTGAGTGAGTGAGTGAGTGAGTGAGTGAGTGAGTGAGTGAGTGAATTCACTGAATTATTGAAAACTGTAGGAACTGTGTGGTAATCTCAAATTTACTGTAGGAAAAGTTAATAGTAAACTTTTAATTTTATTGTTCAAGGCCTGATCTATGCTACCCACAGGAAGAAGGAAAGGGAAATGAAACCTTTTCTTTTCAACCAGATCTTTGTGATCTGCAGTGGAGCTATCTCAGCAATCAGCTTCGTATATGCAAACAAAATTCTATCATTCTTTAGTTGAAGCCTGCCTCTTGTGTGGCCTGCCCGTCCTTCACATCCAGAGTAGTTAATCAGTTAAGTAAATTTTCCTTGTAGAATAGCACAGCTTTGTTCATACCTGGTTCTAATTGTCATTCTGTTTTTAAATGGGACTCGTTTTATGCAGATGCCAAGGGTGCCTGTGCACACCAGTGATGCTCTTGTTGGAGGGCGGGTGTATAGAGGAAGGGGTCCTACACGGGGTCTCCTCTCTTCTTCTTCTGGACCCTCCCTTCCTTGGCCTGCTTGGGCTCTTCCCTCATTTGCCAAAGAAAGAGTATCTTAGGTATCTTAGGACCTTTTTAGTACCAGCATCCTATGGCTTGGTGGTGGCTAACACTTGCCATTGGAAGGTCAGTCTATTTTAAAAATGGAAGAAGAGAGTCATGTGCGGTGGCTCATACCTGTAATCTCAAAACTTTAGGGGGTGCTGAGACAGGAGGATTGCTTGAGACCAGGAGTTCAATACCAGCCTGGGCAACATAGTGAGATCTCATCTCTAAAAAAGAAAAAAATTGGAAATGGAAGAGGAGAAACCAAGGTAATCTTTTAAATGCCTACCTATGACAGGAATCAGCTGAAATGGTGTTTAGATTGTTAACAAATCCTCATTAATAATCAGGCACTAGGTTGAAAGTTATATTTTAAAGAGTCACTTGTGTGACATTGTGGCAAGAGAGTGTCCCATAGCAACTTAAGTGTAATTTTGTTTGTCCCTCAGATTGCAAACACTGCCTTTTACTCTCTTCACTCCCTGTTTTATCAGAAGACTTTTAATGCCAACTGTATTGTTTTTGCTGATTTTAGATGGTTTATTTTTAAAGCCTCTGGTACATTTCCTGTTTACATCTTTATGGACTGTCACTGTAGCCAATTAAAAATCCTCTTAACTATCATAGATTGTGTCAAAGGAGATTGCTGTTATTCCTCTCCCAGGAAAGAAAAAATTTATGATCCATATCAATTTATTGCCTGTTTTCCCTAAAGAAGCAAAACATAATTATTAGTTAATTCAGTTAGACATTAACTCAGAAAACTCCAGAGATTTTGATTGATTGTTATAGTAACCAAAAATATTGAAGTGTTAAAGATGACTAAAACCAGCTATTAGGAATGAGTTGGCATATTGCTTATACCATTACATAAAATAGCTAAAGCATTTTGAATTTCAGAGCTGTACCCACATCAGCCTCAGTGGTTTCAAATTTGTTTTAAAGACAGATTTAGATTTGGGCAATTCTATCAGTCTTTTCAGGTGATACACCACTGTAAAATATTCTGCTTATCACTGGGTGTGGTGGTTCACGCCTGTGATCCCAGCACTTTGGGAGGCCGAGGCAGGTGGATCACTTGAGGTGAGGAGTTCGAGACCAGCCTGGCCAACATGGCAAAACCCTGTCTCTACTAAAAAAATACAAAAAATTAGCCGGGTGTGATGGTGCATCCCTGTACTCTCAGCTACTTAGGCAGGAGAGGCAGGAGAATTGCTTGAACCTGGGAGGTGGAGTGAGTTAGCCCAGTTCCCTCCAGCCTGGATAACAGAGCGAGACTCTGTCTCAAAAAAAAAAAGATTCTACTTATCTTATTCCCCCTATGGTAATGTCTTGGTTGTGCTCCTGCTAGCTTAGGGGAAACAGAGTAATTTTAAGGGCACTCAGGGTATCTCAGATAGCTCATGAATTGGTGGAACTGGGTACTAAAATCTGTTAGGACTAAGGCAGCACCTGCCTTCTGCCCATCTCCCTCTGCCGTGTTTCTCTGCATGGCAGAGGGACACCACTGCTGTATGGGGTTCCAGGAATCATAAGACACAAAATACAGTCACACTCATGACTGTAACTTATTACAATGCAAACACATGAGGCAAACTCAGTACAGGGAAGAGGTGCATGGGGTGAGTCCTCTCCCATGGAGCCACACAGGTTGCACTTCATCCCCCCATTCACAGATGAGTTGTGAAAACACCTGTGGAATGTTGTCAGCCAGGGAAACTCCTGGGTAAAGACCCAGCACCCAGGATTTTTATGGAGGACCACTCATGTAAGAAGGCTCTGCCTGTTAAGTACCAAAGTTCCAGACTCCCAGAAGGAAATAAACCATACTGTGTGCGGCATAGAGCATATTGTTTGTTCAGACAGCTTAGGCACAGTGAGCCACTCTTACCAGTTAGGGAATGATGGGAAGGAACCCTCCTAAATCCAAGTTCCCAGATACCAGCCAAGGGCCAGCCTTGCAACAGGCCCTTTAAGGATGGCAGTCAGATCTGCTGCTTCACTCTTTCCTGCACCAGCGGAGCCCCACCCCAGTCTGAAGTTTACACATCGTACCCTCAGTTAAGGTTGAGCAGAGCCTTTTGAGTATGTCCCAACTCCAGATTCCCAGGAGAAGGAGGTAGCCTAGAGAGGGTGGAGTGTCCCCCCAATCCAGGCAGGATGGTCAGAGTAATGGGTCACCTGGTCCAACGTGGATATCAGGAATTCTTCCCATCTATGTAGGGACAGGTTTGGGGGTGCTGAAGACACTCCAGAAGCAAGTCAGCCATAGGGGTGCGTGTGTGGAAAATCTTCTCAGAAACTGTGCAGACTTCATCTGCCGAAGGCCCTCTTATCTTAGGAGGAGCGTTACAAAACCATACAGGAAAGTGGCACCTGACTCAGGCCCCAGGAGCCCCAGGTTGCTCTGAGGAAATAGGGTAGTGTGTAGGTGTTCATTTGCATAGAATAGAAGCAGTGAATGCCTGAGAGATTCTGTAATAGATTCAGATAGCTTATCCTCAGGTGTTCTGTAATAGTCTTAGTGAACTTTCGTTTTTCTTCACCGTTCTGATTGCAGCCAGTTGGAGTTCATGAAAATGGCCTGATTCCTGCCTGAGACTGATCCTTGTAGGTGGTGGACAAAAATGGCATATGTGTTTATAATATTCTTCTGTGTCTGCTGTAGTTTTTTTGTTGTTGTTTGTTTGTTTGAAAGCTTTTGTATTAGTCTGTTTTCACACTGCTGATAAAGACATACCCCAGACTGGGCAGTTTACAAAAGAGGTTTAAGGGACTTACAGTTCCACGTAGCTGGGGAGGCGTCACAGTCATGGTGGAAGGTACGTCAGGCACGTCTCACATCGCGGCAGACAAGAGAAGAGGGCTTGTGCAGAGAAACTCCTGTTTTTACAATCATCAGATCTCATGAGACTTATTCACTATCATGAGAACAGCATGGGAAAAACCTGCCCCCATGATTCAATTACCTTCCACCAGGTCCCTCCCACAACATGTGGGAATTCAAGATGAGATTTGGGTGGGGACACAGCCAAACCGTATCAGCTTTCTTGGTCGGACTTACAGTCAGAACTATTGAAGGTTATGCATCTCAGCCATTACTTCTACGTGTGAATAATTCCTAATCTCAATAGTACCCATATAGGAAGTGCTGGTATTTTTTGAGGCATGGATATCTTTCATTTGCTGAAGGCAGGGGCTGATGTAGGGTGTTGAGGTGACCTTAGTATGGGCGGTGGTTCCCACAGTTGGGAGACACAAGTCTCTTTTGCACAAACCTATCACTGGGATGCTCTGAGAAGGGTTAAGTGTCATCTCACAATATAGTGGGAACCCTGTCAGTTCTGTGGCCCATGTAGAAAGGGTTTCCGGATCCTTTCAGTCAGTGGGAAATCACCATAGAATTATCATCATATCCCCATCCTTGGCTACATGTATAATAGTTTAGTATGAATTAATTTAAAGAAAACACACACAAGTGCATGCACATGCTCTATATGTGTATGTATGTATGCCAGGAAGTTAAAACCTAGAGCTTCCAGCCAGACCATCCTGTTTGTTTGGCTGTGGTTTTCATGTGGATTCTTCCTTGGAGTCAGGTAAAATGTAATCCCTCTGCCTCCATGCTGTGCATAGCAGACCAGTTTGTTACTGCTGTCTGTGCACTCATGCTCTGTGTGTGCTAGTCTGGCCTCATGCATGGCCAGGGTTCCCTGTCCCGTGACAGCAGGGGGCTGATCGACTGTACATGGGTCCATCTGATGGCTTGATGGAGCTACCTTCTATGTGTCGGTCTCTCTTTTTAAAGCACTCAACAGTATCCTCAGACTAATTTTTGCTTTCGCATTTTTGCTTTTGTTATCTTTGAGATATCAAGGGTGGAAGGCAGCATTCATTCCAGAGAGGACAAGACTTCTAAGGAAAAGAGAAGTGTTTTTTTGTGTGTCTAAGAACAGCGTATGAGTGATGGAAAAACAGTTCCATAGTCCCTCCAACAGATCAGCAGGAAGGCTTTTGAAAACAGTAGTGAATCTTCTTTGCAGGGGCATAGACTGTAAGGAGAAAACCTTCTTCTATCTTTTGTACACTGCTGTTTTAGGGTACCCCAAGATAACATTGTTGATTCCTGGGGACCTAGGATGTTATCTCCTTGAATGAAACCTATTCTTCATGTCTTTTACAATAACGAATAAATGGGTTGATGGATGCATCTATATCCACAAAATGAGCCTTCAGAAAAGAAAATGCAAAGTTCAGTGATACTAGGTTATTACAAGCTCTTCGTGTTCCCTGTGACTGACCCTTCTACCTCTCTGGGGATGCAGGCTCCCATTCTGAGAAGCATTGGTATCTGGGGACACTGGAGGCTGAGCTGCTCAGCACAGGCCATGCGTGCAGTGTGAGAAGCCACCTTGTTAGAGCAGTATCAATTATGGTGACCTCTGTCAGCCTTATGGGGTTGGGGGTGGGTGCCACAAGGAGCTCCAGGGGCCTCCCAGACAGAAGCCCAGCTGTATTCACCAGCACCCAGCATGGAGAATAATGGGTTTCCATGATAAGTAATGCCGCTGATGTACATCGTCTTCCTGGATCTCAATGCTTTCTAGATATTGTTGTTATTTATATTTCCCTTACATACTGTGGAGCTTTATGGGTCTGGTAGGGTTGGGAATAAATAGTCCTATCATTTGTTAATTATGTTGAACTAATAGATGCATATGAGTTTTATGAGGGTTACTAATTACTTTTTTATTCAGTTAATGGAAATCGGTTACCCCTTAATTGATTTCAGCTGCAGTTCTTTTGTTAGGGTGCTGTTGTTTAAATGGATGTATATTTCCCTCTGCGAGCCAAATTCATTGAGATCTGCATTTGTGCAGGTCCCGTATTCTTATGTTTGATAAATGAACAAGTGGGTATGTTGGTTGGTGGAAGGACGGGACCATGACACAGAGGCCCAGTCCTCAGCCACCTGCCAGGGGTTGGCATGCAGGCATATAACATTTCTGTTGCATCTTTTGTTTTCACAGTGAGAGAAAAACGCAAGAGTCTCTTCATTAACCATGTAAGTGAAGCTGTCTCCCTGTGTTTTTCATAATGACTGTACAGTGTAAAGAGCTGAAATAACTGTCTGTGATGGATGAAAATGGCTCATGTGCTTTATAGATACTTGGAAGAATGTTGCAGTGTACTTATGCTTAGTTTGGTTTGTAATTGGACAAACATCAGTTTGGTTTGTAATTGGACAAGCATCACTCAGTATTTGTCCACTGTCCCAAATATTTTTCCAGAAGCCCTAGACCACTATTGTTCATGAGATGATGTGTGTGAACAATAACATATCAAACATCACCCAGCAAGTCCAAGCGAAAACCACTTCTTTATAATTTTGAATCCTTTCCTTTCTCTACCCTCA
This sequence comes from Nomascus leucogenys, assembly GCF_006542625.1. NCBI lineage: Eukaryota > Metazoa > Chordata > Mammalia > Primates > Hylobatidae > Nomascus > Nomascus leucogenys. The sequence continues at coordinate 46,452,172 of NC_044398.1, read as the reverse complement.
CCCCCAAATTACTCTTTTTCTCTTGTAGCTCAGTTCCATTTGAATAAACACATAATTGTTTTCCATGAGGCTCTCTGTCTCCACACTCGACTCTTCCCATTTGTTGTTTTGGGTCCAGTAGAGTCTGCATGTTCTTCTGATGCTCCAAGAAAGAGGATAAACTTGATAACACTAAATTTAAAAAAGATGTTCAAACATTTGGCTGTAGTCTTTTGGCCATTCTTAGCCATGTCTCCCTCCCCTGGTGGCCAGGTGCAGGTACCCCATTGAGATACTTCATCCCTCTTCCTTCCTTGAGCAGAGGTGTAGCTGGCTGGCTCCAGCACCTACTCCACACCCTATATACCAGGCAAGTCCTAGCCACCCCTTCTTCTTAGAAATATGGCCCTTTAGGAAAGAAAACTCTCTGAGAGGTATGAAATGATGAAACAGGTGCAAATTATCAAAATAAGTATGCTCTAAGTCCTCATTCTAAAAACAGAACCACACAAGGGTCTTTCTCAGGATTTTTAGACTGTCTGCATCTCTGTATTTGCAGATCTTGAAATAGTCCTAAAGCTGTGTATTAAAGAGACTTAAAGCCGTAATATTGTATTCTCTGCCCTTTGAAAATATGGACAAAATGCAGTTGGGAAGAAATTCGTAAGCTGGGCCCTTGCACTCAAGGGACATGATGCTACGCCCTTAGGAGATTGATGACTTCTTTGTAGTCAGTGTTAATATATATGCACATATACAGTTTTCTAGGGGTCAGAGGGCTTATAATTTTTAGCAGATTCTTAAAGCAATCCGTGACCTTTTCCCTCGGCCCCTTAAATTTCAAAGCATCTGTGTAAAGCACCTTTGAAATTGCAATCTGTGTCATGAGGAAAATATGAAAATTGCCATGCTTTTTTTTTTTTTTTGAAAGCAGCATATACCTGGATATAAAAATTTGAGTGATTGGAACGAATTCTCTAAATCCTTGCTTCCATTGCTTTGCCTGCTGGGTGCACTTGAATGCCTTCCCACTGATTACACTCATTAGCACGCCTGCCAAGGAGCTTGCAAGGGAAGGAGAAGAGGTGGAACTGCGTCCAGGCCATCTTTCCTGTTCACTGCAGCTCCATGGAAGGTGCATTGAAGAAAGAGGAGGATAGGAGTTTGTCTGTGTCACTCTGTTATCATTGCAGCTGATGATACAGAGGTGTGCTCCCACAGTTCTAACCTGCATACCTCTTTTAACATCCCTACCCCCCACCCAGACACACACCTAACTTTGCCATTTTGTGTCCTGTAGAGTCCTAGCACCTGCGACACACTTGAGAACGCATCTGCTGTGCCCAGCACATGGATTAGAATGGGAGGCCATGCATTCTCATGCACAGTATCTTCTAAAACCCAGCCCAGCATTCAAACCTCTGTAAAATCACATCTGCTGACACAGAGTGAAATCACACAGTTGTTGAGATCTATGCAAATGCACCTGTTCCTATAGAAAAGAAATCTGGGTGCTAAGTTTCTTATATAACAGATGACCCTGTAACAAGCAGCATGACCCTCTAAACTGTGAACAGACCTTGCTGCAAATGAGCGCCATCAGTCCTGCCACGCTAGGAAAAGCTGTGGGAGTGTGCCAGTCCCACCAGCTGATACATCATTTGAGTGAAATTACCTGCAGATTCAATTAGGCTAATAAAGCAGCTGTACTTTTCAGGTTTTGAAACTTAGGAATAGTAAGTTAGAACAGTGGAGAAAGGACGAGCAATAGCAATAATCAGTCCCATCTGCTCAGTGCTTTAAAGCGTGTGTGCCAGGCTCTGCTGTAATTGGTTTAATGGACTCATTTAGTTGGCACAATGGCCATGCTAGGTAGGTACAATTCAGTATTACTGTTTTACAGATGAGGAGATGAGGCACAAAGAAGTTAGCCAAGTAGACAGCGGAGCCCGGGTTGAGTCCCAGGTGGTCTGCTTCAAGCACCCCACTTAGCTCGCACCCTCTGTGTTCCTCAGATAATAACACCAGTTCCCGTGTGACAGAGGTTGTTTAGCTTGCTTATCTGAACTTAGAGATAACATTTATAATTAAATTTGTATGGGACAGTCTCTAGGGTTCATTTCTGAATATGGATCTCAACTGAAATTTATCATTTAGTTTGTTACTGAACTCTGGAGTGATAGTTATTTTTCGCCCTTATTATACCATTTCATTTTTTGTTTGCTTTATTTTGAGGGATGTTGTTTCTTTAATTTCTCTTTCAAGTTTTGGAGAACCCACTTAGTACATGTTGCTAAGATAATCTACAAAGAGGCTACTATTTAAGAGAAATGAATGCAGTTGTGTAGGTAAGCCATTTAAGACAAGATGGGTGTTCATCTCTACTCCCAGGACCATGATAACTGCAGGGGAAATAACCTCCTCCAGGTGGAGAAAAGTAAGGCTTTTCTGGTTTCCAGCAGACAACACACATGAGCAAGTGAAAAGAGTGGACTTTGACCCAGGACATTCTCCAGGGAATGGGGCAGTAGAGAATGGACCCCCAGGCTGGAAAATGAGAGGGGCCTTTAACTGGCTCAAAACAGTCAAGAGAGACTCAGAGGATTAAGTGAAAGGAGACCACTGCTCAAGGAATTATTCCAGGTTTTGAAGCTTGAAACATTTGAAAATAAACCAATTTGGATGTTTCAACAGCAGGTTCAATGAGGGTGAATTATAAAGGTTAATATTCTAATCAGCACCTATGTTTTAGATGTAAAGTGAACAGTTATAGGAAGGTTTGTTGTTGTTGTTGTTGTTGTTGTTGTTGTTTTTTGAGATGGAGTCTCGCTCTGTCACCCAGGCTGGAGTGAGTTGGTACAATCTTGGCTCACTGCAACCTCCCCAATCCGGGTTCAAACTATTCACCTGCCTCAGCCTCCCAAGTAGCTGGGATTACAAGAATGCGCCACCATACCTGGCTAATTTTTGTATTTTTAGTAGAGACAGGAATTTGCCATGTTGGCCAGGCTGGTCTTGAACCCCTGACCTCAGGTAATCCACCTGCCTTAGCTTCCCAAAGTGCTGGGATTACAAGCATGAGCCACTGCACCCGGCTAGGAAAATTTAATGCATATGAAAGATACACGTATTTTTAAAAGCTGTGTAAAGGGATTTATTTAAAGTTTATACTTTATTTAAAATTTGCCAACATTTTGACTTTGCTTTTTTTTTTTTTTTAAGATTAGCTGTTTTTATGAATCTTTTAATTAAAGTGTAAAAATCTCTGATTATAGATTGTGGGTGACATTGTAGGTGGCTGGAGTTAAGAATCACTCCTGAAAAAAAAAATCACTCCTGAAGCTCAGAGAGAATGTATGCTTTTTACCTTAGCCTCACTTTTCTGTGATTATCTTCCTGCCACCTGGTGATAGCATACCAAAAATGAATGGATTATTCTAAGAAGTTAAAAAAAAAAAAAAGACGTGAAAACAGAACGAATCAGGAGTTGAATAGCCAGCTTCCTTTGTCTTGTTTGCCATAGGTGCACTTTGAAACGAGAAAGCCAGACTGGGGATTCTGTGTAGTATGATCCTCAAAAAAAACAAAGCATTTGTCTCAACACTGAGTCTGGTGATAGTTCAGGAAACTTTGTGAGGAAGTAAAGCAACTAGGGAGAGTTACTTATCAGCCAAGCAAGAGTCACATTATTATTAGTGGGACTTGGAGCCAAAAGAACTTTGTTCAAGCCCTCGTTCTGCCACCTGCTACTTGGGCAATCTTGGAAACATCTTGAAATCGCAGTTTTCTTGTCTCCTAGGATGGGTCATAATTCCAGACCTACTTGAAGGTAGTGATTTGCAGCCTAATTATAACACCATATACGTATGTTGTATTATTATTGTCCATTGGAGTTTAGGTAAAATTGATTTAATTTTCCAAGTTCAATATCAAAACTGATGAAAGTCTTGCTGGTATTTTGAGTATGGATATAGTTTTTTCATAATCATTAAGACCAGGATTTTCTGGGAGGAGTATATTCTGTTCAGCTCCCTTTGGGGAATACTGACGTTGAATCATTTGCTCCTGTTAACGTAGTTCAGTTCCAAATCAGTTTCTGCCTTTTAGCTTTGAGTGAGGTAGGAATAGGATTCCTTGTAAAATGGTGTCTATTCTAGTTATAGGCTTCATCTGAAAGTCATAAAAGTCAAGTAATACAGTGAGCTACATCTAGGAACTGAAATTTAAAACATTTTAAATCTTGCTTTTGCCTCTGGAAGATTTGCTCTTAATAGAATGAGAGTTTATTGAGCAGCTGCTCTGTGAGCATCAATGCCATATGCTTGGAGGATGTGAAAGAAGACTAAGTTTTTAAAATACCAGTAAAAATTTAAAAAATCCAATAAGATCAAAGAAATCCAGTTTTTACTTTGAAATAATTTCAAACTTACAGAAAAGTAGCAGCAATAATTGAGAGTACAGGATTTTCGTGTCAGTAAAGGAACCTTAGATGCTCTGGTTCTCAGACCCCCTGTTCTGCTTCACCGAGGGATGTTGACATGGGGTAGGTGTTTTGTTATTTTCTCTCTTCTTTTTGTTTTTTCTTCTTCTTTTTGCAGAATGTCTAGAAATGATAATGATGATGTTACACACACTGGTACGTTGAGAAGCTTGTGTAGGACATGAATTCCTTGAGTGTATTGGTTATGTCTGTGGAGGACTTTCTCTTTTCTTACCTCTTTCTGTTTCTTCTTCACCCCTTCTTCCCTTTCTTCATGCTGTCACTCTTGTAATGAGGCACAAAGGAAGTGGCACTTGTAAAGTGTAATGGTCCATTCAAATACAGGGCAGCTGACAGGTGGAATTGCTTCCATAGTGTCTTTGTGGAAGATCATTTTGAAAGCTACGTTGTCCTTGTTAAGACACCCAAGTGAAGGGTCCACTGAGCTGATGTTACAATTTAGCCTGGTAACTCATGGTGTGTTCTCCGTGGAAGTTCCTATGTTGGAAGCCCTGATCTTTTGTATATAGTGTTAGGATATCATCCCTTAGTTAGCCAGCACAAATTCTTGACCACAGCTGCCTGGTTTTCACATTGCTCAGACACTGCTACGTGTGGGGAAGGAGCTGTTCTCATTTTAGTCACTCACTGACTCTTGGTTCCATTGCTGCCATTCCCGGAGTTAGGGGAAGCACAACCACTCCTGCTAGCTGGGCAGGCACTGAGGGCCTCTTCACTGTGCATTCTACTTGTCACTTCATTGCCCTCCTAACCTCCTCAGTTTTCAACTCCGTCACCTTGCTCAGGGACTTCTGGAGTAGAGAGAAGAAAGGAGTAAAGTGAAGCCTTGAAGGAGCATTCTATTTGAAGCAGGGACTTTGTCAGAAAAGCCCTTTAAGAAGCAGACTTTGTTTCCCTTAGTCTTGTGTTATAATCTGTTCTTTGATTTTATATATACATATATATGTGTGTGTATATATATGTGTGTGTATACATATATATGTTTTAACTTTTATTTCAAACTTACAGAATAATTTTAATAATAATAATACAGAAAACTCTCATCTACCCTTTAGCCAGATTCATCAGTTTTAAACCAATATTCTCTCACATTCTGCACATCCTTGATCATTGTCCTTTATTATTTTTTCTGAATTGTTTGGAAGTAGGTTGTCTGCATTCTGCCTTTTCTCCCTAATACTCCACTGTGTATTTCCTAAAACCAAGGCTGTTCTCTGTGTAACCACAATATTATCAAAATAAAGAATTTAACATTGGTATGTTTCTTCTAATTAACTGACCATATTCCAGCAATGTTAAGTGGCTCCGTAATGTCCGCTACAGCATGTTTTTCTGTGATACGGGTTTCACTGCAGGCTGACACATGGCATTTAGTTGGCATGCACCCTTGAGGTCCTTTAATCTGGAGCAGATTCTCAGCCTTTCTCAGTCTTTCAGGACATTGACACTGTTGAAGAATACAGGGCCAGTTTTTTTTTTTTTTTTTAATAATAACGTAATGTTTCTCATTTTGGATTTGCCTGAAGGATTCAGTTAAACATTTACAGCCAGAATACTACATGGAGTGTTCCCTTGCCCTTTTCAAGACATCAAATCGAGAGGCAGGCAGTATCATCTGACTCTTGTTGCTGATGTTGATTTTGATTACCGGGCAAGGTGCTGCCTGGATTCTCCACTGTCTATTTACTTGTTTTCCCTTTGCAACCAACAAGCAGTCTCTGGGCAGGTACTTTAAAACCATGTGGATATCCTGTACTTTATCCCCACCCCCAGATTTAGCATCTGTTGATCAGGCTTGCCTGAACCAAACTTTATTATTTTTGGTTACAGAATGGTGGTTTTCCAGCCCTACCATACTTCCTCTCCCTTTGTCAGTAGGTGTTCTGCTTCAAGAGAGAGCCTTCTCTTCCCATCTGTCCATCTGTCTGTCCATCCAGCCATTTTCAGTACAGATTTCTGGATTTCTGTTTTTCTAATGATACCTAGTTCATGCTTGTGCTTAAATATTTTGATGTTCATACTGTTCTAGATGTGGGTAGCGGCAGTCTTTTGATACTGGTTTTGTGTTCTTGTGACATGCTCCATCCTTTCGTTTTGTTTTGAGAACTCCTTTGCACAATAAGATATTCCAGGCTCATCTTGTACCTCTGCCTCAACCCTGGATAGCCATTTCTCCAGGGAGTCCTGATTCCTTTTAGTGGCAAACAGTGCTAGAACCAAGGTCTGGACACCATGTGTGCTCATTGCTGCTGGGGTGCTATTGCTTCTAGGCCCATTTAGCAGGTGTAGCTAGGAAACAGACATTTCAGAAATCATGAATTCATACTGTTACTTTAAATTTCCAATTCCAGTCTATCCCGTAGGGTTTTTTCTTGACCTTGGCCTTTGACTTTTTAGTTTCTAATGAAAAACTTATTTTCCAATTAAGTTTTGTTGATATACAATTAACATGTAAAATTTACCTTTTAAAAATATACAGTTCAGTGGTTTTTAGTATAACCACAGAGGTGTGCAACCGTCATCACAGTCAATTTTAGAACATCACCCCCAAAAGAAACCCTGTACCCATTAGCAGTCCTTCCTACTCCTTCCCCTCCCCCACTAGTCTACTGTTTGTCTCTGTAGATTTGTCTATTTTAGATATTTTATATAAATGTAATCATATGATACATGGCCTTTTGTGAGTGGCTTCTTTCACGTAGCATAATGTTTTCAAGGTTCGTCTGTGTATCTCAGAACTTCATTCCTTTTTATGGCCAAATACATTTCTACAGAGCAGAATTCTACCATAAAGTTGGCATTTTCCCAGTTTTTGTTCTGAGATCCTAAGTTGGCTTATTTTCTCGCTTTCATAGAGAATGATTTGGTTCACCTGGGTTCTTAACTCCATGGGTATTTGCCTTCTACTTTAGTCTTGTTGTAAATAATTGATCCTGCTAAAAGCTGTACCCTTTTTTGGGGGATGGGGGTAGGGGGACAGAGTCTTGCTCTGTCACCCAGGCTGGAGTACAGTGGTGTGATCTTGGCTTACTCCAACCTCTGCCTTCCGGGTTCAAGTGATTCTCCTGCCTCAGCCTCCTGAGTAGCTGGGATTACAGGCTCCTGCCACCACGCCCAGCTAATTTTTGTATTTTTAATAGGGACGGGGTTTCACCATGTTGGCCAGGCTGGTCTCAAACTCCTGACCTCAAGTGATCCAGCTGCCTCGGCCTCCGAAAGTGCTGGGATTACAGCCATGAGCCACTGCGCCTAACCTGCGCCTTCTTTTTCTTTCTATGGAACATTAGTTTGTGAACACTTTGAGGTCAGAGAGGAAGATTTTTTTCTTATTTTGCTTTTTGTCTTTGTGTCTCTGCGACCCCTGGTGGTCCTGGAAAAGTGATAATGGTGCTTTCCTCTCTCCCAGCCGGGTGCCTTCCATGCATGGGCATCCTCCTGTGAGCACAGCTGCTCTTGCAGATCAGTGCTTTGGGTTTCACAGGCTTCAGAATCCCACACAAAGTTCTTGAATTCCACTCCACCCTGTATTAGCTGTGTGAATAAGGCAAAGACACTTCTGCGAAATGAGTGGCCTTTATGGTTTCGTGGAGACTGTGAGCTGGGAGTTCAGCAGGTGGCAGGTGTGATGCTGCAACCCAGCCTGCCCTCCACTTCTGCACTCCAGCAGGCCTTTCGTTCATTCCTAGTCAAGGAATGCCAGTGCAAGTGTCCTTTCTCTGTGGCCCGAGGAGGCTGCAGACCGAAACCTGCCTCCTCTATCAAGGTCATAGTTTGCCCTCCTTAAGATTAAAAAAAATTGTGGAGCTTTCATATTTAGAGATTTCATTTATATCACTTCTTTTCACAAACTTTTACTCCTTCTTTTCCTCTAATAATAATACTTTGTTTTATTTATTTATTTATTTGTGAGACAGGTTTCACTCTGTCACTCAGGTTAGAGTGTAGTGGCACGATCATGGATCACTGCAGTTTTGACTTCCTGGGCCCAACCGATCTTCATGCCTCAGCCTCCTGGGTAGCTGGCACCACAGGCATGCATCACCGCACGTGACTAACTTATTTCTATTTTTTGTAGAGATGAGGTCTTGCTGTATGGCTCAGGTTGGTCTCGAACTCCTGGGCTTAATTGATTCTCCCACTTGGGCTTCCCAAAGTGCTGGAATTATAGGCATGAGCTACCATGCCTGGCCCTTACATTATTTAATGCTTTTTTTTTTTTTTGATCCTAACACACCTTTCTAAGAAGAAGTAAGACAGTCATTGAAAATGGGAAGTTAAAGCCTAGAGACTCTTAAGTGTTAAATGACTTAGTATTTATTTAGTTCATCTACGTGCTAAGCGCTTTACAGGTGTTATTCTTCACAGCACCACAATGAAGGACAGGTTCTGTATCTGAATTTTATTGATGAAGATATTGAAGCTTGAGGAGGCTAAGCCTAAGGTGATAGGCTTATACATTTTAATTGATTATGAAAGGGGTTACTATTATTGGTTATTCTGGGACAACAGGGACAAACTACAGCTGTCCTGATCAAGCCAGGATGTGTGATTGTCCTCTGTAAGTAACTTGCCCACGTTTACACAACTCGTCAGTGGCAGAGCTGCAGTCAAGCACTGGCCTTTCTGACTCCACTGTGCTCCTGCCCTGCCTGTCTGGAGTGAACGTGGCTCCTTGATCTGCCTGCCATGCCTCACTTCATGTGTTCTGCACGTGTCAGCATTTCACTGCCCAATGGTGCAGGCCCCTGCGGCCAACTCATTGCCACACAGCATGCCCCTTTCTGCCGTAACACAGCTGCTGTGGCCACACTGTGGTCTCCCTCACAGAGGATCCTGTGCTGTCATGGAGGCAGACGACTTCCCACAGTTGGGGGCAGTGAGCACTCTAGTCCCGGGATGGAGCTGTTCTTCATTTGCTGATTCAAGAAAATAACAGTCTGTACCTCCAAGACACCTGCAGTCTAGACCTTAGAGACACATAGAAAAGTGAGCCAGAAATGACAATGGAGAGTGACTGGTGCTGTGGAGGGTGAACACGGGCATAGAACACTCAGAAGGGTACAGCCCAGGTGGTCTGGTGGTAGGAAGGCGTCTAGAGGAAGCACTGTCAGCAGAGTGCTGAAGGATGAGTGGAGTCAGGGAGGGGAAAAGGTCTTTAGGGTACTATACAAGAAGGTTTAGGAGAGAACAGCTCAAGGGAAGGGCTGCAGAACCCCAGGGAGAGAGGCACGGACTTGGGAGTCAGACAAACATGGCTTTAAGCTCTGGTGTCTTAGATTTGGTGTTGGAAATGCTACTTCATTTCTCTGAACTCCTTATCTGTAAAATGGGAATTCTGCCTGCACTGCAGGGCTCTAAATGTTTGTGAGCTCTAAATGAATACATGTAAAGTAACCCAGAACACTGTGGGCTCATCTTTGATGGCCATTAAATAAAAGTGGCCGTTGTTCCTTTCATCTTTGAATTATGTCCAAGTGTGGTATGCAGAGAAAGAGGAAGTGAACAGTGAACCTGGAGAGATGGAGAGTTGACTCGTGTGTCTCTCCCCAGTGGAGAACGTCAGAACCATCTAGGCAGGGAGGCAACACAATCTGATTTGTTTTGTATTAAGGTGACAGTAGCACTTGAAGAAGAATGGTTTAGAGAGGAGTGAGCCTCGAGGCAAGGTGGTTACTGCAGTGATACAGGTGAGAGTCCACGTGGCTTTCATATACCAGATAGTGGCTAGAGGGGTGCAGGGGAAAGGATGATGTAGAAGTGTACTTGGAATAGAATCGATAGCACTCGATACAAGGAAACCAACAGAAAGGAAAACAAAATTCAAGAATATTTTGTGGATTCCTGGTTTTAAGTCATTACAGTTGATTAGAGGAACAGATTAGTTTGGCATTTGAGGTACCCATGAGGAACATTGAGATGGAGGGGTCAACCAGGCAGTAGTGAGCTCATAAGAGAAGTTGGGGCCAGAGAGGAGAGATTTGGGACTCAACAGAGGGGGAAGGAAGTTGAGTTAATGAGAGTGGGTGAGAGTCCCCTGGGAAAGTGTTTAGAGGAAGAAGAAAAGACCATTATATTTAAGGAAATTCAGAGAAGCAGAGTCCACAAAGGGACTGAGACTGAGTAGCCAGAAAGATGGGGGAAAGCAAGGAGGAAACCCCAGAAAGAAAAAAGCTTCAGTTCAAATATCAAATTGGTAGGAGGACTGCAGAGGACCCATCTGCATAGTGGACTTAGAGTTTTTTGTGAATGGGGAGGGAGTGTGGAGGTTGAGCCAATTCAGAAAGACATTTTGAAGAAGCCGAGGGACTAATTAGTTCTGGCCTGAAAAGAGTTAGGGCTTCTACTCCAGGTAGGGGGAGGGATGACCGATTTGCCAAGAAAGAGGCAAGAAGGTGAGGGGACGCTGTCTGGTGGTCTCTGGGTTCTGTGACTCAGACTTCCTGTGGGGAGCTCAGCATGGTGATGGGTGGAGGATTTGAGGAGGTGTCGCGGGTGGGAGCAGTTGAAATAGTTGGGAGAAAGATTTGGGGTCATTGTGGAAGGTCCAGTGGAAGTCTTATCCCTGCTTCCTCCTCCTCTTCATCCTGCGCTTTGATCGTATGTTTGTGTGTGCATGTACATGTATGTATCCATGTATCTTTGTATCTGACAGACATCAGTATTGGAATTATCTAAGGGGATAATCTCATTATTTGGGACACATGATAACTCTTCAATAAAATCTTCTTAAATATTCAACAATTTTTGTATATTAGTGGACCTTGATGTAAATCATATTTTGTACTGTAGACATTGTGTGAATACATGGACTAAATGACCTTGCTTCAGTCTAGCTCTAAAATTTGATTATTCTGCATATTCATAACTTAATCTGTAAGGTTCACATTATTTCAGATATATAAATTTTATTTCTTTAGAATAATTCATAATTGGGCTTCTCACTCATCAGGCTCCCCTTCTAAGCAGTTCGTGGTTAACTCTGTAGTATCTGCGCTCTCACCAGGACACTTGCTATTTTGGGGACAGTCTTTCTAAATTGTCTATAGGGTGATGCCCATCCTTTGCAAGTAAAACATTGCCTTAGACATTTCCTTTTATGGTTTTCCAAAATGTTATAGGCATTAGGCATAAAGAACATCCCTGTCGCTTTTTTGACCTGTTTAACGCAGTTTCTACTTAACGATTACCGACAGGTGCTTCCCACACGCTCGCCCTGCTCAAGGTGCTTTACAAATACTAACTCATGCACTCCTTCTGATAGACCCATGAGGTAGGGTCTGTCATTTTCATCTCTGTTTTACAGCTAAGGAAACTGAGGGGCAGAGAGGGAGGCCAGGTAACTTGCCCAGGCCACGCAGCTAGTTATGTCCAAGTCAGATTAACTACCAAGAGTCGTGCCCTGCTGTTTCTCCAGTGCATCACTTTGCTGTGTCATTTACTAGCAAAGATGGGAACCTAAGTGGGAGGGTCTGTGTGTGCGTGTGCATGCACATGTACAGGCATACCAGTGTTTCAGAATCATGGAGCAATACATTAACAAAAACATTTTGAGTAACACCAAGAACTACCTGACACAGGTGTGCTTATGAAAACTATCGAATTAGAATGCTCTGTTCTGTGAGTGATACACCTCTGCTGCTTCCAGAGGCAAAGCATCAGTCAGCTGTTGGATGGTACCACACAGCAAGAGGTGTTGTACTTTCTCTCACCACACCCTGAGAGGACCAGTTCAAAAAAAAAAAAAAAAAAAAAAAAAAACACAGAGACAACCCTGGGGTCAAGAGCATTTGTGGTAGAAGGTTTACAGCTATTTCAGCTTTTTAGTGATGTGGGGCTCAGATCAAGAGAAGTTCACATTCTACGAGTCTTGTAGTCCTGACAGTCAAGAAATGACTTAGTGCCTACATAGTCTTTAGAGTGTTGAGATACTCTGAAACTAAAATCTTTATAACTCAATACTTGGGATCTTTATTCAGTTTCGAAGTTATTACATAGTTTAAAAGCTGGGTTGGCATCCTCCTGGGATCGAGGGCTTTGGCAGATCAGCCCTTAGTTCTGGGGTGCTCAGACCCACAGCTGGGGCAGTCCTCAGGCTAGGGCAGGGTCCCTTTGTGTGGCTGGCTTTGAGTTAACCCTCTGAACCTTAGGGATGGTGCACACAGAGGGGTGCCCTCCCCGTCAACTCACAAAGGTTACTTCCTAGATTATGATGGGACATTCTTTGTATTCTGAGGGGTCCCATGACCCCGTGCATCATTCTTCTTTCCCTGACTTCATGGCTTATATTTTCTTAGGGAAACCATTTATTCTTTGCAAGCCCTGTTACATTTTAATCTGGAAGGAGTTTGCATCAGAGGAAACAATTGAAACCCCACAAGAAACACAAGTGAAATATTATTGTCCTTTTCCTTCATTGTTGGGGTTTCTAAAGTTATCCCATATCTCTAAAAGTTTATTAACACCAGAAAAAATTTAATTAATTACTGACTTTTAATGTTAAATATGGTATCTGTGTTAAACATAGATTTTTGTTTGTAGTAGATTTTACATCTGTAGGAAAAATTCCTTAAGCACTTTTAGTTTATCACCTATGGTAATAGCTATTATTGGAGTCTGAGGTTTTAGTATGTCTTTTATGACTTACATGTGATTGCTACAAGAGTTTAAAAAGAGGAAGAGAATTGGTTTAAATGTCTGGATTTTCTTAATGAAATGTTGTGATTCATTTGATAGATGTTAAATGCCATGTGAAAACTGACATTGGACTTGAGACTTGAATTGCACAAGCGTTCTCTATGCCCTGTCCCCACACAGGCACTTGAGAGTGTAAGCCTAAGGAAAGAACCCTGGGGAGAGGCCTCAGCTTCTGAATTTTCCTGGTTGTGGTTCTTTCCTTCTGACCTGTTTGCTGTTGATGTGAGACTAGGGCTCCGAGGGTCAGGATGCTTCAGCAGCGCAGTGCTCTCTAACTGTGATTTAAGAAATTGGAACCCCAAAGAAGTAACTAGTATCATTTGTTATCTAGTTTAAAGAAGAGATTCTGTTTATAACATTGTTTATAGATTTCTCAGGCTGCCTCACATTTTCCTTACTTTATTACTGAGGAAACTTTATTAAATGGGAGATAAATTTTAAGATACTGAACAGGGCATTTGGTCTCTAACGTTGAGGCTTCCTTTATAAATTAGTGAACTGTGTATACCCAGGGTGTGTTGCAGGTGGGCAGGTCAGGCAGAAGATCGTGGGATCCCCAAGGGATTATTAAGTTTTTTTTGTTGCTGAAAATGACACTTAGACATTCAACATAGCATCAGGCATGTGGAAACTTGTTTGCATAATTTAATTTTTTTTTCTAGTTTGCTTCTGATCAGGAACTATCCAGATTGATATGTACTAATCATATTGGGCAATTGTTGCCAGAAATCTATTTCGTGTTCAACTAGCTGTCATCAGTATGTGCTACAAATTCTATTTACTTCACTGGTACCTTCTAGAAGGAATTCTGTTCTAAAGTTCTCCAAAGAGCCCAAAACTTGTACAGTTACGAAAGAACCTGTCATAAGACCACACAAAGAACTACCTAAAGGTCATTCATTGGTTGTATTTTCAAAAGTATCAGATAATCTTCCCCTTTAAAACTTATTTTGTCCTTAACAAAGCAATATTTTTTCATTATAACTTTACCTGCTGAAATTCAAGCAGATTAACCAGGAGATTCTAAATTAACATTGGCTGCATTTTCCATGGCCCCTAAATCAACTGTATTTCAAGAGTAAGGAAAGTGGGTACAGTGGACATTTGTCTTGATCTTAGTGCATAAAACCAGGCCACCATCTAAATTGCAGGCTTTTGTTAGTGTAGTAGATCCCATGTTTCATACACGCCACGGGGCAGGTGATTTTTGTGGACTCTGAAACATACTTTTTGATGCTTGATTGCAAGAGTTTAGTGTTCTCCTGATGCAGGAAGTTAGGGACTAGGCATGGTCCTGGTGACTTTTATATATGGAAAAGCAAGGAAGTTCATTTTATGAATAAAGTGTTTTTGTACTGTTCTTGGTGGTAATGTTGACATTTCTTGCTAAGACATTTTTCCTCTGTGGTCTTATCTCAAGCTAAGCAGGGGTGATGTTTCTTGGAAGAATTCTGAGCCCTGTGTAATTGCCTTAATCTTGTTGCTGTTGTTTTCTAGCATCCTCCAGGACAAATAGCAAGGAAATACAGTTCCTGCTCCACCATTTTCCTAGATGATAGCACAGTCAGTCAACCAAACCTCAAGTATACAATTAAATGGTACGTATATGGATTTCCTTCCTTCGTTTTTTTTTTTTTTTTTTTTTCACTTAACTGAATGCTTTTTCCTCAACCTGACAGCTAAGCTGGTTGGTTGTGGGGTCTGGGAGTGATAAGATTGGATGGGTGGGAGTGGGGGTAGCACTGATAATTCAGGAAATCTTCTTAAAAAATGATTTTGGTAGTTAAATGTGGGGTATTTGAAATATTTTTACATATTACTATTTACATTAAAAGACCAGAATTTTAAAGTTTTAAATGTAGGTTACTTAAAATGTATTTTTTATTTTTGTTCATACTTTCTACCCTTGCACTTTTTATTGAAGCCATCCTGGCATAACTCCACTAACTTTTTACCTTCTAAATAAAATGAGACTCCTATGTTCCCAGTTGAAGACCCGGGGCTCCAGTAGAAAGCCTGCCTGGCCTGGTGAAGGTACACTTGCCTGGGGTCTGGAGATCTGAGTTCTGACCACGGCTCTCTCACCAACAGGAAGGACATGGGTGGGACCCTTTCTGTGGGGCCTTTAATTCCATATTTTTAAATGGAGTTTACAAGGGAGGAAGGAAGGGGGAGTCTTGGGATAAACTTCTTTCCCTTACGGGGCTTCAGTTTCCCTACTTTAAAGAAGGAGGGAACACTGGTTTTTCCTTTATTGTACCACTAGCATTGTGGTAATAATGACCCTTGGCAAGGACTATAGAGAACTTGATGTGCTTGGGCCTGTGGTCAGCAGCTCAGTTTTAGAAAATCTGAATTTTATCTCTATACTTGTTTAAGAAAGCACACATTTCACAATACATGTCAGCATATGAAATAAGTGTTTAAATTTTAAAGAAGGAGTATTTGTCCATTTCAGTGGGCCAGGTTTTCAGGCCTAGAAGCCCTGTTCTGAGTATGACCACATGTGATGATGAGTTAGGCAGTGAGGACTTATAGCCATCTGTGGTCAGTGTCTGCTCTAGGCAGAAGGTTGAGGACAAGGCCGCTTGGGTGGAGGCTGCCTGTTGGCACTGTGCTTCTCAGGTTCCGTGCTTCCAGGATCTAAATGGCAGTGCAGCCTCTTCGTTACTTCCTCGGCACCGGAGTGCACGGAAAGTGACTAATGGGCATAAACTCATACCAGCAGCACTCACAGAGCTCTGTCTTAGCTCCACCACGCGTGCCATTGCCTGAGCCATGTTTACCCTTGGGCTGTGGTTTACTGAGGGGAAATGGGATATGCAGTACCTTTGGAAGTGTTTTCCAGATTAGGTTATTAGGACTCGCAGAGAGAAGTGGAAAGCCCTGAAGGTCTGTGTACCACATGACTGTTGGCTTCTGCTCAATCTCTGAGGAGCCCAGAACAGAAGCTGCTAACTTCCCTTTAATCCTGGACTCCTCTCATTGGAAGCCAGGGCAGAGTAGCACAGTTTCCCGTCCTGGGGCAGTGGGGGCTCTTGGGATTCACAGGTGGCTCTGTCTTAGTTACTCAACACTTTCATCCTTGGACCACTTAAAATTGCCGCTGGCTGTGACACAGACACTTAGGAGCCTAGTGAGAGAACTGTGTGACAATTTGATAGTTCATTGGTCAACTCTAGGAGGCACAAGCACCTAAGTTAGAAATATGTTGTCTGTGTAAATCACTGGTTCCCGCCCTGGCTGCACCTAGGAGTCACCTGGGAGCTTAAAAACACACTGATGATTGAGGTCTCCTTACAGATCTTGATTGAATCTGGCTGAGGCATACTGTGGGTATCTGGACTTTTAACAGACCTTGATTGAATCTGGGTGAGGTATACTGTGAGTATCTGGATTTTTAACAGCTCTTGATTGAATCTGGCTGAGGCATACTGTGGGTATCTGAATTTTTAACAGCTCTTAATTGAATCTGGCTGAGGCATACTGTGGGTATTTGGATTTTTAACAGCTCTTGATTGAATCTGGCTGAGGTATACTGTGAGTATCTGGATTTTTAACAGCTCTTGATTGAATCTGGCTGAGGCATACTGTGAGTATCTGGATTTTTAACAGATCTTGATTGAATCTGGCTGAGGTATACTGTGGGTATCCGGATTTTTAAACCTCCCCAGGAGAGTCACAGGCAGTCAAAGTTGAAGACCCCAGATGGAAGTGGACAGCTACCCTCCCCTGCCCCACCAATGTCCCCCTGCCACTTTTAAATGAACTGCGGGTTAGAATGTAGAGAACAGAGAAGCTGAAGAGCAGGAACAAGCTATGAGACTTCAGTGTAGATACTGGGCTTCCCTGACCCGAAGACATGGTCTCTGCACTGCACACATCTGAAACTTCTTCAGTCTGTAATTCAGTTGCTTTAAAAAGTATCTTCTTTTTTTCTTTTTTTTTGAGACGGGATCTCTGTCCCCAGGCTGGAGTGCAGTGGCATGATCTCAGCTCATGTAACTCCGCCTCCCAGGTTCGAGAGATCCTCCTGCCTTAGCCTCCCGAGTAGCTGGGATTACAGGTACACACTACCATGCCCAGCTAATTTTTGTATTTTTTGTAGAGACATTTGTTTCACCGTGTTGCCTAGGCCAGACTCAAGCAATCCACCCACCTTGGCCTCCCAAAGTGCTGGGATTATAGGCATGAGCCACAGTGCCCAGCCAAAAGTATCTGCTTTTTAAAATGCACACTGGGAGCTGGGCAGGGTGGGACCCAACTGAAGTAGTGCCATCAGAATCCTTCCCTGGAAATACCAGCATCTCACACTTGGTGTAGCTAAAGAGTCAGAAACATTTAGAGACATTAGCAGGTCCAGTTGAGTTCTTCAGCTAGAGGGTTGACAATATGAGAGGAAAGGGATACTCAGAAGGAAGAGTAGTGAAAAAGATAGGAAGTTGTGAAATCCACATGCCATCCCATTCTAAAATTTTGCCTAAATCTTGCCCTACTCCTGTTCAAAGAAAACTCTTATTTTCTTTTTTGCTTTCTTTGCCTCCTGTTAACCCAGGTCTTGAACCCTACTCCAGACATTAAAACTGATAACACAATCATTAATATTGTAGTTCAGCTTCATGGTGGGCATAAGTGAGCATTTATGGGCCAGAGTTGCTTCCTGAAATCCAGTTACAAGGTTGTAACTGTGAGAAGAATGCCCTAGGTTCTAAACAGCGATTTATAAGCTGATTTTTGGAAGATAATCCACCTGTAAACTGGGGATTGCCAGAAATAAACGTATTTGCAAATTCTAGTTGGGGATGGGGTGGAGGGTTGAATGCTAATCTAACAGTGAAAGAAAAACTATAAAAAAGTTGGGTACTCATTCAGTGCTCACTCTTTCTGTAGACATAATTTTTTATTTTGAGAACTTGATTTTTCTATTTTTCCCCTAAATGCCAACAGCTGTGGTATGAATTTAGAGTTTGTCAGCCACACTTTGTGCCTCTGCAGCCAACCCCTCCCCACCAAATCCTCTGACAAGCATAGGATGATGATCAAAGAAAAGAGCGGAGGGTGGTGGGGAGCCCCTTTGCGCACTTGGCCATACCATCAGGGTCCTTGGCCTCCAGGGCCAGGGAACAGCTAATGCCCATCACAGCCCTGTCTATGGCTCAGCCCCACTGTGCTGCTAGAACTCACCCCCTCTTGCCCTTCAAAGGTTTTAGGATTGTCATATACATTGCTAATTTAGCTCTGGGTAAGAAGACAAATGCAGTGCCAAAAGTCACAAATCCATTTTGTTTTCTTGTGCAAGAAAATAGCATTTACTTCCTCCCCAGCTATGTGGCAAAAGCCGCTGAGCAAACCCTATAGTCCAAATGTTTTGTTCTCTGATAGGGCTCCGGCCCTTCCTTGGTGAGACTTCACCATTTTCTGAGGACTTGGCAGAGCTGACCAAGCCTCTGAAGTTGGGCACTCAGGGTCCCCCAGGTCCCCTGAGTTCTTTCTGTGTCCTAACCGAAAATCAGAGTGCCTTGACCGCTCTCTGGCCTGGTAAACTTGGATTTGATAAGGGTGGTAAGAGCCAGTTAACTCTGGCTCGCCAGGTTTAACTGATCTGGTTAGCCACTCTGGGCAGAAACTAAAGGAGGCCTTAGGCACTTGTCTGGTAGGGTAGACACTGGTTCTGTCTGGAGGTGAGGCAGAAAAGATGAGCAGTGTCACAGCACTCCTCCATCAGACAGCACCTACATGGCTCTTGGGCTGTTCCCTGAGAGACAGGATCATTCTGGCCCTGCGAAGGGGATATGCCTTGGGGTCCTTCACCATAGAAGCCTATAAACAAGGCACAGGCTTTGTTGCACAGATTGACAGTGAGGGTGGCTATCTATGCCTCTGCTTTCCAGGGGCCGATGGCACCCCGTTCACTGCCAGCATGCATGGTAAGCCCCTCAAGACTGTTCCACCTGGATGGAAGGACAGTTTCCCACCTTAGGTCCCTTGGATGGGGCTTCGTGGCTGAAATAGGGGAAGTAGAAACAATGACTGGCACAGCTAAGGTGAGGAGTGCTGCAAAAACAAGGGAACCTGAAAAGAGACCAGAAAGAAAGGGAGATCCAGCAAAATGGGTGTTGAGGAGCCAAATTTGACAAGACCTTCTAAAGACAGGTCCAAAAACAGAATAGACAACCCAGTACAATTCTCCTTAGACTTTTAAAAGTCCCTAAAGCCAGAGCACCAGTTTACCACTAGGGTTAATCCTAAACCCTGGGCACTGCCTCTAGAAAAAAACTCAAGGACAGAAGGTGGTGAGCACCACAACTTCTACACTGACAAGAAAGCAAAGTTTTCCTCAATGTGGTGCCGTTTATTGGTTCCCTCGAAACAAAGAGTTTTGACTCTGGTGGCTCCAGGGCTGAGCGTACTCCATGCTTGCTCATCCTCACAGTGTCTGGGCCCCTGACTTATAAATATGGATCCAGAGATCCATCCACCTGCCTTTGTGAGATGAGCACGCCTCCTGTTACAAATTAGACGTGCTCCACTTACACTGTGGGTCTACTATCAGTCCCAAAACACATTTTGGGGAGAGACACTCTCCTGGGAGCTGCCTTTAGAGGAACGCAGACAAATTCCATCTCTGGGCAAGGACAATAAGAGCCACACTCCAGGGGAAGGCCAAATGAGAGTCAGCATGTGACCCCTCTGAAGATAGATTGTATAGATACACGTCTCCCAGGAAGACTCAGAAAGATAACAGCAGCTACTCAAAAACTAAAGAGGGTGAGGATTGTGCGTCCTACACAGAACCCATACAACAGCTCTGTGTGGCCAATGCAAAAATGTAACAGCACATGAAGGATGATGGTTGATAATCAAAAACTAAGGTGACTCTGGCCTGTGTGGCCAGCATGTGTTGCTGCAGTCCCAAATGTTAGCCCCAAAAGACTGCTTGTTTAGGAATATGAAAGATTGTCCTATAACAAAACTTCTGGAACATACGCTTAGACCCAGAGTCCCAGGACATGTTTGCCTTCACCGGAGAGGCCTCCAGTGGACCCTTCCGGCTTTCCTCCAGGGGTGCTCACAGAGCCCCACTACTGCCTTGGCTTGATGGCCAGAGACCTGGCTGTTTGGGTGAATGCCTTGCATATCGCCTAAAACATTGTATAGATAATATGTCACTGACTTACACAGGTTTGAGTCTTTTAAGAAAGGCTACCCAAAAGGTTTTAAAACACCTACAATTCCCAGAGGATAGGTTATCAACCAACAGAAAGTCCAGGAACCAGGGGACACCATAAAAGTCCTGGACATGGTCTAGTCGGGTGAAGCTGGTTTTTCCAACAGCCATATTTGACAAAAGACACAGCTGCAAACAGTTGAAATATTGAAGACCTTTGTAGAGCCACTAAGATATGAAAGGACCTTCATTTCCACTTGGCCCGCTGTCTCAGGCCATCTTACTGCCCAATTAAGAGGGGGCACAGTGGGGCAGAGATCCGTTTTTGGGGTGATTCCAGCCTCAGGTTTGACAAAAGAGACTGTGTGTAGAGTGAAGCTACAAGCCTGGGCCTGATTCAGTTGTCAGCTGATGGCCTCTTTGGGCAGTCACTTTCTTCAAGACGACTGCTAAACTAGTCCATGGAGCTGTACTGTGCCTGAACCCTCAGCCTGGTGGTCTCACTTCTGGGATATAACCTTGAGTGGAAATTGGCCTACAGAGTGGCTCTACTTTTCCTGGAGGTCTTAGGCCATGATAATATCCGGTCTTGGCTTTAGCTTGGGAGATAGTGATCTTGGGGCCCTGAAGATTCTCGCCCATTCGGCAGAAGCCAGAGGACCTCTTACTAGGGGAATAACAATAATAGTAACTTTTCTTTTAAAAGTTAATATAAGATCATGCTTTTATATACTTTTTTATTTGATCATAATTACAACTGCATAATGTGGGTTGTATTGTTCTAATTTTATAAATGAGGAAATGAAAGCTCTGAGAGGTGAATTAGCACTAATAAAGAGGAAGGAGCCAGGTTCAGAACCCAGGTTGATGTGACTTCAGTCTAGTGATATTTCTACTGCTGTATGCTCCCTCACAGGGGAAGCAAGAACATCTTCTTTCTCAAAGACATTAAACTAATCACATGAAATATTCCTTTGAAATGTAACATTAGATTCGAAGAACAGTCATCACAGCATGACTAGTAAACGAATAAAACTGATTCCTCCCTTTCCCAGAGGCTACATGGTCAAAACAGAAGGGCACACAACCTTATACAAGCCAGAAATCTGGCAGCTACTGTCTGAACCTGAGTTTTTCCCATTTATAAAATAGAATCAGTAACATCTATTTTTTCTTGCAGGACTATTAACATATGTGAAAACACTTTGAAAATCTTATTACTTTTTATAAATTCTGAAGCTCTTTTACCCCAGTTACAATTTCTTCATCAACTTCAATGCTTTTCGAGATGTTAGGAGAAAAAGGATGTATTAGCACTTATTTGCTCATGAGTACTTTCAACTAGGCTGAAGTCATTTGAGTGAAGAGCTCTGGAAAGAGAGAGGTTTGGAAGAATATAAGAGAGTGAGATTAGCTACTGTCATGTTAAGTCACGGGAAAACATCTGAGTGCTTTGGAATCCAAGGTGCATGCTCATGTCTCTAAGCCGGTGTGGCTGAGTAAGCGGAAATGTTCGGGCCGAGTTGGTACCCTGAGAGGATCAGAACACTGTCTGTTGCAGCCAGTTACCTATGTTCCTAGAAGCTTAAAAATAATTTTTGGCCTCCTCAATACATTTTAATGTAAAACAAAAATAGTGGAAGTATCTAGACAGTTTTTGAAAGAGGAAATTTTTAAAAATTGTCCAGAACATGAATACCCCTGCCAACTTGATAGAAGTTTAAAGAAACTCAGATAGAAAAAGGAAAACTTTTTTTTTTTTTTTTTAATTTTTTACCTGTCCAGTTGGAGACCACTTGGGCAAAACATTCAGGTCAGTGTCAGTGAGTGTGAGTCGAAACAGACGCTGGTGGGGAGTCCACTGGTGTAGACTTTCTGCGAAGATGTTTGGCAATATGTGTTGAGAGCCTTACCCTTGTTAATGACTTGAGGTCAAGTGATTCCAATTATAGGATGTATCCTTATGGAAATAATATAGTTGTAGATGGCACAAATATTGGGATGTTCATTATGGTGTTAATTATAATTGCAAAGTATTAGAAACAACCTAAATGTTCATTAGTAGGGGAATAGTTAATTATTCGACAACCATATGAAGGAATATAATCAGCCATTTAAAATCATGTTTTTAATGATAAAAAAATGTTAACATGAAAAAAGTTAAAAGTAGGATGCAAACCTGTCCCCTTACACACATAATTTATAGAAAGCTAATAGTTTTATTTGGGCAGAATATTTTTCTTACATTTTCTAAATATGTTCTCCAAAATTTCTACAATGAATATATTTTCTAGTCAGAAAAAAATTGTTTTAAAAAAGAAAAAGTTCAGGGAAAGGGAATGTAATTGTTCATTAAATTCAGACCTTTTAAAATGTAAAATAAAATTTTAAGATAGTGCTACAAATAAAAGTTACAGTACCATTTCAGCAAGTGAATGAATAACTTGAGCGGATTGCCAAGAGGTTATTAAGGGAAAAATAGCAAACTTCTTGGACGATATTCACATTTTTCTGGTAGTTATAAAGAAACCATGAATTTTTTAAACTAGTAGGTTATGAGTTGGAGATTTCTAAAGGTGTTTATACCACCTATTTTTTACATAGTGCTTTTTTTTTTTCACAAGTGAGGAAAGCTGAAAATTTCTGAATAGAAAGAGCAGTTTGTTTCTAAATATCACTTGAAGTTCTTTTGTTTCTAGAAGAGATGTAATAATTCCTGGGAATGAGTGCCAGATTGATTTACTCAGAAGAGGACATTTTCCTGATCAGTATTGTGAATGAGATGGGACTGTTCAGAAAGATTGTTAGGCTTTTACTTCTGTTTAAATATTTATGTTCAGACTGTGGCCAGGTAATGTGTAAGGTCTTGAATATGCTCATGGACACTGAACCTCTGCATTTTATTTTTACAGTGTTGCTCTTGCAATATA
Organism: Nomascus leucogenys; assembly: GCF_006542625.1. Lineage (NCBI taxonomy): Eukaryota > Metazoa > Chordata > Mammalia > Primates > Hylobatidae > Nomascus > Nomascus leucogenys. The sequence goes on along the minus strand of NC_044398.1, from coordinate 46,428,900 downwards.
TTATCACATCAAAAACAGGTATGTGGATAGTTGTGTGCTAAAAACATCATACTTTATCTTCTGTTATGTTGTTCCTATTTTTTCATATTCTAGTTGCCTAAACCTTTGAATTATACATTCTTAACTCATATTTTCATAGAATTTCTAAAGGTAGTATAATTTACTAAAACTTCCCAGGTAAGTGCTGAACTGCTTTCGAATCAGTGGAAACCGAATGAGCGTGGTTGGCTTTGTGAAGCACCTACTCTGACTGCTCTGGTCAGTTCTTTAAATGCTTTAATAACTCCTTAAAGTGATACTGGTATCTTCATTTTACAGATAAAGAAATTGAGGCACAGAGAGATTAATTTGACTAAGATGATACAACTAGTAAATTGGGGAATTGGGAAATGAATGCAATCTGCCACTCAGACCATTAATCATATTGCTCTCCTAGATTAATGGTGGTAAATTGCACCAAAAGTAAGTGAGTGGAAGTAGAGAAAGTCCAACTGAAAAATTGAGCATTTGTAAACAAGCAAGATTGAGGTACAGATTGCCACCTGCATGTCTCTAGGTATGAGGAGGGATGCCTGTCTGCATGCCTTCTCCTCGCTGTCATACTAGGCTGGCCTTTGGTGCTGGTGATAGACCTGTTAGCTTGATAAAGGTGGTGTGGTGCTGTTCAGCTAGGACACACAGCTTTTAGAGGAAGTAAGGAAATAGTCTACTTCTCAGAGGATTTTCCAGAATCCCCTTTCCTGAGTCTTCTTAGCTTGAACTCTTAATTCTCATTTATATTTTTAGACTCTGTTCTCATTTTAAAAATTACTTCAGGCGAATGTTTCTCTAGGGTGCTGGATGCTTTCAGGGGCTCTCATTCTTCAGGAAAATTGAATGGAGCTCAACTGCTGAGGAATGGGGTCCTGGGCCAGGTTCTGTCTCTCGTGTAGCATCTTGAATGCCTCATAGAGATTCAAGATTTGGTTTATTTGAAAACTCAGTAAATGAGGTGAGGGAATCTGTTGATTCTTTGTAGCCCAGGTCGGTATCAGAGTGTAACCACGTGCACCCAGAAGCTGCTTTTTGCTCGCAGACTCCCTGCTGGGTTGAACCTTTCTTTCGCTTGGGTTGATCTGTGTCTCTGCTGCCTGTGTTCATGCAGGCAAATGTAAATGAGCACAGGTGTGAATGCCCAGAGCTTTAAAAATAATTGCTGTGGCCGAGTGCAGTGGCTTACGCCTGTAATCCCAACACTTTGGGAGGCTGAGGCAGGCAGTCTGAAGATCGAGACCATCCTGGCCAACATGCTGAAACTCCGTCTCTACTAAAAATACAAAAATCAGCTGGGCGTGGTGGCGTGCGCTTGTAATCCCAACTACAAGGGATATTGAGGCAGCCTCTACAAGGAGGCTGAGGCAGGAGAATCGCTTGAACCCGGGAGGTGGAGGTTGTAGTGAGCCGAGATTGCACCAGTGCATTCCAGCCTGGTGACAGAGCAAGACTCTGTCTCAAAAAATAATAATAATAATTGCTGTTATGCAGATGTAGGAATGAAAATTGAGCTGTTTTGTTAAGCTCTTTCTCTTTTATTTTTACACAGATGATAAATTCTAAAGCAGAAATTGTAATGTTTGTCATGATAAGTGTGTGTTAGGGACAGGTCTGTAGAAGCCTGACACTGAAGCACAGACTATGGAAATTACATGCAGCTAGCCAAAAGCTGTCGTTTCCAAGTTTGGTTGTTTAAAGAAAATTTTTTAGGCAAAACTTAAATTTCATATAACAGATGAAAGTAGAGCTGTCACTGGTGAGGTACAGACGGTCCCCACAGAGCCCAGCGGCCCACGGCACTGTGTTCACAGTGAAAGCTACCTCTTTAAGTGGTTCTGTGCACATACCAGCCTGGTAAGAGCTAACTATTCACGTATAGGTTATTGACTAAAGACTTTTTATCTGTCACCTCTTGTTTTTCAGTATAAAATTGTGAAACTTAATGAAGTAGTGACGTTGCATGTTGTGAATAATCAGACTGATCTCTAGGATACATTGATATTCATTCTTACCCTGGCACGTCTTTCCTATCACTCACAGTATGGTGATGGCTTAAGCAGATCCATCAGCCTTTGCTTGGAAATAAGATGTCAGATTTAAGTCATTTGCCTAGATTCGATTCATGTGAAAACTCAGAAAATTAAAATTAAATTTTTACTTAATTTAGCTAAGTGTGGTTTATAACCTTTATTTCCTTGGGCTATTTTAATCATAAGTGATTAAGTATTGCACCCAAGAAAAATCATTATTCATGAATAACCATTTAGCACTGACTTGTGTTTCTTGAAATAGTCGAATTAGCTGGGTGCAGTGGCTCACACCTGTAATCACAGAACTTTGGGAGGACAAAGCAGGTGGATCTCCTGAGGTCAGGAGTTCGAGACCAGCCTGGCCAATGTGGTGAAACCTTGTCTCTACTGAAAATACAAAAAAAAAAAAATTAGCTGGGCGTGGTGGCATGTGCCTGTAATCCCAGCTACTTGGAAGGCTGAAGCAGGAGAATCACTTGAACCCAGGAGGGGGAGATTGCAGTGAGCTGAGATGGCACCACTGCACTCCAGCCTGGGCAACAGAGTGAGACTCCGTATCCCAAAAAAAAAAAAAAAAAAAGAGTCATTGAATTAAAATGTATTTTTGTTTTATTTGAATGACATTCTTGCAGAAAGTAAGTTTCATTTTCTATTATTTTCCCTACCAGGGACCCAGATGGAAGGATGTTGTTAGATATTTTTGATGAAAATCTTCACCCTCTTTCGGTAATCTCCTCCATGTATTTCATGAGATGATTTAATTATTTCTCTTTTGCTCCAATCGGGAGATCAGTCATCTGAAAATATTTTCTTCCCCAGAAATCCGAAGTGCCACCAGATTATGACAAACACAACCCAGAGCAGAAGCAGATTTACCGGTTCGTTCGGACGCTGTTCAGTGCTGCTCAGCTGACAGCTGAATGTGCCATCGTCACCCTGGTGAGTGCCCTCAGGATGGCCACACCCATCCTCAGCCGAGGTGGTCCAGGGCCTGTTCCTGTTACTCAGCAGAGTGGGGTTTGAGCAGGGAATCCTCACCAGGTTACCCTGTGGACACCGTGGCATAAGCTTCAGTGTTGTCATTCTCCTGGGAGAATAGAGGATAGATATCCTGGAAGAGAGTGTGAAGATTGTTCTGTAGCCCCCACCTAAAGTCATTTGTGAAATCGCGTTCAAATCCAATAAATGCTGAAATTAAAAATGCAGGTAAGTAAAACAGTAGGGCTAAGGGAGTGGTCAGATGGCCAAGGTACTCCCTATAAATGTCCCTGGTGTTGATTCCCTACAAAGATTGTAATAATATTAGTAAGATATGATGAATACATTCATCTTATATGAACACTTGTCTACGAAGGAGTGTGTATATTCCTAGCTTCTGTTTTGTGACTTTTGAGTAAATGTGTCTGCAGGATATTCAGAGACAGTATGGAGGTAATGTATATTTTAAGACTCAAGAAAAAATAAAAATTTGTTTTTACGTCTGGGCTCCATGACTCACGTCAGTAATTTCAGCACTTTGGGAGGCCAAGGTGAGAGGGTCACTTGAGCCCAGGAGTTTGAGACCAGTCTGGACAACATAGTGAAAGTCTGACTCTACAAAATTTAAAAGTCAGCTGCGCATGGTGGCACGTGCCTGTGGTCCCAGCTACTTGGGAGGCTGAGGTGAAAGGATCACTTACGCCCAGGAGGTCAGGCTGCAGTGAGCTGTGATCATGCCACTGCACTCCAGCCTGAGGGGCAGAGCGAGACCCTGTCTCAAAAGAAGAAGTATTCTTACTTGGATTCTTAAAATGTTATGCACTATTTAGGTCAAATCTCACTTGGGAAATAGATTTAACAATGGAACCCTTTTTGTCACTGACCTTTTTACATTGTGTGTAACTTAGATGAGAAATTAGCTTTGCCTGTGCATGAGCTATCCTGGAGATCAGAATACCATTTCCTGTAGTTTCTGAGAAGAGACAATTGTCTAGTAGAAGCTTTACAGGTGACCGAAGGACTCTTTTGTGTCTCTGCCACATGAAGAGCTGTGTGCTCTGAGGCTAACTGAACAGAAACCCTGTTGGCTTGTTGCTCATTCATTCATCTGTTCATCCGTTTGTTCATTCCTTCTCATTGAACTCGCAGCCTGAAGGATAATAGAACAGACAATCAAGTAATCATTAGATGATTAGGAATGATTGCAGGTTCCTATGTCATAATTGAGAAATGTATGTATTACCCAGCTTTGTTCCTCAAAGGGATTTTAAGTTCTAACCAAAACACACAACAGGGCAACAGGGTTGAGATTTTTATGTAGGGAAATTGAGTGAAGGGAAAAGAAAAGAAAAGCAGATGAAACCATAGATGAAATTAGTACTGGAATACGTGCTATGAGGAAGGATTTATTTTGAAGTTGCTGTAGATGGAAAGTGGTGGGGATTTTTTCTACCTTTAATTCCTAAGAAAAATATGGCCTGGCTGTGAATGATAGTGTCTTCCTGGTCGGGGTTATTATTTAGCTTGAAGGATGTTCAGGGCCAGCATTTAAACCCCACAGCTCACCCAGTGTCTGCCTTGAGAGAATATCTAACAGGCATCCCTTTCTGCCCTCTGCATCACTCACCAAAGGTGACAGGGCTGATGAGTTCATTTCTTTGGAGTAGTGTAGGACTGGCACTTTTCTTATGAATAATTGTAACTATTGAAATCTTCATTTGTCCTATGAAATAGACTGGTTTTGACCAGTGGCTCTGGGGCCTTAATGTGCAGATCGGCTTTCTTGCTTCGTATGGGATGTGGCAGGACAGTACTAATACCTTTCCCCACCCTAGCTTCATCACCTCTCCGTTTAAGGCCGCACACCCTCTAACCCAGTCTCCTCTTTCAGTTTTGGAGAGGGGAGATTTTGACTGGCCCTAGTTCCTTTGGGGTCAGATGTTCATCTGTAGAAATCTGCAAACCAGGATACCAGTTTGCATGGGAGTCTTGTTGGTTGCAGCTGGAGAGGAGCAGCCTTAGAGGCCTTCGTGGTAGGTGCAGCCCTGCAGCCCATCCTCTGGTTACTGCTGTCTGCTGAGGCTTATCAGCCCAGCTGCATGCTTATGGGCAGAGGGCATAGAGATGTTTGCCTTGAGCAAGACTCTTGTAGGATTGTTCTTCCCTCCTCGTGTTCCCTAGAGTTAGAAACAGTCATTCAGGACAAGTCTGGCCTGGAGTTGACAGAGATGCATTCATTAAGCCCTTATTTTCACTGGGCATGTGTTTGGCATCTTGGCATGCTGCTCAGGAGGCGATGGGAGAAGAAGAGCAGTTAGCCCTGGCCCTGCTTCCCACATGGAGTAGGACTGCAGCCTGCTGTGGACAGATAGCCTGCAAGCCCTTCAAACACCCTAACCTACTTCACCCAAAGCAAATATTTCACAGCTTAATTTCCTTTTAAAAGAGTAACAATAACTTAGGATCACTAAGTGTATTTTTTAGCCTCGTAGAATATGCTGAAAGCTCTCCTATGGATACTGCCACATGAGGAAATTTGAAAGAGAGTGAGGTAATTGATTTGCACCTTGTTGAGTTATGTAGAGGCCTTTGTGGTGTTCCCACAGCAGCTGGGGGAAGCCAGGCCTGCAGTGAAGTGGGCAAAAAGGCCTTGGCATCCAGCTGCCCCTCCATGAGGCCCTGCCCTTCCCTCAGGAGTCACCCAAGCTGACTGATCCTGAGAACCATGCATGGCACTCACTTTAGTCCTATGTGGTACTTCGACAACATGAAAAGCTCACCGGCTGTCTGAACTGGGATCTTCTGTTGGAAGGATGAGAAAGCCAGAGGCCAAGGCAGAAGGAGATATATCGGAAGGTCCAGGCAGGTCCCGCATATCCCTTGTCCTGTAGGTCTGGAAGGACATCAGGCTGTAGAATGAGGCCCACTGCAGGTTTCTCTTCCTTTGGGCTGCTTCTCTCACCTTTGCGCACTGCTGTGTCTCTGGGGCCTTAATGTGCAGGTCGGCTTTCTTGCTTCGGATGGGATATGGCAGGACAGTATTAATAGCTTTCCCCACCCTAGCTTCATCACCTCTCCGTTTAAGGCCGCACACCCTCTAACCCAGTCTCCTCTTTCAGTTTTGGAGAGGGGAGATTTTGACTGGCCCCAGTTCCTTTAGGGTCAGATGTTCATCTGTAGAAAAATCAGTCATGACCCAGAGCTGAAGGAGCTTGGTCCTGCTCTTTTTTTCTCACTTTGCACGCTCCTCTGTTCAGAATCTGTAGTGGTTCCCATCTTCCTCAAAGGAAAACACAAAGCCCTTATGTGACTGACGGGGCCTAGCAAGATTAAGCCTCTCTTTCATCTCTGCCCAGCTGCCTCCACTGTCCTCAGTGTCATGCTGCAGCTGCTCTGTTCCCTGGATGTACCGGACACACACCTGCCTCGGGACTTCCTCCATGCCTTGGCACCCAGCCCCCTCTGTCCCAGGTGTGTTTGAGATGTGTCCTGCCCTCCTCCTCCCCATCTTTGCTCAAAGGGCACATCAGGGGGCTGTTGCCTGGCCACTGTATCTGAAGTTGCAGCCTCCCTCCTGCACTGCACTCCCTGCTGATTACTTCCTGCTTTTTCTCCACATGCTTATCACCTGTCAGCATGCTTTAGGTTGAAGTAATTAATTTTATTGTTTTGTCAGTAAGCCCCATGAGTAAGAAATGTCTTGTCTTTTTGTCCATTTGGTTTACTACAATATGACCAACATCTGGAACGCAGCCCAGCTCATAATAAATGCTCAGTAAGTATTTGTTGAACATGTAGTGAGCACAGTAATAACTGCCTACTGGCTGAAGTACATGGTGGTGATGTGCCTGAAACATAAGGAGCATTATTCATGATCTTCCCCTGCCCCAGAAGTTTTAGAACATTTGACACATTTCATTTCATTGCTTAACCTTTTTTTTTTTTTTTTTTTTTTTTTTTTTTTTTTTTTTTTTTGAGATGGAGTCTCACTTTGTTGCTCAGGCTGGAGTACAGTGGCACAATCTCAGCTCACTACACCCTCCACCTCCCAGGTTCAAACGATTCTCCTGCCTCAGCATTCTGAGTAGCTGGGATTACAGGCTTGCACCACCATGCCCTGCTAATTTTTTTGGATTTTTAGTAGAGAAGGGGGTTTCACCATGTTGGCCAGGCTGGTCACTCCTGACCTCAAGTGATCTGCCCACCTCAGCCTCCTAAAGTTCTGGGATTACAGGCATGTGCCACCACACCCAGCCCTGCTTAAGCTTTCTGAAGGGACAGAAGCAAACTCATCAACTTCAGGGACATCACTCAGCTGAACCTTGATGGAGCATTCCGTGTGAGGTTAGTTCTGTCTGCAGAGCCACAGCGATGGGAGAGGGAGAGAGAGAGGAAGTTGGTGATTGATGGAGGGATTTAGGCATAAGGGAAGGGGAACCAAGAAGAGATCGAGGTGGCAAAGTGACAGCTGACCAGACAGGAGGGGGTGTGGTCTGTTTCTTTATTTCCTATTTTTTAATAGCTTTATTGAGACATATTTTATATATCATACAATTCAGCCATTTAAAGTGAGCATTTCAGTGGGTTTTAGTACATTGTACAACCATCACTACAACCTAATTTCAGAATATTCCCTTCACTGCATAGAGAAACCCCTTACCCTTTGGCATTCACTCCGCATTCTTAGCCTCCACCCAGGCCCAGGAAACCACTAATCAAATTTCTATCTCATTTGCCTATTCTGAACATTTCATATCAATAGTATCTCATATGATAGTTCATGACTGGCTTCTTTTACTTAGCATATGTTTTCGGGTTTCATCCACATTGTAGCATGTATAGTATGTCCTTTTTTATTGCAAATAATGTTCCATTGAATGGAGATACATACATATATATATATATATATGCTGCAGCCCTAATCCCTGTTGGAGTGAACAAAGGACGAACGCAAGAATAAAGACAAAAGAATGTATTTGGAAGAAGGGGTCAGCGGGCTCCTTGCTTTTAGTGAACAAGGGCCCAGAGCTTCTATAGCCCTTCGTATTTATTGAGTAAAGGAGATACGGAGAAGGGGGTGGTTGTCAGTCAGCTGCTTGACTTAGTGCAGGCCTGCGCAGCTGCATTCTCTGAACAGTAGTCTCTAGATGTTCCAGTAGATAACCTCAAGGAGCACGGCACCAGGGAGTGATTACACTCAGCAAACCTTCTGGTGGCAGGTGCAGTTGTGAGTTTGCCCACATCCTGCATTCATGATAAACCGTCTGCTGTTTGATCTTATAGCCTCCAGTGGAATGCTGAGTTGGTCACAACCCACAGGCTTTTAGCTCTCTCTCTCTCTATGTGTATGTGTATGTGTATGTGTATGTGTATATGTATATGTATATGTATATGTATATGTATATGTATATGTATATGTATATATATGAGAGACAGAGTGAATGTTGGCCCTCCTCGTACAAGGGTTTTGCACCTGAAGATTCAGCCAACTGCAAATTGAAAATGTGGTTAGGCCTGTGATGGTTGCATCTGTGCTGAACATGTACGGAATTTTCTTCTTGTCATTATTCCCTAAACAAAACAGTATAACCACAATTTACTTAGCATTTACATTGTATTAGGTATTATAACTCATGTAGAGATGATTTAAATATACAAGATGATGTGCATAAGTTATATGAAAATGGCTCTGCCATTTTATATCAGGGACTTGAGCATCCTCAGGTTTTAGTATCCACAGGGGGCCCTGGAACCAACGTTGCACAGATGCTGAGGGTCGCTGTACTTCATTTTGTTTACTCATTCATCAGTTGGTGGACATTTAACTTGTTTCTACTTTCTGGTTATTATGAATACTGCTGCTATGAACATAAGTTTGTGATAAGATTTGTATAAGTTTGTGATGTAGTTTGGCTGTGTCCCCACCCAAATCTCATCTTGAATTGTATGTCCCATAACTCCCATTATTGTGGGAGGGACCTGGTGGGAGATAACTGAAACATGGCAGCAGTTTCCCCCATACTGTTCTTGTGGTTGTGAATAAGTGTTATGAGATCTGATGGGTTTATCAGGGGTTCCCATTTTTGCATCCTTCTTATTTTCTCTTGCTGGCACCATGTAAGAAGTCCCTTTTGCCCTCCGCCATGATTCTGAGGCCTCCCCAGCCATGCGGAATTGCAAGTCCAATTAAACCTCTTTTTTTTTTTTCCCAGTCTCGGATATGTCTTTATCATCAGTGTGAAAATGGACTCATACAGTAAATTGGTAGCAGTAGAGTGGGGCGCTGCTGAAAAGATACCCAAAAATATGGAAGTGACTTTAGAACTGGGTAACAGGCAGAGATTGGAACAGTTTGAAAGGCTCAGAAGAACACAGGAAAATGTGGGAAAATTTGGAACTTCCTAGAGACTTGTTGAATGGCTTTGCCCAAAGTGGTGATAGCAATATGGACAATAAGGTTCAGGCTGAGGTGGCCTTAGATGGAGATGAGGAACTTGTTGGGAACTGGAGCAAAGGTGACTCTTGTTATGTTTTAGCAAAGAAATTGGTGGCATTTTGTCCCTGCAGTAGAGATTTGTGGAACTTTGAACTTGAGAGAGATGATTTAGGGTATCTGGTGGAAGAAATTTCCAAGCAGCAAAGCATTCAAGAGGTGACTTGGGTGCTGTTAAAGGCATTCAGTTTTATAAGGGAAGCAGAGCATGAAAGTTCACAAAATTTGCAGCCTGACAGTCTGATAGAAAAGAAACACCATTTTCTGAGGAGAAATTCATGCGGGCTGCAGAAATTTGCAGGAGAGAATGTTAATCCCCAAGACAATGGGGAAAATGTCTCCAGGGCATGTCAGAGGTCTTCAGGGCAACCCCTCCCATTACAGGCCTGGAGGTCTAGGAGAAAAGCGATTTGTAGCCTGGGCCCAGGGTTCCTGTGCTATGTGCAGCCTAGGGACTTGGTGCCCTGCATCCCAGCCACTCCAGTCATAACTAAAAGGGGCCAAGGCACAGCTTGGGCTGTTGCTTCAGAGGGTAGAAGCCCCAAGCCTTGGCACTTTCTGTGTGGCATTGAGTCTGTGGGTGTCCAGAAGTCAAGAATTGAGGTTTGCCTAGATTTCAGAAGATGTATGGAAATGCCTGGATGCCCAGGCAAAAGTTTGCTTCAGGGGCAGGGCCCTCATGGAGAACCTCTGCTAGGACCGTGTGGAAGGGAAATGTGAGGTCAGAGCCCCCACACAGAGTCCCTGCTGGGGCACTGCCTAGTGGAGCTGTGAGAAGAGGGCCACCATCCTCCAGACCCCAGAATGGTAGATCCACCAGCAGCTTGCACTGTGCACCTGGAAAAATTGCAGACACTCAATGCCAGCCTGTGAAAGCAGCCAGGAGGGGGACTATTCCTTGCAAAACCACAGGGGTGGAGCTGCCCAAGACTATCAGAAGCCACCTTTTGGATCAGCATGACCTGGAGTCAAAGGAGATCATTTTAGATCTTTAAAATTTGACTACCCCGCTGGATTTCGGGCTTGCCTGGGCCCTGTAACTTCTTTGTTTTGGCCAATTTTTTCCCTTTGGAATGGCTGTATTTACCCATTACCTGTACCCCCATTGTATCTAGGAAGTAACTAGCTTGCTTTTGATTTTTCAGGCTCATAGGTGGAAGGAACTTGCCTTGTCTCGGATGAGACTTTGGACTGTGGATTTTTGAGTTAATGCTGAAATGAGGGACTGTTAGGAAGGCATGATTGGTTTTGAAATGTGAGGACATGAGATTTGGGAGGGCCTGGGGTGGAATGATACGGTTTGGCTGTGTCCCCACCAAGATCTCATTTTGAATTGTATCTCCCATAAATCCCATTGTTGTGGGGGATAATTGAATCATGGCACTGATTTCCCCCATACTGTTCTCGTGGTAGTGAATAAGTCTTATGAGATCTGATGGTTTTATAAAAGGAAACTTCTTTCCCTTGGCTCTCATTCTCTCTCTGCCTGCTGCCATCCGTGTAAGACATGACCTGCTCCTCCTTGCCTTCTGCCATGATTGTGAGGCTTCCCCAGCCATGTGGAACTGTAAGTTCAATTAAACCTTCTTTCTTTCGTAGATTGCCCAGTCTCAGGTATGTCTTTATCAGCAGCATGAAAATGGACTGATACAGTTTATATGTGGGCACATGTCTTCATTTCTTTTGGTATATATCTAGAAGTGGAATTGCTGGGTCATATGGTAACTCTGTTTTGAGTAACAGCAGATTGACTGTTTTTCAAAGTGACTGCACAATTTCAGATTTCCTTTGGCAACATAATGAGATTTTCAGTTTCTCCACATCGCATCCTTATCAATGCTTGTTAGTGTCTCTTTTTCATGTTAGCCATTCTAGTGGGTTTGAAGGGTTAGGTCATTGGTTTTATTTGCATTTCCCTGAGGATTAATGACGGTTGAGCATCTTTTCATGTGTTTATTGACCACTTGTATGTTTTCTTTGGAGAAGTATCTATTTACATTCTTTGCCCATTTTAAGAACGGGTTGTCTTTTGGTTGTTGCATTACAGGAGTTCTTTATATGTTCTGGATACAAGTCCTTTGTCAGGTATATGATTCACACACATTTTCTCATCTGTTTTGTCATTTCTTTTTTGTAATGGTATCAGTTTGCAACTTAGGTTTTTATTTTCACGAAGCCCAGTGTATTTCTTTTGTCACTTGTGCTTATCTAAGAATCATTGCATAACCCATGGTCATGATGATTTACCCCTATATCTTCCTTTAGGAGTTTTATAAATGTAGTTCTTACATTTAGGTCTATCATTCATTTTGAGCTAATTTTTGTGAGTTAGGGGTCCACATTCATTCCTGTGCATTTGGATATCCAGTTGTCCCAGTGCTTTTATCCTTTCCCCATTGAACTGTCTCGTCACCCTTGTCAAAAATCACTTGACCATAAACATGAAGGTTTATTTCTGGGTTTTCAGTTTTGTTCCATTGATCTATATGTGTATCCTTATATCAGTACTACACTGTCTTGATTACCATAGATTTGAAGTTGAAATCAGAAAGTATGAGTCTCCAGCTTTTTCTCTCTCAATGTTGTTTTGGCCATGCCATCCATGATCCTTGCATTTCCCTATGAACATTAGAATTAGCTTGTCAATTTCTGTCAGCACCTACCACCTCAAAAATTTTGGGATTTTAGTAGGAATTGCATTGAATATGTAGATCAGTTTGGGAAGTATTGCAGTCTTAGCAATATTAAGCATTCAAATCTCTTCTAACATGGAATATCTTTCTATTTATTTAGATTTTCTTTCATTTTGTCAATGTTTTTCTATAGTTTTCAATATACAAATCTTATACTTCTTTTGTTAAATTTATTCCTAGGGGCCGGGTGCGGTGTCTCACACCTGTAATCCCAGCAGTTTAGGAGGCTGAGGAGGGTGGGTCACGAGGTCAAGAGATCGAGACCATCCTGGCCAATATGGTGAAACCCCGTCTGTACTAAAAACACAAAAATTAGCTGGGTGTGGTGACATGCACCTGTAGTCCCAGCTACTTGGGAGGCTGAGGCAGGAGAATCGCTTGGGAGGCGGAGGTTGCAGTGAGCCAAGATTGCGTCACTGCACTCCAGCCTGGTGACAGAGTGAGACTCCGTCTCAAAAAAGAAAAGAAAATTTATTCCTAAGTATTTAACTCTTTTTCATGCCGTTATAAATTGAATTGTTTTCTTAATTTCATTTTTGGTGGTTTATTGCTAGACTATAGAAATACAATTTATTTTTGTAGATTGATCTTGTACCCTGCCACATTGCTGAATTCATTTATTCTAATAATTTTTTTAGTAGGTTCTTTAGAATGTTACATGGGAAGATCACCTGCAAATAGAGATAGTTTTACTTCTTCCTTTTCATTACGGATGCCTTTTATTTAGTTTTCTTGCCTAGTTGCCATAGTTATTACCTCTAGTAAAGTGTTGAATAGAAGTATCATGAGTGCACATCCTTGTCTTGTTATTGGTATTAGGTGTGAAGCTTTCCATTCTTTTCCATTAAATGTGCTGTGTGCTGTGAGTTTTTTGTAGATGTCCTTTATCAGATTGAGGAAGTTTCCTTTTATTCTTAATTTGTGTAGTGTTTTTATTTTGAAAGGGAATTAGATTCTGTTAAATGCTTTTCTGCATCTATTGTGATTGATCATGTAGTTTTTGTCTTTTGTTCTATTAATATGTTAAATCAACCCCGCATTCCTGGGATAACTCCCAGTTGGTCACGGTGTATAATTCTTTTTATATGTCGCTGGACTCAGTTTGCTAGTCTTTTGTTGATAATTACATCCATATTTGTAAGGAATTTGGTCTTATGATAGCTTTGGTTTTGGTATCAGGGTAATAGTAGCCTCATAGAACAAATTGAGAAATATTCCTTCTACTTCTTTTTTTTTTTTTTTTTTTGAAGAGTTTGTGAAAGGTTGGTATTCTCATTTAAATGTTTGGTAGAATTTATCACTGAAGCCATGTTGGTCAGGGTTTTTCTCTGTTGGAAGTTTCTACTTTACTAATCAGTCTCTGCTTTTTTCTTATAGGTCTATTCAGGTTATCTCTTCTTGAGTCAGTTGCAGTAGTTTGTGTTTTTCTAGGAATTTGTCCATTTCATCAGCATTATCCAATTTGTTGTCATGCAGTTGTTCCAAGTATTCCTTTATGATTCTTTTTATTTCTGTAAAGTCTATAATGTCCTCTGTTTTGTTTCTGATTTTACTCATTTGAGCCATCTCTCTTTTTCTTGGTTGGTCTACCTTCAGGTTTTTGAATTTTGTTGTTTTTTCCAAGGAATCAACTTTCAGTTTCATAGATTTTTCTCTTGTTTTAGTATTTCTATTTCATTTCTTTCCACTTTAGTCTTGATTACTTCCTTCCTTCTACTTACCTTAGTTTCAGTTTGCTCTTCTAGTTGCTTAATGTGGAAGGTTAGGTTATTGATTTGAGATTTTTTTTTAATACAGGCATCTACAGTTATGAATTTCTAAGCTTTAGTTGCATTGCATAAGTTTTGCTGGGTTATACTTTCATTTCCATAGATGTATTTTTTAAATAAACTTTTGTTTTAAATTACTTTTAGATTTACATAAAAATTGTGAAGAAAGCAGAGTTCCTATAAATCCCACATCCAGTTTATTTTTAACATCTATAATATTATAAAATTATATGATATAATGTACATAATTTAGTATCTTAGTGTGATCTATTTGTTACACTTAATGAACTGATGCTGTTATATTATTATTCTAACTATTAGTTTTGAGACGGATCTCATTCTGTTGCCCTGGCTAAAGTGCATTGGCACCATTCATGGCTCTCTGCAGCCTCAAACTCCTGTGCTCAAGTGATCCTGTCCCTGCGGCCTCCTGAGTAGCTGGAACTACAGCTGTGCACCTTCATACTTGCTTAATTTTTAAAAATATTTTGTAGATACTGGGTCTTGCTGTGTTGCCCAGGCCAGCTTTGAACACCTGTCCTCAAGTGACTCTTCCTCCTTGGCCTCCTGGAGTGCTAGAATTACAGGTGTGAACCACCATACCTGCCCATATATTATTATTAACTGAAGTTCATTTTTACTCCAGTTTACTTAGTTTTTACCCAGCATCCCTTTTCTTCTTTAGGATCCCATCCAGGACAGCATCTTGTATCTAGTTGTCATTACCCAGCATCCCTTTTCTTCTTTAGGATCCCATCCAGGACACCGTATTGTATTTAGTTGTTGTTACCCAGCATCCCTTTTCTTCTTTAGGATCCCATCCAGGACACCATATTGTATCTAGTTGCCATGTCTCCCTAGTCTCCTCTTGGCTGTGATAGTTTCTCAGGCTTTCCTTGTTTTTGACGATCTTGACAGTTTTGAGGAGTGCTGGTTAGTTTTTTTGTAGAATGTCCCTAACTTGGGATTTGTCTGATGTTTTTGTCATGATTAGACTGGGATTATATGTTTTTTTGGAGGAAAATAACAAAGGTAAAGCACCATTCTTATCACATCACATCAAAGGTACATTTGATCAACATGACTCATGACTATTGATGATAACCTTGATCCCTGGCTGAGGTTGTGTTTGTCAGGTTTCTCTGCTTTGTAGTCACTCTTTTTCTCCACTTTCTGTACTGTGTATCCTTGGAATGAGGTCACTCTGTGCAGCCCACACTTATGCAGGCAGTTGTGTTCCACCTGCCTACGTGATGCATTCTGAGAAGAGTGCTTGTTATATCAGCCTGTCAGGACCACTGGTTATGCCAAGTGGGGTTGGGTCTCAGCCTGGGGAAGGCCTTGGCAGGGCCCAGCCATTGCTGCACAGCTGTCCGATGCCTGCCATTCAACCCCTGAACTGCAGCCTCCAAATCCCTTCTCAGAGTCTGGTGCTCTGATGGTGAAGTGACTGTGGAATCAATTGAGTCTGACCCTGAAAGACTTCCTTTATGGGTCACTTTTAATAGATTCTGAGGAATTCAAAAGCTGTTATTCAGGTGGCATCTATTCAGTGATGAGTCCAGACATATTCAGTTGTTCCTCCAATTGCTAGCAAATAATAAGTGGTGGTCAAGTCACTAGTTATCTAAACTTAGTGAGAGGGAGTCTAAGAGTTGCCATGCTTATGCAAATTCAGTAAAGTTAAAGGCAAGTGCAATACAAATTATGTTCATCTTAGCGCACACCACTGCCCAAGATTTCATAAACAGATACCTCAACTTGTTAGATCTACTCTTTTCCATCTGTTTCATTTTTTAAAAAATTTCAGTAAAGAATGCTGTTCATAATCTTGTATATTTGTTTAAAACCCCACTAATTGGGTGCAGCCTGCCATTTGTAATACTCTGTGTGTTGGGAGTCCCCGAGACCACCTCAGGTTTGATTATTCACTAAAAGGACTCACAGGACCCAGCATATAGTTCTACAGCTATGACATACTACAATCTCAGGGTACAATGCAAAATCAGCAAAAAGGGAAGGGCCCATGGGGTGAAGTCTGAAGGAAAAAGAGTCCTCTCCCAGTGGAGTCATACAGGACACAGTTGATCCCCCGGCAATGAGTTGTAACAATACGGCCATGTGCCACATAATGGTGTTTCAGTCAACGACGGACCACATATATGACATTTGTCCAGAAGATTATAGTGGAGCTCAGAAATTCCTGTCGCTTAGTGACGTCGTAACATCCTAGTGTATCCTAGGTTTCAGGTGTTTGTGGTGATGCTGATATAAGCAAACCTGTGCTGTCAGACATGTAAAAGTCTAGTATGTGCATGGTACATATAATACTTGATAATAAACGACCCTGTTACTGTTTTATGTGTTTACTATACTATACTTTTTATTCTTTAGAAGGTACTCCTTCTACTTACTTAAAAAAAAAAAAAGAAGTTAACTGTGAAACAGCCTTAGGCAGGTCCTTCAGGAGGTGTTCTGGAAGCAGGCAAGAGACCACTGCTTTGTGTGTATTATTGCCTCTGGAGACCTGGCAGTGGGGCAAGAAGTGGAGGTGGAAAACAGCGATATTGATCATCCTCAGTCTGTGTAGGTCTAGGCTAATGTGTGTTGATGTCTTAGTTTTTAACAAAAAAGTTTAGAAATTAAAAACTAACTTAAATATAAAATAGCTTGTAGAATAAGGATATAAAGAGAGAAAATATTTTTGTACAGCTATATAATGTATGTTTTTATCTAAGTGTTACTACAAAAGAGTCCAAAGTTTAAAAAATTTTTAAAGTTACAGTAAGCTAAGGTTAATTTATTATTACAGAAAATCTTTTTCATAAATTTAATAGAGCCTAAATGTACAGCATTTATCAAGTCCACAGTAGTGTAGAGTAATGCCCTACGATTCACATTCACTCACCAGTCACTCATCCAGAGCAACTTCCAGTCCTGCAAGCTCCATTTACTGTAAGTGCCCTGTACAGGTGGACCATTTTTATCTTCAATACTATATTTTTATGGTACTTTTTCTTTGTTTAGATATATTTAGATACACAAATACTCATCATTGTGTTCCAATTACCAACAGTATTCAGTACAGTCACATGCTGTACAGGTTTGCAGCCTTGGAGCAATAGGTCATACCACACAGCCTAGGTTTGTAGTAGGCCGTAACACCTGCTTTTGTGTAAGTGCACTCTATGGTATTCCCACAAGGATCGAATTGCCTAATGAAGCATTTTTCAGAATGTACCCATTGTTAAATGACGTATGACTATACTTCTAAGATGTTGTCCACCAGCAAAGCCCATTAGAGACAGCACCCAAGGTTTGGCAGTCTCAGGCTTGTTGTGTTCACTCTTTGCTGCACACTGTGCTGTTTTGTTCTTTCTTTTCTGCGTATATACATTTTTAGGTAGATGATCAGGATCATTTCCTGGGCTGCAAAGGCCTCCTTTTAGAGGGCAGAGGGGGTTGTTACTGATGGCAAATGCTAAGCAAGCTTGTGTTCATGTGTGCATGCATGTACACTCAGTAACATTTGAAAATCACAACATGACTAATCCTTGCCATGTAGAAATGAGGGGCTGGGGCCTTCCAGTGTTCAAAGAAACCCAGACTTATGTTTGAATGTTCCCTGTTGTTAGCTGGGATTTTTAAAAGAATCTCCAAGCCAAACGAAATCTGTCTGTGAGCTACTCCCAGCCTGTGGATCGCCAGCCTTGCTTCAGGTGGGAGGGAGCCATCAAGGTCTTTAGACAGATATTTTGTTAATTCCCTGGGGCTGCCAGAACATTGTACTGCACACTGGGTGTCTTCAACACCAGAACTTCATTGTCTCCCAGTCCTGGAGGCCAGAAATCTGAAATTAAGGCACTGGCCGGGTTAGTTCCAAGGGCTGTGGGGGAAGGTTCTGTTCCAGGCCTCTCTCTGACATACTACAATGTGTGGGTGCCCAGCCTCATGCTCACGCAACGTTCTCCTGTGTGCATGTCTGTCTCCAAGTTTCCCCTTAATGTAAGGGCCCCAATCATATTGTATTAGGTCCTGCCCTAATGACCTCATTTTAACTCCACTACCTCTGTAAAGGCCTTGTCTCCAAATAAGGCCTTATTCTGAGGCACTTGGGGTTAGGACTTCAACAACGCATTTTGGAAGAGGGGACACACTATAACACATATCCACAGGATACCAACAGAATCATGTAAGATTTGTATTAAGATCTCTCCAGGGGTACCAGCAAGGAGGTTATTGCTGTAGTTTAGGGTAAAGATTATACTTTATATTAATTTATTAACTTATATTCATAATATAAATGTATATTCCAGGCTATTGGAAAATCTTCCAGCATCAGGTACAAAAAGAATCCAAATGTGAAACTGGCAGAAATTTTATAAACAGAAAATAATAATTACTCCTTTAAAATAATTTTTGTTGGCCACAAAAGTGGTAATTTATGGAGCATTGCTGAATACAGGGAGTTTAGGTAGTTACCCCCATTCCCCCAAAATAGTATGTTTATGAGATGGCACTCTGGAATTAGGGTATAATTAAGAATGGAATGAAGCTACCAACTCACTTCACAGTCTTCACTGGTATGATTTCAACCTCAGCCGTGTTGGAACATGCTCTAATCATCCAAACCAAACAGCTGAAAGATGGCAGGATTAAAGTCCAGAAGGAAATTATATCTGGTACAGATTCAGACAATTAACTGGCCTAGTATTACTCTTTAAAATCGGATTGGAATAATTTCAGCATCATTGGGATCTCATTTGCATATATCCTCAATTCCGCAAGTTTTGTTTGATGCCCTCCAAATGCCTCTGAACAGCTTTGTGATGTGCAGTCAGCTGATGCCTCTTTGCAGCTCCATAGTTGCTCATTAACCTGTGGTTTCAAGAGAGACTTCTTAGGATAGTCATTCTCATGAATTAAATCTGAAAACTTAATTAAGAGTGACCTGTTAGCAATGGTCGTGGGATATTGTTTAGAAAAATCAACCGTGTATTATTTTACTTGGCAGAGAGTTAAAATATCCAAGTGGAAGTTTACTAAAGAAGTTGCAGCTGACCCTTGACTATAGTTTTATTGGCAAGTTTTGCTAAATTACATATTTTTAAGTCGAGCTTACCATGAATGCCTTATCTCCCCAATGTAGCAACTGCTTTCCCTCTGTTACAGGATGCATTGTGTTGTCTGATTGCTTCAGTTAGCCGTAATGGAATATCACACCTGGTTCATGACTGTTTGTTTTTTTCCCAAACATTAAGTATTCTCTTAAATATTACTAGTAGAGTTATTAATATTCATCAACTAAGGTAAGTTACAAAGTCAGAAGAAAATGTAGTCAGCTTTTTGTACTGAGCCAGTGGGCACTGACCTCTGTGAAGAGCTTGGGAGGTTCGAGCGCCTCATGTCTGTAAAGGAGTGGAATCTCCGGGATCTGGGTGAAGATTGAGTCACAGTCTTCTTTTTCTGCTGCTTTAACGATCTGGAGGTTTGCTTAGGTCCAGTCCCCGTTTTCTGCTCTCAGCACAGTGGTATTACACATTTTCTGGTTGTCTGTTTGTTGGAGAGCGAGAGGAGTTTGTCATCAGCCTTTGTAAAATATGCAGCCTGGGGCCTTAAGGTCAGTGCCAGCTCGAATTCCACGGAGCCTCACCTAGATCTTTATCTGAAGAGTTATGATGTTCACACAGAGAACAATTATGATCTAAAACATTAGCTTATTCTTTCTGTTCAAACTTAATATAATAAATGCCGTTAAAAATGAAAATCTCCAAAAATTGATAAGGTTATTCAGCTCTCTTGAGTGACTTTCTTTTTTCCACCAACAGTTGTCACACTCAAATGCTATTGTTGAGTGAAGGACACTTGCAAACCCCTACAAAGGCCTTTCCAGTGCAGTTACAATGCCGTGTGCTTCATGACTTCCTGGGCCTTATTTGAAGATCTCTTTGGCTTCCCGTGTGCCTATAGCTGCCTCCTCTGAACTTTGTTGTTCACCACTGCTCCTGTCTCACAAGCCAAGGACTCAGTTTTCGTTAATTCACTACGCCTTGTTGATGCGGTTCTCTTTCCTGAATGCCATTATTTGTGGTCGTTTTACTAGTGAATCACTCGTATGTAGTCCCGCCGACTTCCGTTGGGCTGGAAATCTGCCCTTCCATAGCTCTTTCAGGAGCCTGCCGGAGCCCTGTGTGGATGCGGCCCCTTGTCGTCCCTGCAGGACCCCATGTGTCCATGAAGCATTCAGGGAGCACGCTCTGCCGGCCCCTGGGCTAGATGCCGCGCATACTGGGGATGAGATGAGGGTTTATCCAGGCTTCCTATCCAGGGAAGAGGCCCTTACACTACGCTGAGATAAATGCAGCACTGGGAGCAAGCAGAGGGTCACCCAACTAATTTGGGAAGGTCAAGGTGGACTTTGCCTATAATGGTTTTCCATTTTATTATCAGTATACTTAGAACCTCTTACTACAGCTTATTGGCTATTTGCGTCTGGGATTTGAAACATGTTATTCCACTTGACCCATGAACAACTCCAGGGTTAGAGGCATGGAACCCTGCACAGTTGAAAATCCACATGTAACTTTTGACCCCTTGAAACTTAATAGCCTACTGTTGACTGAAAGCCTTACCTGCAACATAAACATTTGGTTATTATTTATTTTGCATGTTATATGTATGCTATACTGTATTCTTACAATGAAGTAAGCCAGAGAAAAGAAATGTTAAGAAAATAAGGACAAATATATATACATATATATAAATATATATAAATAAATATATATATGTATATATATATTTTATGAGATGGAGTCTCACTGTGTCACCCTGGCTGGAGTGCAGTTTCGCAATCTTGGCTCACTGCAGCCTCTGCCTCCCGGGTTCAAGCAGTTCTCCTGCCTCAGCCTCCCAAGTAGCTGGGACCACAGGCGTGCACACCATGCCTAGCTAATTTTTGTATTTTTAGTAGAGACGGGGTTTCACCATGTTGGCCAGGATGGTCTCGATCTCCTGACCTCATTATCTGCCCACCTTGGCCTCCTGATGTGCTGGGATTACAGGCTTGAGCCGCCGCACCTGGCCAAGAAAATATATTTCCCATTCATTAAGTGGAAGTGGATCATCATAAAGGTTGTCATCCTGGTCATTTTCGCGTTGAGTAGGCTGAGGAGGAGAGGAGGGGTTGATCTTGCTGCCTCTGGGGCTGTGGAGGCGAAAGAGGTGGAGAAGGTGGAAGGGAGGCAGGAGAGGCAGGTGCATTCAGTGTAACTGTTACCGAAAAAATCTGCGTATTAGTGGATCCACACAGCTTGAACCTGTGTTGTTCAGGGGTCAACCGTACTTTCATTTTAGGATTTTTTTTTTTTTTTTTTTTTTTTTTTTTTTTTTGAGACGGAGTCTCGCTCTGTCGCCCAGGCTGGAGTGCAGTGGCGCAATCTCGGCTCACTGCAAGCTCCGCCTCTCGGGTTCACGCCATTCTCCTGCCTCAGCCTCTCCGAGTAGCTGGGACTACAGGCGTCCGCCACCACGCCCGGCTAATTTTTTGTATTTTTCGTAGAGACAGGGTTTCACCGTGGTCTCGAGCTCCTGACCTCGTGATCCGCCCGCCTCGGCCTCCCAAAGTGCTGGGATTACAAGCGTGAGCCACCGCGCCCGGCCAGGATTTTTACTTTGTCTTCAGTACAGTGCCCTGATCCATTCTAAGGAACATCTGATAAGTAAGCCTTAAAAATCCAAGTTTTTAAGATTTAAAAAACTGCTGTTTCATTAGTAAAGCACTGAACACAGAAAAGTAATCTGAACACAGAACAATAATCTTTTTAAGCAAGAAACCATTAGTCATGGATGTTTTCATTCAGCAAACAGTTGGGTGCCAACTCCTTCCCCCTCCCACCCCTCATCATGCCAAACCCCTTCTCTCGAAGAGGCAGAGAAGAGTCTGACCTGCCCCTCCCCACCCCACCAGTTTCTCAGGGGCTTCACAGCTGCACCTGGCAAAATAAGCCACAAGGAAGCTTCTGGTTGCTTTGGGGAGCATTAGACCCTCTCACTCTGTCTGTGGTTTAGGGATGAGGGGTGGGGGACTCTGCAGAGTCGCTGGTCAAGCCGTGTGACCCTATGCTGTATGCGACCCTGTGCTGCTCATGGTTCGTGACCCTACACTGCTCATGACCCTGCACTGCTCATGGCCCATGACCCTACACTGCTCGTGACCCTGCACTGCTCATGGCCCATGACCCTACACTGCTCATGACTCTGCACTGCTCATGGCTCATGACCCTACACTGCTCGTGGCCTTGCGCTGCTCATGGCCCATGACCCTACACTGTTCGTGACCCTGCGCTGCTCATGGCCCATGACCCTACGGTGCTCGTGATCCTCTGCTGCTCATGGCCCATGACCCTGCACTGCTCGTGACCCTGCACTGCTCATGGCCCATGACCCTACGGTGCTTGTGACCCTGCGCTGCTCATGGCTCATGACCCTACACTGCTCGTGACCCTGCGCTGCTCATGGTTTGTGACCCTGTGCTGCTCATGGCTTATGACCCTACACTGCTCATGACCCTGTGCTGCTCGCTGATGGTCTTTTTATCCTTAATTTGCCCAGAGTTTTGCTTCCATTAAGGATTGTTCCTCCGTCCCCCTCTTCCGCCCTGTCTTCCCTCCCCACTCCTTTTGTCCCTCTACCCTTACTCCCTAGCCCTTCTCTCCCTGGCTTCCTCCTTGCTGAATCCCCCATGACTGCTGCTTCTCCTCCTCCTCCACCTGCACAGTCACTGCCTCTAGAGTCCTTACTCCTCCAATTTAATGTTTTATTGTGCAAGAGGCCACTTCAGTTTCCTTCTCAAATGCCCCGTATGATGTTGTAAGCCTAGTTTAGGCACTTGCAAACAGCTTTGCCTTAGAAGTTCTTTTCCAAACTATTACAAGACTCAAACGAGCACCACATACCGGGTTTTACTCCCCACTCTTCTTTGTTACCCCTTCATCCTGTCTCCAGGCCTTAAAATGGAAGGGGCCCTCCAGTCTCAGGCCCAGCCCCTCCCTTTCTTAGTTCTGAAGCCTCCCCCGGGTCCTTTGTCCCTGGCTTTGCTCTGTCTGCCTATCACAGACTCTCAAACTGGCACCCCAGTGCTGTTTTCTTGGAGCTTCAGACCTGCATGTTCAGTACTTATGTGGCATCCACTGGGACATTTCAAGACAGAAAATGTCCAGAGTCAGGCCTGCGATCTTTTACCAACCTCTTCCTCCCCAGTGCACCCTGTCCCAGAGAACAGCACCTACCTAGCTGTGCAAGCCGGGAGCTGGGGTTCTTCCAGAGCAGCCCACCTTCTATGATTGTTGGTCATAATGAATGCTGGCCCCTTCACAGGCCTTGTGCATTCGCATCCCATAAGAGACCTCTCCCAATCAGTGTTAATTACCCTTTTTCTCAAGAACTTCCTAAAGTTCAGCCGCCTCCTCAAAGACATCCTAATGAAGTAACAGGTGTGAATTCTTCCTTTTTTTAAAAAACAAAACAAACCTTTCCCATTCCATTTGGGACTGTTGGTATCATTTAACTGAAAATAATCTGTATTTTATTTATGTGTAAACATTTTCCTTTCCACATGTGCCTTTTTGCGTTTTGTAATATTTAAGACTTTATGGACATTATATACTATGAATAATTATAACATTAATGGGTTTTATCTGCAAGTTCTTAAAAAAAGCATGGATGATGTCTGTTTAATTTTGTTTTTTTTTTCTGTTACATTTTCACTTTGCAAATGCATTTGATAAAAACTGTAGTAGTAATTTCATAGTTCAGAGAAGTGTAAGACGTACTATCAATAATAAACAGAGTTTCACTATGGGAAACTAAAAAAGACATTCTTACCTCGTGGCCCAGCTTAATGGGCTTTGTAGATATTTCTGATGTCTGTCTTCAACCTAAACTCTGTCAGTTTAGAAATCCTGTATTACTTGATTTTATTTTCCAATCATTTTAATGATTTAAAAATAGGTATATAAAATCATAATCACAGTGATATACGACTTCACACCCATTAGGATGACTATTACCAAAACAAAACAGAAAATAAGAAGCATTAGGGAGGATGTGGAGAAATTGGAATCCTTGTGCATTGCCGAAATGTGAAATGGTGCATACTGTGGAAAGTGATATGGCAGCTCCTCAAAAATTGAACATAGGATTACCCTATGATCCAGCAATTCCACCTCTGGGTGTGTACCCAAAGGAATTAAAAGCACGGATTCAAACAGATATTTGTACACCAGTGTTCATAGCTACATTGTTCACAATAGCCACACGGAGGAACAGCTCAAATGTTCATTGACAGATGAATGGATAAACACGATGGGGTATATGCATACAGTTGAATATTATTCAGCCTTAAAAAGGAAGTTCTGACCCATGCCACAACATGGGTGAACCTTGGGGACATTATGCGAAGTGATAATAAGCCAGACACAAAAGGACGAATATTTTATGATTCTACCAATATGATGTGCCAAGAATAGTCAGATTCATAGAGAATGGTGGTTGCCTGGAGCTGCGGAGAGGGAGGAGGTGGGGAGTTATTATTTAACGGGTGTAGAGTTTCAGTTTGGGAAGATGATAAAGTTCTGGAGATAGATGGTGGTGATGGTTGCACAGCAGTGTGTCAGGTGAATGTGGTAACCACCACACTGCAGAAACAACACAACAATGTGAATGTACCTTAATGCCGCTGAACTGAAAATGGTTAAATGGTAAATTATATGTTGTGTATATTTTACCACAGTAATTAAAAGATAGGCTTATCAACAACTGCATGTATATCTATAGTTAAAACAAAAAGCTTAATTTTAAAAAACCTACAAACAAAAAAAATTGTTTTCTCTATACATTCTCTATCCTTTCTGTTGGAACATTCATTAACATGTATGGATATCACAGTTGATACAGTGAGAAATTAGCCTGTGCTTCCTGGAATTGTCTCCTCCACAGAATCTGTTTAAGATCCAGCTGCACCCACACTGTCCACTAATGGAGTGGGACTTTTAGCCCATGTTTCATCAGACTCATTGAGCCCTTTGGCCTTTTAAAAATAAATATGATTGGGTAATAAATTCCCATTTAAAGGTGGATGTGATACATAATATTTTAGCATTTCTTGAGATGTGCTGGTGTTTAGGAGAAAACAAATCACTTAGCTCTGGCGTTGTCTTGTCTTCCCAGGTGTACCTTGAAAGACTTTTAACATATGCAGAGATAGATATCTGTCCGGCCAACTGGAAGCGGATTGTTTTAGGGGCGATCCTGCTGGCCTCCAAGGTGTGGGATGACCAGGCTGTATGGAATGTGGATTACTGCCAGATCCTGAAAGACATCACGGTGGAGGACATGTGAGTGGGGGGGCGGAGGGGGGTGGTGGTCAGAGTCTTGGCCAGACCGTTTGGAAAGAAAGCTGCCTCCTTTTTTAATGGTCTATATAGCGCAGAATGCATGCATTTGACTGAATGTCTGTTGTGAGCTGTTACAACAGGGGCATGGCTGTGGAATATTACATATGAAAACCTGCATTTCTCATCGTGGATCATGAACAGGTACTGGTAACACCTCCTGGTTTTGTGAAACTGGTTTACGGAAACTATATTGTAGGCAAACACTCCTTTAATTAGAAAGGTGTGGTCCAGCACTGATAGCAGCCTGTGATGGTTTATATTTGGGCTTTGTATCTCACTGCAGACTGATCACAGAGAGGTAATGCCCCCATACAGTCCCTTGTGGGCAATAAGGCAATCCAAAAAGCACAAAAGCTAAAATAATTTACATTTTTGTTCAGTTTCACAGAGAAAACATCCACTGCTTTGTCATGTTTTGCAGGTTCAGTTGCTTCAGGTCAGCTTTGTGTCCCTGGGGCTCCCACTTGCAGCATGAACAGGGCTCGGGGACGGGTATCGGCCTTGGGGGTTGTGGGGACTGAGAGCTGTCTACTCCCCTCACTCCCCGGGCAGTGTCAGGGTTTCTCAGATGGGCCAGTCTTCAATTTAGGTGAGGATTATTAGCAGGACACCTGCAGACTGTTGTCTGGGGGGTCTCTAGGGACTGGGAATCCAAGAACTGAGTTCAGAGCCCTTGGGGAAGAAGGAATTGTAGAAAACAATCAGATAGCACTACTTGACTTACAGTTCCTTATCATTTGTAGTCACCTCTGACATTATTGTTGCTAAAACTTTTCTCATACTTTTTGTTTGGCAAACCTCCTCAAGGGGGCTTTAAGCTGGAGGAGGTTACCAGCTCTGTCTCAGTCTACACCCACATCCCTGCCCCCAGTAATCCTCTGATGCAGGACCTTCCCAGTGCCTGTGACAACTGCCACTGCAGGGGCGTCCCTGGGCTGCAGACTCGTGGGCATGTGGGTTCTGGATTCTGCAGCAGCCTAGGGCCCTCCTTGCCTCTGGTTACTGACTCCCCAGGCACCCATTGTTGTGGCACTCTTTGAAGCACTGCCTGTTTATGTTCTTAGGGCATTTGTTGCAGAGCCTATTCCTGCTGCAGACCTATAAAATTTCATCCTGTGTCTGTAATTCTTTATTACATAAAGTAAGAAACGCGTAAAGAAGTTTTTTTAAATCAGAACTATATAGTAAGAAAAATAAAATTCTTGACTATATTTCATGGTGAAAACAGCTACTAAAATAGTTGTCATTCATATCATAAAGGAGGTGGACATTTGGGTGCAAGGTATAAGAAATTCTGGCCTGTTTTCTTTATTAGGGATTATCTTTGCTCAGCTGCTTGGTATCATTTGACACTGAACAGCACATCATGTGATGACTTCCTGGCTGTCCCCTCCTGTTAGATGGTACATGACCAGTGACTTGGTTTAGGTGGTGCCCAGGTTCTGTGAGAACACAGAGGGCCCCCTGACCATGACTAGGTGTGTCCACTTAAAGCCAGAATACCTGATGAAATTAGACTAGGTCTTAAATATTTTGATTTGTATCCTAGCTATATTTCCAAAACGAAGTGAGAGACAAACACAAATTGCAGATACCACAGAAGCATGAAAACGAAAGAGAACAGAGAAAAATGACCAGTGAAGAACATTAGAGGTGTGGAGGAGATGCCTTTTGTACTCTTATCCTTAACCCACCAGGTTTAATTCACCAAAATGCCAGCAAACTGAATTTTCATGGAAACTTAAGATCAATGGAAAATCCTCTTAGTTGATTTCAAATTTTGAGGAAATGTTTATAAAATATTTGTCAGGAGGTACACATTGCCCAGTTCATGGATATGTCAGTTGAATCCTCTCAGCAACCCTGTGACCTGTGTACTGATGTCCATGTTACAGATCTGGATACTGAGGCCTAGAGAGGTTCAACAATACTCCAACAAAATAACCAAGTGGGGAGGTTTATCCCCAGCTGATTAAGAAAGGCTCATCTTTCTTAATCCCAGTGACCATTCATTATACAGTAGTCAAATGAAAATGATGTGTACTGGTCCTCAGTTACGAAGATGTTTTAAACATTCATTTTTAATTTTTCCTTCTCTCTTCAAATAAAAAAGATAGGAGGGTAAAGTAACAGGTCATTTGGAATTCTAGGTACTTAGGTTGTGTTCATTGAAGGTTTAAATTCAAGTCAGTAAAACCTGATTACCAGGAATATTTATAATCACAATAACAACAACAGCAGCAGCAGCTATGCTATACTGAGCACTTCCTAGCTCAAAAGAAATGACTTTTCTGTGTTAATTCACATCTCACATTTATCCATGAGGCAGTACTATTATTATTCCCATTTTACAGATGAAAACGAGGCACTGAGAATTAAGTAAGATGCCCAGGTGACTTGACTAGTAAGTCAGTCACAATTTATGTTTCTTCTCTTCTAAGCAATTGGAGCTACAGTTGTTTTCATTTAATGCTTAATTTAAAAAAACAACTGTTTTTTGTAAGTCAACTCTTTTTCTACACAGAGAAGTTAAAACAGTTGGCCAGTGTTCATTCAGCTGAAATTAACTTAATATCAATAATTGTTTTGATAATGATAGCCTTAATGTCTGTTCTTTTGATGGGCAGTCAATACCTTAAACAATTATACATTATAATAAGGTTGGATTTTTTTCAAGTGCAAAATAGTAATAGTTACTGTATTGAATGAAGCTGCTGCTTTACTCCTTAAGATTTTGAAAGAACCAGCACTATGGTTAGTAGAATAGTAGGACTGATGTTAAAATTCTGTTCCATATTTTGTCCAAAGAAAATTGATCATTTTTTAGCCTGTTTTCTGTCTTGGTGCCCAGGCTACCCCATTGCCATCTGAGCCACTGGCTGAACCTTAGTGACTCATGCAGCATTTGATCAGTGCCCCACATGCCTGTAGCTGGGCGAAGGAAGGAGGCATTCAGGAAGACCTGATGTTTCTAAAAGGTCTGACCATAAATAGTTCTCCTGAAGAAACTCTGGAGTGCTGCCTTTTTCCACTGCCCTCTGCCAGGCTGGAGAACAGATCATGGGGAAATGCAGCTCAGGTGCCCTGTGCTCCCTTGCTTTCCTTGCAGAGCTCTGAGGACTGAAGGCCCTGAGTAGGCAAAGTTGTAACCTGGCCAGACTGAGTCCTTGCGTGTTCAGATTCTTGCATATTTTATTCTACTGTTTGTTTTGAGAGCCACTGTGATCCATCTACAATATACTGTTTACTCTTTGGTTATATGATTAACACACTGTAAGACTCTATATGTTCTCCGTAGAAAAGCTGATCAAACAATTGCGTATATGGATATTTGGGGAGGAATAGATGCGTTTTCCCCCTGCCAGAAGGTTGGAGGGAGCATGGAGCTTCCTTCTGATAGGGGTAATAGCTGAAAGGATGCTCTGAACCACACATAAATCAGGAATTTACAGTTCCTGATTACGTAGAGGTACTTGGCACGGTTGTGTCTCCATTCCTTTCTGGAGGTGCCAGCCAGTGACCACAATAGTAGAGGTCTTTATGCATTTTAGCCTGTTCATCCCTAGAAGTAGTTTGGAAAATTTTGTATCCCCACTACATTTTTTTTTTTTTAAGACAGAGTTTCACTGTTGTTGCCCAGGCTGGAGTCCAATGGCGCGATCTCAGCTCACTGCAACTTCCGCTTCCCGGGTTCAAGCAATTCTCCTGCCTCAGCCTCCTGAGTAGCTGGGATTATAGGCACCTGCCATTAGTCCTGACTAATTTTTGGTATTTTTAGTACAGATGGGATTTCACCATGTTGGCCAGGCTGGTCTCAAACTCCTGACCTCAGGTGATCTGCCTGCCTCGGCCTTTGTAGTTGACATTTGAAAATTTTTATCCCAAGTTTTAGTCATTGTAAAGGATGTTATTTGCAATATATTTTATATCGTAGGATTTTAAAGTTAAAAGTATACATTGGAGACTGAATATACCAGAGTAATATGAAACACAATTACCCATTTTCTTAGAGGTGAAAATTTTACATTGTTGCTTTTTCTCCTTGAACTCATTATTTTCTTTCTAGTTTCCTCACACATTAGCCTCTTCCTCAAAATTCTCCATATCAAAAATATACATTTAAGTCAAAATTGCAGTAGTGTTTTCTGGATGATAATGTTCTAATTTATTAAAAACACTTTCAGGTCTGAGTTGTCATTAGTACACAGTTGATTAAAATATAGACATACTAAAGCTGGGTGCAGTGGCTCACACCTGTAATCCCAACACTTTGGGAGGCCGAGGTGGGTGGATCACTTGAGGTCAGGGGTTAAAGCCAGCCTGGCCAACGTGGTGAAATGCCATCTCTACTAAAAATACAAAAAATTAGCTGGTACTGGTGGCCGCTCACCTGTAATCCCAGCTACTCAGGAGGCTGAGGCAGGAGAATCGCTTGAGCCCAGGAGGCAGAGGTTGCAGTGAGTCGAGATCGTGCCACTGCACTCCAGCCTTGGCGACAGAGCAAGACTCCATTTTATATATTTTTTTAAAAAGTCAGTATAAATTATTAAATATATAAAAAGTAAAGCCTTATAGGAAATAGATTTCTTAATGAGATCAGTAGTTTTTTCTTTCATTAGTTTATATTTTTGTGTATGATGATTATTGAAACCAGGCTGAGCATCAGTTTTATTCCCCTTTCTCTTCTTTTGCCTCTTTGGTGTGAGTTCAGAGCGCATGTTCAGATGAGTAGGTGAAATTTTGAGGAGTTTTATTATAGTAGTGTCACTCAAGTCTTAAAACACTTCAAATTATATGCTAAAATTACACAGCCTTCTATTAGTAAAGGCTATTTAAATGAGCCTACCAACCCCCGCTTCAGTTTGTTGAAAGCAAAAACTAGAAACCATCTAAGTAGCCTGTCACTAGAGTCATTCATTTTCCCAGCACCACATGTTGCGATATAGTCCCTTTCCTGGGTTCCTCAGAGGGTTTTCCCCCTGAGGCAGTGAACCTTAGTAAGGGTGGGTGAGCAGCCTGCCTTTCCCTCCCAGGGTAGGAGAAGAGCAACTGGGAAAGAAGAAGCCAGAAGGAGAACCTGCACACACAGATTTGTTCTCCAGCAAGTCCGTTTTAGAAGAGTGAAATGAAGGTTACAGATCTAGAAATCTGTTTCCTAATGCTGTGTTCTTAAGCATGCTGAGAGACACTTTCTGTACCATAAATTGAATGCATATCCCAGCTTGAAGTCCAGAGTCCCACTGAGTCCTGTAACAGATGCTATTCATGATATGGGCTGAATTGTCTCCTCTAAAATAAATGTGTGAAGTCCTAACCCCCAGACCCTCAGAATGTGACCATATTTGGAGATATATTTTTTAAACAGGAAATTAAATTAAAATGGGGTAATTAGGCTGGGCCCTAATCCAGTATGTCTGATGTCCTCATAAGAAGAGATTAGGACACAGACAACACAGAGGGATGGCCACGTGAGGACACAGAGAAGGTAGCGTCTGCAAGCCAAGGAGAGAGGTCTCAGGAGAAACCAACCCCACTAACACCTTGATCTTGGACTAGTAGCCTCTAGAATTGTGAGAAAATAAATTTTTGTTGTTGAAGCCACCCAATCTGTGGGACTTTGTTACCTGTGTTAGTCTGCAGCCCTAGCCAACTAATACAGATTTTGGTACTGGGAAGTGAGGTGATGCTGTAGCAAATACCTAAAAATGTGGAAGTGGCTTTGAAAGTTGGTAAGGAATAGAGGCAGGAGGAGTTTTGAGGTGCATATTAGAAAAACCCAAGACTGCCTTGAAGGGATTGTTGGTAGAAATGTGGGCATTAAAGGTGATTCTGGTGAAGACTCAGAAAAGAGGACAGCTGTAGAGAATGCCTCTACCATTTTAGATGGATTCACATGTCATCATGAACAGAATGTTGTTGGCAATATGAATGTCCAAGGTGCTTATATTGAGGTCTCAGAAAGAAGTGAGGAGCATGTTCCTGGGAGCTGGAGGAAAGGTGATCCTTGTTAGAAAGTGGGAAAGACCTGACCAAATAGTGTTCTAGTGTTTTGTGGAAAGTGGAACGTTTAAGAAATGAACGTGGATGTTTTAGCCAAGGAAATATCCATGCACAGTGTGGAAGGCACAGCCTGGTTCCTCTTGTTGCTTGTAGTATACTGTGAGAGGAGAGAGATAAACAGAAGGAGGAATTATTTAGTAACAAGGAACCAAATCTTCTAGCTGAAGATTTAGAAATCTCAAATCTTCTAATCTCAGTCTATCCATATGGCAAAAAAATGAGAAAGTGTGCTCTGGAGGCAACACAAGGGTGATGAGACAGCATTTGCTAAAGAGATTACAGATGTGATGCATGGATCCAGTTGGCCGTCTCAGCAGAAGCACTGCCGGCTTGCACCAAAGGCCCCAGAGACAGGACAGGCGAAGCAAGACTGTCATACTCTGGCATTTCACGGGCCAGCAGAACTGTCTGGCATGACGTGTGATATCCTCCAAGGAAAGAGGTGAATGATCCTGAGATGGTACCGAAGCCAGCAAGTCTGCCACTGCCACCGTGGGCCTAGCAGGCACAGCCTGGAGTGAGGCTGTTTCCTCCTTGGCTTCAGGGGGTTAGGCCAAGGCAGGGCTGCCTTCCTGGGGTTGGGTGATGGCGCATCAGCAGAGAGGACTTAAGTCTTCGATCCCTGGAGCTTGCCCTGCTAGATTTCAGGCTTGCTGGACACCGTGACCCCTTTCTTTCTGAGTTTTTTTCTTTCTTTTGGAAGGAAAGGGAATGCCTGTCCTATGTCTGTCCTGTGCCTGTGCCGCCATTGTATTTTAGAAGCAGGTCACTGGGTCACAGCTGGAGAGGAATTTTGCCTTAGGATGAATCATACCTCAAGCTTCACCCATACCTGATTCAGATGAGATTTAGATAGGATTTGGGACTTAGAGATGGAGCGGGCTGTTAGGATGAGGTGAGTGTGTTCTGCATGTAAGATGGACATGAATTCTGAAGGGCGCGAAGGCAGTATTGCGGGGCTGAACTTTGTCCCCCTCAAATTCACATGCAAAGCCTTCCCAACCCCTAGTGTTTGAGAATGTAACCATGTCTGGAGTTAAGGTTTTTAAAGACCTAATTAAATTAACATTGGTTCATTTGGGTGGGTCCTAACGTAATATGACAGGTGTCCTATAAGAAGAGATCAGAACACAGGGAACAGACAGAGGGATGAGCATGTGAGACTCAGACGGCCACCTGCAGGCTACGGAGAGCAGCCTCAGGAGATATCAGTCTGCTGACAGCTTGGACTTATAGCCACAAACTGTGGGGAAAAAATTCTCGTTGTTTAAGCCCCCTAGCATTTTCGTTACAGCAGCTCTTGCAAACTAATACACCCTGTAAACTTTATTAAAAGAAGGAATGAAATCCACATTCTAGGAGCTGCTGGGGATATCTGTGGACATAGATGCTGGTGGAGCTAGAGGCTCCAAGTGATTTTGTGGCACCTGCACAGTAAAATAGATTTGCTATTAGAATTTTTAGAAATGAATGCTTCATTCAGGCTTTCCCAGTAAAACTGTGTGAGCCCAGGAATTGGTGGAATTGGACATCACTCAGCTGAATGGCTAAGGGAAAATCATGACTCCTCGGTAGCCCTTTATGGGAAGAGGAGGCAGCACAAGGCTCACTGGAAGCTGGGGGCCCTGCACCAAGGTAAAGATGAGCAGAGGCACTGCCGGTGAGTTTTCCCAGCATAGCTTCAGAAATAGAGCTGAGATGACACAGCCTGTAGAACAGGGGCCTGGACAGCCACCCAAGCTGCACTCCCTACCTGCAATGCCTTAGATGAACAATGGGTTCCTTCCACAAATCCCACTTGGGTGTCCCAGAGTGGGGGAGGTGCGTGCCAGGAGCTTGTCCTTGGCACGCTGTGGAAGTCCCCAAGATCCTAGAATCCTCTTGTTCATCTCCCAAGTGGGAAAAGAGTCAGTGGCTTGGGCCTGAGGGTGGGTGGGAGGCGTTTGGGCAGGAGAAGTCTCAGATCTCCTGGGATTGGCTCCATCCTATCAAGGGCTGCCCTGCTGCATTTTTCTATAATCCCATCACTCGGAAAGAATATTGCTAACATTTTTATTATATAGAACTTCCCGGTGTTTACATAGATTTTATTTTTACAAAACTGGGCCCATATTGTACGCGTTGTTTTAAACTTTTTGCCATTTAGCAGTGTGTTAATATGTCATTAGCTGGTCTCAGTTTCCTGGCAGAGGCAAACAACCTGAGCTTTCCCTTGGAGCTCCTGAGCAGGGAGAGGGCTCACAGGTTTCAGATGGAAACCCTTTCAAATGGGGTTTTTTGGTAGTGCTTGTTCTTCTAGGTACCCTTCTTCCTGGCCTCCTGTGTCCCAGCTTCCTGAAGTGACCTTCCTGGTGTTTTTGACCATAGGCTAATCTCCTGCTCAAGAATTATCCAACAGTGAGAACTTGACTTGGAGTCTCCCCATGTACCTTTGGACAGAGGGGTTCTGGCTTGGAAGGCAGCTGACTGCAGCTGCGTGTCTGTGGGTGCAGGCTGAAGAACACTATACGACAAGCGTCACTGAGACTTGCAGGCAGAATAGTCAGGGCACCAAGCCATGTGGATAGTCACCAGCACCAGTCAGATGTTAGCTTCAGGCAGACCTCATGTGGGAAGATGGGGCCAAGGGCCAGCCTTTCTCCCACTCTCACCAACAATCAGTGGTTACAGCATCACAGGCCAGCTTAGAGCAAGAAGTGGCAACCGCTGTGGATGGGGAAAGTACAATGAAATTTCACCGTGCAGAGTTCTGTAGGCAAAAATACCGTTAAAAAAAAAATTACACCTTGAGGTTTGTCTATTTCTTGTTTTTGTTTCGCAGTGTTCCCGTGTCATTTTCATGTGTAGACAAATCCAAATAAGGAGAAATCAAGTACTTGTCCAAGCATTGCATGGCACAGAAGGTCACAGAGAAAGAACTTCAGTTCCTCTGTAGATACCTGGTTTCTGGTGGTGGTTTGTTTTTAAATTGTGGTAAAATGTATGTAGCATAAAATTTATGATTGTAGCCATTTTTAAGTGTATATTTCTGTAGCATTAAGTACATTCACATTGTTGTGCAACCATTACCACCATCCATCTCTAGAACCCTTCATTTTCACAAACTGAAACTCTCCCCCTGTTAAACACTAACTTGTCATTCCTCCTTCCTCCAGCTCCTGGTAATCACTGTCCTACTTTTTGTCTCTATGAACTTGACTACTTTCGGGACCTCACACAAGCGGGATCATACAGTCTGTGTCCTTCTGTGTCCAGCATATTTCACTTGCCAATAATGTCCTCAGGGTTGATCCATATTGTAGCATGTGTCTGAATTTCCTTTCTTTTTAGTGCTGTATTATATTTCATTGGGGGTCTGTGTCCTGTTTTGTTTATCCACTCATCCACCCATGGACACTTGGGTTGCCTCCACATTGGGCTAGTAACTGGAGGCTGTAAGTGTGGCTGTGCAGATACCTCTTCAAGACTTTGTTTCTCCTTCTTTTGGGAAGTGACCCTAGTTTCTAGAAAAGTAGGCAGCATATTAGATGATTAAAACAGCTCTTTTTACATCATTTTAGAGTTCTATTTTCAAGTTGCTGAATTGCACCAAATTAGGTTTTTATACAGTGTTGATCTAGTGTGACAAATATTTCTGAAATGTGGTTTTTGTTGATCGACTTGAATATATTTCTTACAATGTTTTACACCAAAACTGTTTCTTCATAGTTATCTAAATGCAGATAGTAAATCCGTCAGGCTCATTCTTGGCATCACGTTAGTTTTCTGATAATTTATCACATAGCAAGCTGTCAGTGTCCCTGTAAAAGATGTGCTGCCGCAATTTGGAAATTCAAGTTTTGGAAATTATTTTTATTTTCTAAATCTTTAGAAAAAATTATTTTCAAAATCTTTAGAAAAAAATTCATTGTTTGAAAATACAACAGCTCTAAAATCTATTTCCCCAAAACTTAACCAGAAACTCATGCTTGGAGAAAGTTGTTCTGTTTTCCAGGGAACCCTGGGAAAATGCCGCCTTGTTCAAAAGCAGCTTCCTCTTGACTTTGCTCATAGTGTCTGCCTCCATCTGGAACCATGGTGTCTGTATATCATTTTGGGCAGGATTATCAGGCTGTTCTCTGAGACTTTCCTTCTTAGCATTGGGAGGATACGCTTTGCAGTGACGCCTGTTGACCACCAGACGGCGATGTGTCCACGGCAGCTCCCAGGTTCACCTGGGATTTGCTCCTTTGACGTTTGACACTTCTGGCCTTAGCAGGGCCTCTGACGCTTTTGTTTTGTTGAAATCTTACCTGGATTCCAGTATTTCACAGGATGATCTCTTATTAAATCTCATTTAAATGAAGCATAAATAAAAGTTGTTTTAAGTAAAAATTATCCCAAATCAAAGTAAATTATTATGTGTTTATTTATTTTTGGGACGGAGTTTTGCTCTTGTTGCCCAGGCTGGAGTGCAGTGGGGCGATCTTGGCTCACTGCAACTTCCGCCTCCTGGGTTCAAGCGATTCTCCTGCCTCACCCTCCTGAGTAGCTGGGATATTAGAGGTGCCCACCACCACGCCTGGCTAATTTTTTTTTTTTTTTTGAGACAGAGTTTCGCTCTTGTCGTCCAGGCTGGAGTGCAATAGTGCAGTCTCGGCTCACTTCAGCCTCCACCTCCCGGGTTCAAGTGATTCTCTTGCCTCAGCCTCCTCAGTAGCTTGGATTATAGGCATGTGCCACCATGCCCGGCTAATTTTCTTTGTATTTTTAGTAGAGACGAGGTTTCACCCTGTTGGCCAGGCTGGTCTCAAATTCCTAAACTCAGGTGATCCACCCGCCTCAGCCTCCTAAAGTGCTGAGATTACAGGCGTGAGTGACCACACCCGGCCTAAATTCTTAAAAACTATGAAATTTAGTACAGTAAATACATTTGGAGCCTGTTATAACTCTTTTCACGAGGCTGTGTGGAAACAAGCAGTGACGCTCTTCATCTGATGAAGAGACCGGAATGGGCCTTCCTCGGGCCTCCTTCCTTGCCACCTGCCCACAGGTCCCAGTGCTCCTTTCCCCAGCAGCTTCATGTCTCCCCAGAGCCACTGGCCTTGCTCAGCCCCAGCCTCCCCACCCACCTCCTTAAAGCTTTTGTCCTTTGTCACAGCAACTTGAGCTGGTGTGGAGCCCTCCTCAGTCCCTCATAGCTGAGTGCTATGACTCACCGAGAACAGCCATAGGGTCTCGGGACATCACTCAGGACAGGATGGTGCCTGCACATGAGGCTCAGACCCGGACCCTCAGCGTTCAGCAGAGTTGGCAGGACATGACTTGGAATGCTGAGGCTGGGATCGGGGTCAGGAGGGTGAGGCCCTGCACTGGGGCCCTGGCTTCACTCACAGGAAATGGTGACCGTGTGTTCTGGCTCCTGCAGCAGGTTGGAGGGGACCCACTCTGCCCGAAACACCCCCTCCTCAGCCCTGGTTCCTCTCCGCCAGAGCTCCATGCTTCCCTCACCTCAGTTCAGCTCTCACTGCTGTGGGAAGCCTTCTGAGATCATGTGCTGGGGGCCAGGCACGCAAAAGCAGATGTTGCAGTTCCTGACTATGAGGAGACCAGCCCAAGAGGCTGAGTTCAGCAGCCACATGCTGCATAGTGTGGGCAACGACAGGAGGTTCCTGGAGGGTGTGCAGTGGGTGGACACCCCTGGGGGCTTCCTGGGGAGAACGTGCTGAATCTGAATGCCTGACCCAGGACCAGTGCTCCACAGATAGTTCCCGCACTGAGAAGGTTCTCCCCACCCAGAGGAACTATCTAGAAATAAACCTAATTTGAAAGATAGCTGACATGAGAAGTTCGTAAAGTAGAAGTTTTTAAATTTCTCCCAGCATTCCATCAACATGTAGATGGGTTGGCAGGGTAGATCTTAGCACCTCCTCTCCTGACCTACCTTTTTAGTTGAGTGGTTCTCAGAGTGTGGGCCCGGGGCAAGAGCCTCAGCCTCACCATCACCTGGGAGTTCCTTAGAAATGCACATTCTCAGGCCCCACCGCAGACTTACTGATCCCCACAGTGTGAAGGTGGAGCCCTGTATCTGTTCTAACAAGCCCACCAGGTGATGGGGTGCGTGCTCAAGTGTGGAAACTACTGCTTCCATTCTTCCCGGCTTGTGAGTTCTCTTTTTAAGAGACTGAGGCAGAGACTGGACACCCTCCCCCCATAATCCCTGCCTTTTGCCTAAGAAAGCCCCTACACAGTTCCTCCCTTCTTTTCTCCCTGGAGGTAGGGAGGGGCCACCGAGGAAGCCAATGTCCTCTAGTCTGCAGAGGCTGTTTTCCTCCGGGCCCCTGCCGAAGGGCCCTCACTGGACTCCACGTGGCAGCTCTTGGCTGCTCCGTCCACCCTTTGTTAGCAGCCTGTCCTCACGGAGACCTGCAGCCAGAGCCTGCTGTGTGTGTGTTAGATCTCAGTGAAGTGATTCATCCTGAAACCCTTCCTGGTGATGGTCCCAATTAACCAGTCCTCATCCTTCTGGGCACCAGGTCAAGTGGATTTGGCTTTTAATCCCAATATGGTGGTCTAAGCAGACATCTGGTGTCTAAGCAGACATTTAATTAGATCACTGGTCTTCCTGGAGGATGCAGTTTTCTGGAGTCTGGTCTCCAGCAACTTGCTTTGGCAGGCCATGCGGCCTGGTGTGGCGGCTAAGCACAGGCTATTTTTGTCTTTGCTTTGCAGGAATGAGCTAGAGCGACAGTTTCTTGAATTGCTGCAGTTCAACATCAATGTTCCTTCCAGTGTCTATGCCAAGTATTATTTCGATCTTCGTTCTCTGGCAGAAGCGAACAACCTGAGCTTTCCCTTGGAGCCACTGAGCAGGGAGAGGGCTCACAAGCTTGAGGTAAGATGCTTTAAAACAGCGTTTTGTGGTGCAGTGTTGCCGATACATCATCTGAGGACCAGGGATGCAGGTGGTCACATTGATCATTTCCCCCACTACATGATGTAAAATAAAGATGAGCTACTAGGATATATAGCTGGGCAGTTGATTATGATTTGTTCTGCTTCTTTTTTCTTTGAGACGGAGTCTCACTCTGTCACCCAGCCTGGAGTACAGTGGTGCGATCTTGGCCCACTGCAGTCTGCCTCCTGGGTTTAAGCAATTCTGCTTCAGCCTCCCAAGTAGCTGGGATTACAGGTGCCTGCCACCACACCCGGCTAATTTCTTGTATTTTTAGTAGAGACGGGGTTTCACAATGTTGGCCAGGCTGGTCTCAAACTCGTGACCTCAGGTGATCTGCCTGCCTTGGCCTCCCAAAGTGCTGGGATTACAGACGTGAGGTGCTGTGCCTGGCCAGCGACTTCATATTTTTAATAACCAGCTTAATATCACTTTATACTTAATAAGCATAGTTTTTTTGTTTTTTTGGTTTTTTTTGAGATGGAGTCTTGCTGTGTTGCTCAGGCTGGAGTGCAGAGGCATGATCTCAGCTCATCACAACCTCCGCCCCCTGGGTTCCAGCGATTCTCCTGCCTCAGCCTCCCTAGTAGCTGGGACTACAGGTGTGCACCACTGCGCCCAGCTAATTTTTTTTGTATTTTTAGTAGAGACGGACGGTGTTTCATTATGTTGGCCAGGTTGGTCTAGAACTCCTGACCTTGTGATCTGCCCACCTTGGCCTCCCAAAGTGCTGTTATTACAGGCATGAGCCACCACAATTCTATTTTGAAATCAAATATTTTTTAAAACCCTTACCTTTACAGATAGGTTTAAAAAAATTATGTCCCCCCAAAAAGTATTTCCCGCAATATAAGCCCCTCAAAAAGGTATTTCTCAGCATGCGCTTTTGTAGGAAAAAGCTGCCAGATGATATTAACAATTGGGAATCCAAAAAAGTTTGATTCTGCTTTTTATTTTTTTTCCAAAATACCTTTTCCATAGCCCGGTTAGAGCTGAGGGCAGCACCACCCACCGGTCTTGGTCTGGGTTTTGGGCCATCATTGTTAAGCTGTGTAACTTTGGGTCTCATCACAGCATATTTGTATGTGGCTCCACCTCATGTTCACCAGGCTCTTCCCACTTGACCTTTTGGCAGGAGGAAAAGGGACGGGGTGGTAATTAAGCAGGATCCCTGGGGAGAGACCCCTCCTCCAGAGAGGGTGTGCCCCAGCCTTTCTCCTCTGCACCGTTTTTGCCCATCCTGCCTTGGTCTCATCCCACAGAGTGTTTCCGAGTGGCGGACAGCACAGTCATGTCTCCAGCTTGTGAGGTCTTCGTGCTGCCTACACCACTGCCCATCCCAGGTGGGATGTTGTCACTCAGTGCAGAGTTGGTGTGGCATCATGATGGCTTGGCCACACGGTGGTCTAGAACTGGGAGAAGAAAGCTGTTATGGATTACATGCTTAAGAAAGAAAAATGTTAAATAAAAATTTAAAAAGTGATATGTTAATTCCAAGAAGTAAACCATAGAAAAGACTGGATGCATAGCACTGGTTAGAAATAAAAATCCAGTGAGAGTTTCAGAACTCAGCCATGCCCCTGTGATTGTGTGCCGGCCTTTGGAATGGAAAGCCCACCCAGTCTCCCAGTTATCATCTATTCGAGGAAAAATGGAAAACCCTCCCTCTGCAGGACTTCCTGAAGGCAAATGTTGTGAAACCTTCGCAAGCACAGATGTGAGGTAGAATCTGGCCTTCCCTGAGAGTGTGAGCCCCCTCTCAGCCTGTGCTGTGGTCCCTGGTCCCCCTCGTCACCAGCCATGGCTCTAGTGGCTGCTTCAGTGCTGATGAGACAAGCCAGAGCTCCTGGCAGCTACACAGCTCTGCAGGAAGGCGAGTCTGTGTTCTCTGCTGAAGAATATCTGGGGCTCTGAGTCAGTCACCCTGAGAGCACAGGCCGAGGTTGGTGGAGTTGGCACCTGCTGTTCCCTCAGGTTTCTCTGAGTGCCGAGAAGGGAGAGATCACCTGCTTCTGGGGCTGCTGTGTCATGGGCCCTAGGGGTTCAGCAGGGCAGGAGAAAAGGCCAGTCATGTCCTGACAAGGCTGCTCTTTCTCTTCTCCAAATAATCAAAGACTTCCCACAACCCAGACCATCCCCTCCTGGGACAGTGGGCTCAGCTTTTGCCATCAGCCAGTTCTAGCCACACCCAGTGGCAGCACTGGGAGAGTTGTTGCCAGGGTAGCATGGCCCGCCGTCCTCATCACCAAAGTGTTGATTATCTGCACATTTCATATTTTTGTGATCCCCCTGGGTCCCTCTTTCAGCAACCCTCTAGAGGTGACTTAAGTCCTCCATCCTTTTCCGTGGAGTCCCTAGCTGGTGGTCTGGCTGCAGCTGTCCTTGCTGCCAGGGGCCGAGCTCTCCTTCCTGTGAGGCTCAGCTCCAAGCCCGTGCTTCACGCCAGCCCTGCCGGGATGGTGCCGTTCTTGCCCCGCTTGCAGGTGAGGACACCAAGGATTCAAAACAGCATGCATGTGGGCGGGGCCCGTCCCAAATCCCTAGATGGGGAGCCAGCGTTGACCCTGGTGGGGCCGACTGCGAGGTGACACTGTCCTGTTATTTCACATGCTGAGAGTCTTTTCTCAGACTGTGAGCTCTTGGGAAACAAGGGCTGAGTCTACACTCCCTTCGTATCTCCCTTCGGCCAGCAGAGAGCTGGGCTGTGGGCTGGAGCTCCACAGGGGCAGGGGCTCTGCCTGTCCCTCATGCAGCGCCCTGGGCGCCCAGGACGAGTGAGCAGTGGACGCAGATATGGCCCGCCCTGACCCACACTGTCTCTCTTGCCCCTCAGGCCATCTCTCGCCTCTGCGAGGACAAGTACAAGGACCTGAGAAGATCCGCGAGGAAGCGCTCAGCCAGTGCAGACAACCTGACTCTGCCGCGGTGGTCCCCGGCCATCATCTCTTAACTGCGGAGGCCCGCCAGAGGCCTCACCATCCCTTAGTTTCTCCTTTAGTTTGAGAAAAGACAGACTTGGGGTGGGTTTGTTTTTGTTTTTTCTTTTCTTTTCTTTT
This sequence comes from Nomascus leucogenys, assembly GCF_006542625.1. Taxonomy (NCBI): domain Eukaryota; kingdom Metazoa; phylum Chordata; class Mammalia; order Primates; family Hylobatidae; genus Nomascus; species Nomascus leucogenys. The sequence goes on along the minus strand of NC_044398.1, from coordinate 46,387,401 downwards.
TTAACGCATAGCTCCGTCAAGCTGCCTGGATGAGCGCCCACGCAGCAAGGCTGGGAGGAAGCGTCAGTGCCCTGGAGATCCCGGCTCGCTCTCCCCACTGTCGACAACAGCACTTCCTTTGTGGAAGAAGCGGACTCGAATCCTGGAGGAGGAAATAAAGGGAAAGGGAAGTCGTGGAGAGGCAGGGAAAATGGTTAAGCGGCCCGGCCCTCTGGAGTCCCCGTGGGCGCGGTAGCTGAAGTTGGCGAGCGCAGCGGTGGATGCAGAGCTGTCTGCTCCCAGGGCTGGGCCAGTGTGTCCTGTAAGACTTCTTGCATTCCTTCTGCTGCTTTTTTGGGATGGGGGTATTTTTGTTCATTTGTTTTTGCCCTGTTTTGATTTTGGTCTCACAGAGCAGGGGATGTGGTTTGTACCCACCATGGCGCAGACTTCCAAATAAATAGTACTGGTCATTTCTCTCCGCACTATTTCTGCGCGCTGTCTTCTGAGCTTTCTTCCTCACCAGTGGGCTGTGCTCATTCCATTTCTGTACACCCTTATTTTATACCGTTTTTCTTCAACAATGGCGAAATTGACTGTAGTGCTGAACCAAAAGTATCCCTTTCACTCCTTATTCCTCACCCCAAGAACATTCTAGATCACATGGGTGCTTGTGCCTTCCGATTTTCTTGCATTTGTTTTTTTCCTGACCTGAAGTTGTTATTACAAAATCAGTCAGACTTTGTGGGCTGAAGGACACTGTGCAGCAGAGGGTGTCCCCGTGAGAGTTCTGCAGAGTGCTGGGCATGCGCCTGGAGCTACCGAGTAGGAGCCATTTCTTTGTACCCCTGCCTAATCCATTCTTCTCCTTCCAAGTCCATTGTTGCAAGCAATATTCTTCTCAATTTTTATATGTTTACTTTAAATCAAAGTTAGTCTATTTGTATAAAATTTTTTAAAAATCTAAAATAAAAAGAAAAAAAACAAGGGTGGGTTGGGTATTCCAGTGGGAAGATCATTGAAGGGAAAAATGTTACTATTTACTGAGGTATTTTTCACAGATGATTGAATTAAAAAAAACTCAACTTGCATTTTCATTGTGGGTGCTTAGAGAAGTTCTACAAAATTCAAACTGTGAAGGTTTATGCTTCATTAATTATTAATTATGACCATACTTTTTCATTTTCTGATGATCCCTGATTTCTTTATGGGCTCAGTAACAATGTTTTATATCAAGTAAAATAAAAGAGTTGATAGAATATCAAATAGTGAATTTGATATGAAATCTAAGAGTGTGAGTCACTTGCATATATAATGCTTTGGGTTTTTGCATATTTTCTTAGGTCACAGTGACAGGTTTCTGAGTTGTTTCCCTTTTCAAGTCTCTGGGAGGCCAGTGGCAGCAGCAGGTCTGTGTTTCACCTTCTTCCCATGTTAGCTTGGAAAACTTTGGCATCTTAATTAGTCTTGAATCGTACACCTGATCCCCAGACATTGCCTGCTCTCAATGAAACATGCTTTGGAAATGGAAGGGACTCAGAAAGTCGAAATCCCAAGAACTCCAAGCCAAAAGTGTTAGGTTTTAGTGAAATTTGTGTCAGGTATAAGCATACCTGTTTGGGCCAGAATAATTATCACAGCCTTTCTGACCCAAACTTTCAAAAGCAGATAAACAGAATATAAAACGTTAATTATCTTTCCATTGTAATTGTGATGATCTACTCTGTATGGGTACCAAAATCACCTTCTCTCTTCAAGTCAAAGTTGAATTTAGAACTTTAAATACAGGTCTAAAAATGTAGAAAATACCATTTTATATTCCCTAATCTATATAGCTGAAAAAGGGTTGTATTTTCTTAGCTGAATATGAATACCTCTTAAACATAAATTAGTTCCTCTCCAGTGAAGTATCTTATTTTACCAATCCATTTCAGGAAAGAGGTTCTGCTGCCTTAATAGCAGAAATTTTATTTTTATCCCTTTTATTTGAATGAGAGATTTGAAAATCGAATTATGTAAATATTTCAATGCATCTGCTATTATTTTGTGGAGTTTATTAAACTACTTTAAAAAAATTGTATAGTCTATTTATTATATGTATGTACATACAGTCTGATACCTAAAATTTAAAGTGGATTCCATAAAACCAGACTCAGTCTTGTTTAGACTACTGAATACTGTTTTAGCCTGTGCCCTGGATTCTACCTCTGTATAGGAAAATTTTCCATATTCATTAATTAGTATTGATCTGTATTAATTGGTTATGTTTCTTGCACTAAGGATGTTTAAAACTCTGCTGTAAGTGTAGATTTAGTTTTACTGGCAGGATGAATCACTTGACACATAGGTAGATACTTGAGGTCCATTTTCTTTTCTTTTTCTACATGATGATGAATAGTTATGTTTTCTTCTCTGATTTGTTCAAAGTTTGCCAAAAGAAAACACAAAACCAGTACAGTACTTATTGATAAATCGTAGTGACTGTAATTTGTTTGTAAGGCGAATTAATGCTCTACAATTAAAGCTGGATTACTATTGAGGAACACATTGTCTTAGTGTAGTTTTTGAATGGAAAGTTTTTGTCATTAATGAAGGATGAAGGAAACGACACAATTTGTTACTTTAATTTTAGATTTGATTTAAACAACAAATAAAGTCATTGGGACAATAAATATGTGTCCCGATGAATCTTTTTGATTCGTTTTACTTTTTCTTTTTTAACTAGAAAAAGGGAAAGAAGAAGTCAGGAGTTTAAAACCAAATTGGAGGGCAGATGAGAAATCCTGCCAAGATCAGGATGTGCCTTCATGCATGAGGTGAGGCCAGAGGTGTGGGCACCTGTACCTGCCTCCTCTTCTGGGCTGGCTCTCCTGTCTGCCTGCCCTCGGGCTTGGGCAGAGCCATCTCCATCCTCAGGTTTCCTTTAAGCTAAGCTGCAAAGCAAAATTTAGGGAGTGAATGATTTAAACTTTTCCTGCTGCTTTTGGTAACTTCTCACCTGGGGCCATATTTTACAGATTTGATTTTTTGGGTTTTTTTTGTTTTTTTTTTTGTTTTTTTTTTTGAGATGGAGTCTCGCTCTTGTCACCCAGGCTGGTGTGCAATGGTGCGATCTGGGCTCACTGCAACCCCCACTTCCCGGGTTCAAGCAATTCTCCTGCCTCAGCCTCCCGAGTAGCTGGGATCACAGGCACCCACCACCACGCCCAGCTGATTTCTGTAGTTTTAGTAGAGACAGGGTTTCACCATGTTGGCCAGGCTGGTCTTAAACTCCTGACCTCAAGTGATCCACCCCCCTCAGCCTCCCAGAGTGCTGAGATTACAGGTGTGAGCCACCGCCTCTGGCCCAGATTTGAAATTTTTAAAAAATAAAACATGATTCCTGGTTATTGTAGGTATTTAATAAATATTAAATAAATACATACATAGAACAAAGTAGTGCCTGCCTTCCTGCTGTGTTATTATATTGAGATAAAATTCAACTGGTTTTATGGATGCTGAGTGAACCAGTTCTTTGCAAGAGCAGTGGTAGAAAGTGGTATTGGCCCTGTGTTCTTGAGCGACTCACAAAAGTATGAGAGCTACTCCAGCAATTGAGAAGTTGCACAATAGAGACCTAATAGAACATGTCACTTTCAGATTGATACCCCATTTTGTCTGAAACCACTTTACCTCCCTTGATGTCATTGGAGTCAGCGTCTTGGGTGGGTCTTAAAGACATTGATTGTCTTCTGAAAAGTCAGCCATAATGAGGTCCCACCCTTGTTGAAAAAGAGAAGGAAAAACAAGAAACATGCTCTCACACTGAGACAGGAAAAGGATACTTAACTTGGGATATATATATATAGATATATATATATATATATATATATATATATATATTTTTTTTTAAGCAGTCTGACTTTGTCACCCTGCCTGGTGTGCAGTGGCACAATCATAGCTCACTGTAGCCTCCAACTCCTGGCCTCAAGTGATCCTCCTGCCTCAGCCTCCCTGGGATGATGGGCATGTGCCACCATGCCCACCTAATTTACTTTTTTTTTTTTTTTTTTTGAGATGGAGTCTTACTCTGTCACCCAGGCTGGAATGCGGTGGCGCAATCTCAGCTCACTGCGACCTCTGCCTCACAGGTTCAACTGATTCTCCTGTCTCAGCCTCCCAAGTATCTGAAACTGCAGGCACACACCACCACACCTGGCTAATTTTTGAATTTTTCGTAGAGATGGGGTTTCACCATGTTTGCCGGGCTGGCCTCAAACTCCTGACCTCAAGTGATCCGCCGGCCTCAGCTTCCCAAAGTGCTGGGGTTACAGGCGTGAGCCACTGCTCCTGGCCAGGCTAATTTTTAAATTTTCTATAGAAAGGGGGTCTTGCTGTGTTGCCCATGCCGGTCTTAAACTCCCAGCTTCAAGTGCTCCTCCCGCCTCACCCTCCCAGGGTGTTATGTCTTTAGCTGCATGGATTTCAAGGCAAGGCCTGCAAACAGCTTGGTTAAGGTGCTGGCTTGCTGTTATTGAATGCGGCGCCCTGCTAGAGCTGTTGCACCCAAACAGGGCTAGGGAGATGCCCAGGAGTGCTTGCAGTCACAGTGGTGGGGCTGGAGTTCGTACCTCCAAGTCAGCGGGCTCCCTGCCTGTTTTCCTGTTAGATTTTCTAAGTTTGCATATGTGAAGGGGCTAAAGGTCCTGTCTGTCACTCTCGTCAGCAGTGATCAACCTCAAAATGAGCTTCTTAATCTGGCAGCTGCTGTCTGTGTGCACTGCAGTAGGTCTGAGCTGGGCACAGCACCTGGGTGAGGACTTGTCCTGGCAACTGTATCTGTCCTTTGTAGGTTTTTGTGAAAAGAGTTCTGCAGAACCTGTTACAGTAAGAAGTGAACTCAAACGTGATGTCTGACTTAATGATACTCAGATTCTACAGGTCTCAATAAACTTTCCTGTGTCCTTTAAGGGACTTGGTTTCAGTGGGGGGCTTTCCTTTTAAGAATTTTTGTTCATATAAATAAGTTATTTCAAATAAGGATAAAAGAATGGCATTACAAAATATAGTTTGGGATAGAAAAATGTGGTGAGAATTATGCATAAGATGTTAACATTGGTGTTGATTTGTATTGTCATGGAACCTTGGGTTTTAGTCTCAGTCCAAAAGATTAACTTGCTCTGTGACCTTGGACAAATTACTTGACCTCTCTATACCTCTCAGTGACCTTGGCTGTGAGGGAGACTCTTGTTTTCATCACCTGTCTTAGTCTGTTTCTGAACACACTGCTCAGCCATTCAGTCACAACTGTTGGACGCTCCTCTAAATGTAGCAAGGCTGGACATAGTAAAAGCCAAGTACAAGCCTAACGGTGACAGAAAACCCAGGACGAGGGGAAGTCGGTTGTGTTCTCCAGGCCCTTTCCTAAAGAATGGTGGCTGTGGGTAGAAGCAGCAGGTCTTACAGGACCTGGGTACCCAGTTTTCCGCTGCTGTCCCTCCTTTCCCAGCTCTCCCAAGTGCAGCTGAATGCTCAGCGTGGCCTCTAGTTGGCCATTCCTGGACCTGGTTTGTGAGTTCTTGTCCACATTGGTGGATCCTGGAAATCTCGAAACAGTGGAAGTGGGTGTGTGAATCCACTGCCAAGTGCCTCTGTCCTGAAGAGGATGCTGCACCAGTTCTGTGAGCTCCAGCAGTGCTTCCTTAGACCTGCCGACCAAAGCTCAGGAAGTCAACCTTGGAAGAGAAGGATTTTGCACCTTCTCCCGTGCAGACACCAGCACTGGAGGGCAGCGTGTGGTAATGATGATTCTGCAGGGGCAGGAGCCCCCAGGACCGGGCCTTGGTGCAATGCAGTGGGCGTGTGGTCTGGCAGGTCCCATGGCTGTGATCAATTCTGAGTCACTTCATCTTTAAAACAAAGAAATGTGTGAGTTCAGAGCCTTTCCGTTCCTAATATCCCATTATGGTTATGCTGGGTTTTGCAGGAGCAACCTCCAGACTAATAAGAGGTTTAGTCACCCCTGCAATCTTTGAATAACAGCAAATACAGGATGTGGAAAAACCGAGGGTGAGGCACCCAGAGCCCGGAATGCTGGGTAGCTCCTTCCCTAGCTTGTGCAGCATCCTGTGCTGAGCCACAGCCCCTTACGTGTAAGCAAAACTCGAAACAAAATTCCTGTTCCAGAGTATTATCTAGAAAATGTGTACTTGTTTTATACTGACGTAATTCCTTCAACAAATACTGAGCTGGACACTGTCTAATTCGTGTTGGGATGGATATGGCAGAAATAGACGAGGTCTTGGCTTTCTTGGGGGACGTCTAGTGGAGCAGATAGTCAAATAAGTTAGCGTGTAAAAAGGATCTTGGTAAGTGTCAGGAGGGAAATTGAGTGGTTATGATAGTAACTAGGAGGTGGCAGCTTGGTGGACATGACCTTTTGAGTGGACATCTCCGTGGAAGAGATGGGGAGAAGGGAAGATGGGTGGGGATGTGGTTGGAGAAGAGCTGATCAGCCCAGGCCTCACAAGCATTGCTGAGGAACACAGATTTGAAGACCAATGGGAAACTGCCGCAGAATTTAGTTAGTTCTGGTGCTCAAGGAGTGGGTGTGACAGGCAGCACGGTTCCCACCTGGACGGCCACAAGCTGGAGAGAAGGGCCACATGCACTTCAGAGGTTACACATAGGAAAAGAAAGACCAGTTCTCGCCACACTTCTGGGATGAACCATCGGTAAGTTGTAACAGATAGTGTGTTCCTGAGGTCAGTCCAAATCCTGAGTACCCATAATCTACCATGCATCATATACAATGGGACTGTGTCAAGATGAAAAACCCGGGCCCCTGCTCTCAGAAGCTGTGTTTGGGCTGGATCAATGAAAACAGACACATTTTCATCCTAAACACATCTTCATCCTAGCATGGGCATGGGGTGGAATCTCTGAACCTGTCTTTGGTAATAAAAATGTAGACAAAGCAGTTCTTGAACATCATTTCTTCCTGCAGGCACTCATGGGTTATATAGTCATTTATCTTGTGTTCAGTATTTTTTTAGTACCTTGAAACTAATGTGATTGCTACCAAGAAAATCTAGGAGAAACAACTGGAAAATTATAAGAATTCGGTAAGATTCTAGTTACAAGATTAGTACACAAAAATTGAGTTTTCTAATTTACCAGCAGCAATCAATCAGAGAATATAATGGAGATGCCATTCAAAATAGCAACAAAGTGTTGCTATTTTGCTGCACATGCCTGTAGTCTCAGCTACTCAGGAGGCTGAGGCAAGAGGATCACTTCAAGCCCAGGAGTTTGAGACTGCAAAGAGCTGTGATGGTGTCACTGCACTCTAGCCTTTTCTTTGTCTCTTAAGAAAAAAACCCAAACCACAAAATAGCAGCAAATTATATCAAAGAACAAAAACATTTATTAAATGCTTACAGTGTGTCCTGCACAGTTTAAGCACTCAGCATTTGTTAATTCATTTAATCCCCATAACAATTTCATGAGGTAGCTGCTATTATTCCCGGATGAAGGTGCTTATTAGGCTTGGAGAGGTGAAAACCCTGGTCAGTAAGTGGTAGAGCCAGAAAGCCTGATACCAGAGTTTTTTTAGAGGCGGGATCTCGCTGTGTTGCCCAGGCTGGTCTTGAACTGGCCTCAAGTGATCCTCCTGCCCTGGCCTCCCGGAAGGCTGGGATTACAGGCATGAGCCACTGCACTTGGCCCAATCCAGAGCTTATTTCTCATCACTATGCTATGTGGTCTTTCACTGCCACTGATTAGGGAGAAGCCCATTATAGAAACATGCTTTGCTGGATTGAATAGTGCCCTCTAAAAATTCATGTCCACCTGAAATGTACAGATATGACCTTATTTGGAAATAAGGTCTTTGCAGATGTAATTAGTTAAGATGTCATATTGGACTCGGGTGGGCCTAAATCCCTGTAAGGGGAGGGGTGTCGGCAGACACAGGGACAACACGCTGTGGAGGTGAAGGCAGAAGTTGGAATGATGCAGCCGCAAGCCAAGGAACGCCAAGGTTGCCCAGAGCCAGCAGACACTGGAAGAGGCAAGGAAGAATCCTTCTCTGGAGTTTCCAGATCATATGGCCCTGCTGGCACCTTGATTTCAGACTTCCAGCCCCCAAAACAGTGACAGAATAAATTTCTGTTCTTGTGAGCCATCCAGCATCTGGAAATTTGTTATGGCAGCCCTGGGAAACCGATACAGGTGCAATTCCTAAATAGAGAAAATGCCGGCCAGGTGCAGTGGCTCACGCCTGTAATCCCAGCACTTTGGGAGGCCAAGATGGGCAGATCACTTGAGGTCAGGAGTTCGAGGCCAGCCCGACCAACGTGGTGAAACCCCATCTCTATTAAAAATAGAAAAAGTTAGCTGGGCATGGTGGTGCGCACCTGTAATCCCAGCTACTTGGGAGGCTGAGGGAGGAGGATTACTTGGACCCAGGAGGCAGAGGTTGCAGTGAGCCAAGATCACACCACTGTACTCCAGCCTGGCCACAGAGCAAGACTCCATCTCAAAAAGAAAATGCGAAACTTTGCCGGCAGTCATCACGAAAGACCTGAACGAAAGAGACGTGCCATGTTCCTGAGTGGGAAATCACAGGACCTGACAAATGTCACATCTCTTGTTCCCACTCTCCCTTTTGTCTAGTGTGTTCTCTAAGTATACCAAGTTCTGTTTCGATTCAGGAACTTTTTCTGCATTGTTGTTTCTATCTGGCATGCTTCCCCCCGATACCTGCATTGCTCACTCTTCTCACTATCTGCTGTTTTTCTTGTTCACTTGATTATTGTCTGGTGTGGCATTTTTCCAGAAACAAAGCACTGATCTCATATTTGGAGGTACTTCCAATTGTCAAAGCTTTCTTCTGCAACTCCCTGATGTAGGTAGAACAGGTGTTCTATCCCCATCGCTTTTCAGTAGAGCTGAGGGCAGTATTAGAGAAAGAGCAGTCTCAGCAGAGATGCGTATCGCAAATATGGGAGACTCCGGCCGTCAACTAAGGAAGTTTGAACAGTGTCATTCAGTCTACAAATATGTGCCTTAAACATAACATTTTTCCAGAAACACCGTACTGATCTCATATTTTGAGGTACTTCCAATTTTCAAAGCTTGCTTCTTCATCTCCTCTGTGACTCCCTGATGTAGGTAGAACAGACGTCTGCTTCAATGCCATGTCCTCACAGGCCTCCTCTCACCACCGCCCACCCCCCAGGGAAGGGCCCTCCTTGCTGCCCTTGTGTTGCCCAACCATAAGCCTTGCCTGGCTCTCCCCACTATCTGCTGTTTTTCTTGTTCACTTGATTATTGTTTGGTGTGGCATTTTCCCAGAAACAAAGCACTGATCTCATATTTGGAGGTACTTCCAATTTTCAAAGCTTTCTTCTGTAACTCCCTGATGTAGGTAGAACAGCTGTTCTATCCCCATTGCTTTTCAGTAGAGCTGAAGTGCAGAAAGGCTAAGTGACTTGTCAAGGTCGCATCATCAGCAACCAAACAGATCTTGCAGTTAATCTACAGCTGCTCCTACAACCACAGAGCGTGGCAAGCTCTCCAGCCTCTAGAATGCTGACTCAGGAGGCAGGAGCCTTGTATGACCCATTCCCCGCTGAACCCCAGCACCCAATACATGCCAGGCCCTGTCCAGTGAGTGAGTGGATGGGGCGAGGCACAGGTCCAGAAGATTAGGACAGGAGTCAAGCCATAGTCAAATCTTGAGCAAAAGGAGGAAAGCTGGAGGTATAGAAATGTAGATAAATGTAGATAAAGTGGTTCTTGAACATCATTTCTTCCTGCAGGCACTCGTGGATTCTACAGTCATTTATCTCGTGTTCAGTATTTGTTTAGTACCTTGAAGTTAATGTGGTTGCTACCAAGAAAACCTAAGAGAAACAACTGGAAAACTATCAGAATTCATCACACCTGTGAGAATGGTATGGAGAAAAGGGAGCCCCTTTGCACTGCTGTTGCAAAGGCGAATTATTACAGCCATTCTTGAAGACAATATGGAGGCTCCTAAAAAGACTAAAAATAGAACTGCCATATGATCCGACAGTCCCACTTCTGGCTGTATATCCAGAGGAATCGAAATCAGTGTGCTGGAGAGACAGCTGCAGTCCCATTAAAGCACTGTTCACAATAGCCCAGACAGGGAGGCAACCTAGGTGTCCATCACTATGTGAAATAAGCCAGGCACAGAAACAAATATCCAATCATTTCACTTACATGTAGAATCCAAAAAAAGCCGAACTCAGAAGTAGAGAGTAGAGTGGTGATTACCAGAGGATAGGAAAGGAGGAGGATGAACAAAGGGGAGTGCTTCACCAATGGGTACAAAATTTCACTTAGGAGGAGTAAGATCTAGTGATCTATTGAACGAACAGCTACCATCATAAATGCGTTGTGTATTCCAAAGTTGTAGATTTCAGTTGTTTTCACCACACACAGAAATAAGTACGTGAAGTGATGGACTTGCTCAATAGCTTGATTTAATCATTCCACAATGTAGAACATGTATCAGAACATATTGTACCCCATAAATATATACAATTGTTTGTCAATTAAAAATAAAAAGTAGAGCTATGAGGCGGCTTCAGGAGAAGAGGCAGAGCTTGAACCAGTTGTGTTGTAGAATCTGGATATGTAGAAAGGAAAGGAATTCCAGCAGGAAGAGCATGAACCAAGAGTCCGGAGCCCACCCACTCAGCATTGCCGGGGATAGTGTTAGGGAAAGAGTAGTCTTAGTAGAGACGCGTGTCGCAAATACAGGGGACTCTGGCCATCAACTAAGGAAGTGCGTACAGTGTCATTCAGCCTACAAATATGTACTTTAAACATAACATTTTTCCAGAAACATAGTATTGATCTCATATTTTGAGGCACTTCCAATTTTCAAAGCTTTCTTCATCTCCTCTGCGACTCCCTGATATAGGTAGAACAGATGTTCTATCCCCATCGCTTTTCAGATAGAGCCAAAGCACAGAAAGGCTAGGTGACTTGGCAAAGGTCACGTCATCAGCAACCAAACAGGACTTGCAGTTAATCTACAGCTGCCCCTAAACAAAGCGTGGCAGGCCACACCTGTCACATGAATCTCCATGCATGTCTTTGGAGAAGAGACAGCTGCAACATTTTAGCTTTAAAAAGTACTTAGCAAATAATGCACCTACAAGAAGAATGGTGTCTGGGGATCCTGTTATTTTTATTGTTGCTGGATATAGAAGCCACACAGATGGTAAGTCTGGCTTATTAATGGCATTTTGCAGAAATCTATGTGTTACTATTTCAGAATTGCTGCCTGGACCCCAGGTGACATCCCTTTCCCACCAGGTCTCAGTTTAAGAGCTTCAGAGAATCTGGAAACTCAGGGATTTCATGTGTAGTCACCACCTGTCCCCTCTCTGAGGCCATGGCCCCTACTTTAGCAGGTTCTGCTGGACTGGAGTTTTATTTTTGTGAGCTTGCAATTTCTCATTTTGAGGTTTGAGGTGCTTTTTCCATCTCAAAACCTGCCCAGCCCGTGACTTTCATTGAATGCCTCAGTATGGATTTCCTCATTGCTCATGTCTTACCTCAAAAGTTGTGTCTTTATTGGCCTTTTCTGGGCAGCTTATCTAAAGTAGCACCAGTCCCTCTGTCTCACCCCATAATGGCTCATTATCAGCTCTCCTGATTCAATTTCTTTGGCAGCATGTCATTTTCTGGTGGTACCCTGCTTATTCCTTACAATCTAAGTTGTGTGCCTCCCATCAAAGGCAGAGCCTACCCTTCCCCATCTGGAACAGAATGCCGACTTCCTTGCTTGCTAAGCAGGAGACAGTCTCTGAGCAAAGGGAAGAGTTGATCTCACACAGGGCCTTGGAAAGCATGAAGTTCAGGGATTTCAGTGCCCAGAGCATTTAGGGATTGGTTGGCATTTGCCTGCATCAGCGTGGCTACTTAAGCAAGACTTGCTGATTGCCTGCCTTTGGCTGCTGATATGAAATCCTTGTTGATCAAGGAGAATACGTTTTAAACTGGTTCTGATGGTCACTTGTTTCTATGGCCAAATAACCAGCCAACATGGTGAAACCCCATCTCTCCTAAAAATACAAAAATTAGCTGGATGTGGTGGCGGGCACCTGTAGTCCCAGCTACTTGGGGGGCTGAGGCAGGAGAATGGCTTGAACCAGGGAGGCGGAGGTTGCAGTGAGCTGAGATTGAGCCATTGCACTCCAGCCTGGGAGACAGAGCGAGACTCCATCTCAAAACAAACAAACAAAAAAACTAATGTAGGACTGGCCCCAGCTTCTCCTGTGGTGGATGGGGCTGTGAAACGTTAACTTGGAAGGACTGCTGAAAGATGGATGTTACTCTGTTATTGCAGAGGGCAGAACTGGAGCCAGGAATCAGTAAAAGTTTCTGAGACGTGGATTTCTGCTCAGTATAAGGAAGACCCTTTAAGAGTTACAGTTGTGCAGAGGTAGAAATGGCCAGGGCCACCTTCTCATGGTGTTAACCAGTGGTTATCGTCCACTTCCGGCAGCACAGGCCTGTCATACAATGAGCTCCTCCGTGGAACCCCAGTATATACAGGTCAGAGGCATGCAGATCTGTGTCAGTGGAAGAAACTGTGGAGAACCAGTTCCAGCCACATGGCAACCCCTGACACACCCTGACCAGACTTTACGATTCTAAGAAACAAGTGCAAGAACCACTCATTACATTATTTAAAAATTCCTGCCGTTATTCTGTGCAGTGGGCATCTGCATTTCCCACTTTTCAGCTGAAAGGACTTAGGGGAAGAGAAAGTAACTTGAGGGTGGCAGAGCCAGGATTAGAACCCACGCTGGTCTGATTCTCAAGTCACACTCACAATCACGCTACCCTATCACCTCCCAGTGGAGTGAAACGAGATGGTCCATTGTTAAAAAGAGGTCTGGGGGGCCGGGCATGGTGGTTCATGCTTGTAATCCCAGCACTTTGGGAGGCCAAGGCGGGTGGATCACAAGGTCAGGAGATTGAGACCATCCTGGCTAACACAGTGAAACCCTGTGTCTACTAAAAATACAAAAAATTAGCTGGGCATGGTGGTGGGGGCCTGTAGTCCCAGCTACTCGGGAGGCTGAGGCAGGAGAATGGTGTGAACCCGGGAGGCGGAGCTTGCGGTGAGCCAAGATCATGCCACTGCACTCCAGCCTGGGCGACAGAGCAAGACTCCATCTCAAAAAAAAAAAAAAAAAAAAATCTGTGGGAGAAAGAACAAACTCCATGTGATTTCTTAGATTTTCAGATTGTATCTGTTAATTTTGCTTCCCTAGAAACTTAGTGACTTATTGATGACAGAGATGAATCAAGAAAATATTGCTTTAGAGGCAGGTGGATCACCTGAAGTCAGGAGTTCAAGACCAGCCTGGCCAACATGGTGAAACCCCATCTCTACTAAAAATACAAAAATTAGCGGGGTGCAGTGGTGGGCACCTGTAAGCCCAGCTACCAGGGAGGCTGAGGCAGGAGAATGACTTGAACCTGGGAGGTAGAGGTTGCAGTGAGCCAAGATCACGCCACTACACTCTAGCCTGGGTGACAGAGTGAGACTCTGTCTGAAAAAAAAAAAGAAAAGAAAGTACTGCTTTAAAAAATCTTGTGACTGCAAATTCCTTGCTTGGAAGGAATTGAGGACATATAAAAAGATTTTTCCACTAGTCACTGGACTATTTATTAGAGAACATAGTACTAAATACCCATTAAAATATTTTCCTATCCATTGCCCCATTAGGTGTCTGGTTTGTTAATCCACGGTGCCTTCTTCATCCTTGACTTCATGCTCCAATAAATGGGACTTTGAAAGGCCCACCAGTTGGTAGTGGACAAGGCATTTTGAACATAAAATTGTACATTTGTGGGTGCTTGAGGTTTTTTTGCTGTCATCTTTTTTTTTTTTGAGACAGGGTCTCTCTGTCACCCAGGCTGGGGTGCAGGGCTCACTGCAGCCTCGACTTCCCGGGCTTGAGCGATCCTCCCTCCACAGGCCAGCAAGTAGCTGGGACTACAGGCATGTGCCACCATGCCTGGCTAATTTGTTTGAATATTAGTAGAGACAGGATCTTGCTATGTTGGAGGCTGGTCTCCAATTCCTGAGTTCAAGCGATCCTCCCATCTTGGCCTCCTAAAGTGCTGGGATTACAGACATGAGCCACTGTGCCTAGCCGGTGCTTGAGGTTTTTAGGTCCAATTACAACATTTTATCTTTTCACTCACTAGTCAGTAGCAGAGATTGCTCACAAGAAAGTATACTGAAGTCCTGTATTTTATTATCTCTGCTACAGGACCTTTACTTTTGCAAATTGCTTGACGTATTCCTCCCTGAAACTTTTGTAACGCTATAATTGTGTCACAAATATAAGCTCCAAGGACTCTGCTACAATAAAAACATTTAATGTGAACAAGGTAAGACAGGCCCTAAATCTTCCCCACACCATTTTCATTTCCCCGGGCCTGTTTTTTTTTACTTTACAGAGAATACAAATTTGTCCCACAGGAAAAATACATCCATGGTACCCAATCAGCCTAATTCAGTGCAACATCAACCTCATTCTGCTACTTTCCCTGATCAGGGATGGCCTTTATGCAGCTTCCCCTGAATGTCAATGATCAATCTCTTTGAACCAAATCCTGGGGAAATCTGAACGCCTCTAGCTGTTGAAATATCTTTGATTTTGTGAATAATATTTTCATATACTTATGCATCTTGTTCTCTGTGTAATCTGTTATAAAAATAAGAAGAGTCTCAGTATTTAATGATGTGAAGACGTCTTTCCCAACCACATTCTGCCTGTACATGAAACTTGTCAGAATAAACAAGTTGAGTTGACGGACAACCTGGTGCCCCTAGGAAAATGTACTGGCAATCAGGCCTGTGAGCAGGAAAATGTCCTGAAATGACCAGAGCAACTGGGCACAGCGCACAACTTTCCAGCATTGCAGTCTATTGTTTTAGAGCCCAAGCCCCAGGCCGGATGCTCAGGACCCGCAGTTCTTGGCGACTGGGGGAGATGGTAGAACGTCACAGAAGAGGGTGCTTTACATGAGCTCACTCATTTGTGAGAGTCAACTCACTGTGGATTCAGGAGGTCTGAACGATTCCAGCCCTCTGGCTTTTCTTGGAGGAAGCCAATCCAGGCAAACCAATTGCCATCCACGGAGCATGGCTCTTCACCAAACCCCAGGAGGGCCCAGGCCCGAAGACGGGATTGCTCTAGCTTCCTATGGCAGAAAGAGGGTGATAAAAATAGTTGATGTAGCAACCTGTCTTGCTGCCCGAGGTGCATAACCTCATGCTTGTTTGGAAAGACTTGAACAGGTAGCTGAGGGTGCAAACAGGGCAGCTGCATTTGGAGAGAAGAGGATGAAAGAGGAATAAGGGGAGGCGATGGGAGCAGAAAATCAAAGGTGTGGAAAAGATATGTTATGGTGGGTTAGGTTAGTGGACATCTCCACTTCAACAAGACCTTCCACAAAAAAGCTGACACCTCGTGCCAAAGTCAAGGTCCCACTGCATCTGCAAGAAGGGAAGTTGCGTTTGGTGAGAGCCTGTGATACAAGTGATAAAGATGGAAGCTTACCTTTGAAGAACCACGAAATGTGTCTAATGGGCAGGTCACTAAACAGCAGTTCATCTACTTGAGTATTTCCAGGGCTTTGTCCCCAGCTCAGGCTGTTCTCACATCCTGCTGTCAGACACCTCTACTTGATGGAGGCCACCCTCCCTCCCTCTCCCCAGCCCTGTGTCCCACACCTGTCCCTTCTTAATAAGGGACCCCATCTGCATAGGTGCCTGGGCCGGGAGGCTCCCTCTGCTTGGGTTCTCTCCACCCTCATGCACACCCATCGCTCTCGACTTGGCCTCCTCAGAACCCCCGGGTTCCATCCCCGGCAGCCTGAGGGGCACTCGCCTCCACCGCTGCTGCCTTCTGAGTCCTTCTCTTCACAGCGGGTGATGCCATCTTCCTCAAATGCAGATCTGACTGTGTCACCTCCAATGGAGACCTTCAGTGACTTTCCCTTGTCGATTGGGTGGAACCCACACTGTCCCAGGACCAAACAGGGCCCTGCTTCCACCCTCACCTTGTTCCCGCCCAGGCTTCGTTTGTCCTGCATTGCACACAGTGCCCGGTACCCCGCAGGTTCACTCCCAGCTCTAGGGCATTGCATGTGCTGCTTCCCGCCCATCACAGCCTGGCGGCCCTCGCGTCCCTTCGGAGCCTGCCACGCCTCTCCTTCAGAAACAGCCCTAACCCCGATACTGCACCCTGCTGCGCTGCTGACCTGCAGGTACCTTCCTGAATCCCATTCCACATGGAGACCCCTTGGGCAGAGGCTTGGCCCCATAGTATCCCTAGTGCCAAGCACCATGCCCACATGTGTCACTCACTGAATTAAAACTAGAAACTTAATAAAATTTGAACACTCAAACATGTCACATGCACTGGTCGCAGACATGCTGTGAAGGCATCTCACCTCAGAAATGTTGCATTTTGACTCTTCCACCAAGAGTAAATGGCCGCAAGAGATTGGAAGTGGCTGAGCAGAAGGTGGTCTGCAGGAACTGCCCAGCGCCCACCCCTGCCCCATGGGAACACAGGTGAGTCTTTGGTGGTGGAAAACATACTCTGTAAACAGCCAAGTGAGTGCTATTTGAAGTCAGGGGAGACATTGTATGGAGAAAAGCTACAGAAGTGGAAATACATTAGCCAACCTGACTTCAAGGGAAGTGACTGTCCCATGAAACGGGGCTGGAAATGCTCCAAGGCAGGCTGAGCTGGGACCTGATGCTGCGTAAAGAGCCCAGAGGGAAGGGTGAGGTGCGGAGAACTCAGACCGGATGTGAAGGGTGTGAGTGCCCCACAGAAGTTCTGCATTGGAGGAACACCCAAAGACTTAGGGAGGTGGCATCCAAGTAGCTTGGAGGTAAGCTGAAGTTATTTCTTCTTCCTTTGTGCAAAGTCCTTCAAAAATATCTTTGATCTAAGCTCTCAGGCACCGCAGGAACACACAAGCATTTGCTCTCAGCCTGGGTGTGTTCGGTGGTGACAGCAAAGGCACCTGCCCTCCAGAACAGCCTGGAAACAGCTGGCAGAGAGGAGACAGCCTGCAGCTTACCCCAGCCTCCATGGGTTCAGGCTCCCCGGTGGTGTGTGCTCACTCTCCCTCCTTCCCTCCCTCTCCCTCTTTCTCTCTCTCTGTCACACACGCCCCCATACACCCCTATGTAAAATGCCTGTACCCCAAGAGATCAGAATTAGGGTGGGGTGTTCGCTGCACCACCAGTTCTGCTTCTGATCTAAGTGTCCAGGGACAGGTTTCTTGTGACCACAGTAAGTATTGCTTGAATTGCACACAATTTCCTCCCTCAGAGGTCCCTGTGCCTTCAGAGGACTATACAAAAAACACCCTCTGGAAGTGTGAGCCTCTTGCGTGTACCTATGTATGTGTGTGCGTGTGTGTGTGTGTGTGTGTGTGGTCAGCTCTGGGTTAAATGGAAAGACCACAGTCCTGGAAGAGGCGGCTCTGAGTCCAGATTCTTCTGTGATCTTGGGCAAATTCCCTCATTTTCTGCTAGGGCTACAGAGACTGGGCGTCTTCTGCAGCAGAAACACCCTCTCACTGTCCTGGAGGCCAGAAAGCCGAGACAAAGGTGTGGGCACCGTTGGTCTCTCCCGAGGCCTCTCTCCTTGGCTTGCAGATGGCGGCTTCCCCCAGTGCCGGCAACATCTTCCCTGTGTGTGCACGTCCCTGGTGTCTCTGTCTGGTCCTAATCTCTTCTTCTTAGGACGCCAGTCAGATTGTATTAGGGCTCACCCTAATGGGCTCATTTTAGCTTCATTACCTCTTAAAAGACCCTGTCTTCAAATATAGGCACGTTCTGAGGTACTGGGGGTTAGGACATTAACAGATGAATGTTGGGGGGAACTTGTTCAGCTTACAGCACTTTTCTCAGCTTCATTTTTGCTCTTGATGTCTGAAGGAGTCAAGCCAGTGATTTCCGAAGTCCTCTCTGAATCAACCAGTTCTGTGTGGGAGTTCTCTCTCTCTCTCTCCTCTCTCCTGAGACTACAAATACTTAGGCGGCCGTGGCCATATGGTTTTCTTTTTCTTTTCTTTCTTCTTTTTTTGAGATGGAGTCTCATTCTGTCGCCCAGGCTGGAGTGCAGTGGCACGATCTAGGCTCACTGCAACCTCTACCTCCCAGGTACAAGCAATTCTCCTGTCTTAGCCTCCCGGGTAGCTGGGATTACAGGTGCCCGCCACCACACCCAGCTAATTTTTTGTGTTTTTAGTAGAGATGGGGTTTCACTATGTTGGCCAAGGCTGGTCTCGAACTCCTGACCTCAGGTGATCCACCTGCCTTGGCCTCCCAGAGGGCTGGGATTATAGGCATGAGCCACTGCACCCAGCCAGCCATGTGGTTTTCTTTCTGCATGTACCTCTCCATCTGAAGAGAACACCCCTCCCTCTCCATCTCTGTCAGTTGCTGGTGTTGTCATAGCTAAGGTCATCTGAGCTATCCCCCTCTCTAGGTTGCACTTTAGAGTGGCAGTCAGGGAACAGAAAGAAGGCAAGGCTCGCATGAAGGAAGATGGGGCCCAGTACAATGTGGCCCAGCGTACAGGGCTCCTTGAGGTCACAGGACCATTCCTAGTTAGGGCTCCACCCGACAGGAGGCCCAGGCCCACCCTGGCTCTGGGCACATCCTCATTGTGAGTGTGTGGATCAGGAAACACACCCCACCCCTCAGGTCTTGATTGGCTCTTGTATCTGCTACCAGCCCCAGAATCAGTGAGTGTTACCACATTTTTTTTTCCCTAAGAGACAAGGTCTCCCTCTGTTGCCCAGACTAGAGTGCAGTGGCACAGTCATAGCTCACTGTGGCCTTGAACCCCTGAGCTCAAGCAATCCTCCTGCCTCAGCCTCCTGAGTAGCTGGGACTACAGGCATGTACTACCATGCCTGGCTAACTTGTTTTTCTATTTTTTGTAGAGATGGAGGTCTTCCTATGTTGCCCAGGCGGGTCTTGAACTCTGGGCTCAAGCAATCCTCCTGCTTCAGCCTCCCAAGTTGCTGTTAACTCCTTCTGAGCTGCCCCCACTTACACTAAGGAAAATGGTAGATGGAGCTGTAAGCGCAGGAACAGAAAATGGCCTCCTGTGGGGACTGAAAGGAATTCTTGCCCGAAATCATCCTTTTCTCCTCTCAGCTCCAAAGAGAAGAAGCACATCTGTGTAGTTACTACCAGAAGCTCGTGCATATCCTGTCCTTGCTCCCTTAAATAACGGCTCCCAATGGCCATATAGAAAGAGCTGTACTCTGAGAGAACTTTGGATATCTTCGGCTCCTGGTCTGCCTCAGTATCCAATTTAACAGAAAAGAGAGAGAAACAGAAAGCAACTGCTTTTAGAGTTTGGTTGTTCCTGAGAAATGGTAGAAATGCCCTGCAATTTCCATCCTGTTCCAGTTCATTGCTAAGGCTCTTATTGAATAAGAGCTTAAAAAACAACAACAACAAACGGAGCCAAAACCAAAATGACATAAACAAAGGCACATTTAATTTCAACCCATCTGTCTTTTGTCAGAAAAAGACCTTCTGTTTTTGATCACTCTGGCAACAGCATGGGTTTTGTTTTTTAACAGCTAAGTAAGAAGTTAGAAATAGAAGTAAGAACTCCACACCTGTTGCTTTTAGGGTCAATTATTTATTGATGTCATAAATTGCACAGAGGAAGGCATTTTGCTGCAGAAGCTAATGGAGCTACAGTGCAGTAGCTGTGTCAATCAGCTCAGGTCGAATATTTTATTTTTATTGTTGTTGCTGTTTTTTGTTTTTGTTTTTGTTTGTTCGTTGTTTAAGACAGAGTCTTGCTCTGTCACCCAGGCTGGAATGCAATGGCATGATCACGGCTCACTGTAGCCTCGACCTCCTGGACTCAAGTGATCCTCCCACCTCAGCCTCTTGAGTAGCTGGAATGACAAGCATGTACCACCACACTGGCTAATTTTTTTTATTTGTATTTTTTGTAGAGGCGGACCTTTGCCATGTTGCACAGACTGCTGTCAAACTCCTGGGCTCAAGTGATCCTCCAGCCTCCGCCTCCCTAAGTGTTGGGATTGCAGGTGTGAGCCACTGCACCCGGCCCAGCTTTAGAAACAGGCTCAACTCTTTGGACTCTCCAGCACTCTGCACTTACTTTCACTCCATTGCCAAAATTCACTGCTTCCTTTGAGAACTTTATATTTGTTTTAGTTGTTAAGTTAAAATATTTTCACAATCACAGGAGGCCATCGAGTTTGGATTTGCAATCTGAACGGAAGAGAGAGGATTCTTCATAAAGAAATGGACAACATGTTACCCTCATTACGGAAGACGTGGCGAGGGGTGTTATTCTCTGTGCCTCATGACATGTCTCACAGAGACAGGGGTGTAATGCCTGCATTGTGAGAGGAATTTCAGGCATGGGAGAGAATTAGGTGTTGAATTACCAAGACGTTTCCTCACCTGTAAAGGCTGAGAGCCCCAAGTTTATAGTTTATTTATTGAAAAATAGAAGGCAGGCTGGCTGTGGTGGCCCACACTTGTAATCCCAGCACTTTGGGAGGCTGAGGCAGGAGGATTTCTTGAGGCCAGGAGTTTGAGACCAGCCTAGGCAACATAGCAAGACCCCATTTCTACACAAATTTTAAAAATTAGCCAGGCATAGTGGCACGTGCCAATGGTCCCAGCTACTCAGTAGGCTGAGGCAAGTGGATTGCTTGAGCCCAAGAGATTGGGGCTGCGGTGAGCCATGATTGTGCTATGGCACTCCAGCCTGGGTGGCAGAGCAAGATCTTGTCAAAAAAAATAACAATAATAATTGAAAATGGGGGGGTAATAAATAGTATGGCATGCAAGATTAAAAAAATAATAGAACAAAACAACATTTGTCACTGAGAAAAATATTTTACTCTTGCTAGTATGAGGATTTCTTATCATAAGCATGCTTTTCCTTGCAAATGGGAGAAAACTCAATGAATGAAAACAGAAATATTTTGGTTTCTTTTTCTAATCCATGTCTCAACGCCCACAGCATTTCTGGAGAGCCACACGGCTGGAAGCACAGTCTCATTCTTTTGTAAAACTTAAGTCATGGAGAGTTAAAATTCTTGTTCATTTTCCATGTCTGTTCTTTGTCCTAGTTCATTCAGCCTGCTATTTAATAAATACCAGGAACTGAGTGACTTATAAGCAACAGAAATTTACTTCTCACAGTTCTGGGGGCTGGGAAGTCCAAACTCAAAGCATCAGCAGATTCAGTGTCTGGTGAAGGTGTTTCATGGTTCCTAGACCCAGCAACTTCTTGCTGTGTCCTCACATGGTAGAAGAGGCAGGGCAGATCTCCAGAGCTTCTCAGATAAAGGCACCAATCCCATTCATAAGTGCCCCACCCTCATGACCTGATCACCTCCCAAAGACCCCGTCTCCTCATATCACATCACCTTGGGGGTTAGGATTTCAATATATGGATTTGGGGAGCACATAAACATTCAGACCATGACATTATTCTTTTTGTGATTTTTTTTTCTTCTTCCTTCTCTTCTCCTTGGTTTCCCAGCTCTTCCTTTCTCTTGCTTTTCATTTTTGTTTCTTTCCTAAGGGTACACAGTCTGCCCCATATATGATCATGCCCAGGTTGACTTTATCATTTTCATGGCCTGGTTAGAATATTTTATTTCAGGTTGCTTGCAAAGAGACAAGCACACATCTTCATATAGCAAAGACAGATTACAGATTCATAGGAGGAAGTACCTTACTATATCTCTGCATCCCCAGGGTAAAGGTAAATTGGGATCAAGCTTGATGCAGATGATCAGGCAGAAGTTTCTGCTCATGGCCAAGATAGAATAAATAGTACTGGACTAGACATCCCACTGTAAATAACTTAAAACACTAGACAAAATATGGGAAGCAATAATGTTCAGCTACTGAAAACAGGCAGCAAAGGATCATGCTCTCTGACAGAATGGAAAGAAATGAAGTAAGTCCTATGATAGTCTGAGCTTTTACCTGGAGGCACTTTTTGAATGGCACCCAGGAAGCATCCAGGTAGGGCATAGGGGTCTCACTGAGTTGAGAAGCCACAGATCAGAGATTAGGGAGGTTGGCACAGCTGAGGTGTATAGGGTGAGACACAGAGAGGAGGAAGCTATGCAGAACTCCAGAAATCTACATCGAATTCCTCTTGAGTCTTGGGCTGAATATTAAACTGTGCATGCAAAGCATGGAACTTTCTAAGCTCAGGAAATGAACAGCATTGGGTGGAAGCTTTAAGCTGAACAATTCTAAGTCTTACACAGGGCAAGGAGACATTTAAGTTCTGACTAGCTACAGTCGGGAGATCTTAAACACCTGGGAAATTCAGTCAAGACTCAAGAAATATAAAACCCTGATAGTAGGGCTAAATTAGACCCTTTTTAACAAAGCTTAAAATTAGCCTGAGAAAGACCAAGCTAATACACAAACAACTTAACTGTCTGCCAAACCGAAATTTAACACTGTTTAAAGGAAGACAAAATCAAGACATTCAACAACATAACACATATAATGTCCATCATCCAATAAAAATAACTAGACAGATTAAGAAACAAGAAAATGTGACCCATAATAAGGAAAGACATCAGTCAGTATAAATAGATTCAGAAATAATAGATCCAGATGATGGAATTCACAGATGAGGAACTTTAGACCAGTTATTCTAAATACGGTAAAGGATTTAGAAGAAAACAAATATAATGAGTAGAATCATTACATTGATTCAGAAAAATATACTTCAGGATAAGAAATATTACTAGAGATGAAGAGGGACATTTCATAATGATAAAAAGGTCAATTCATCAAGAAGACATGCAAATCTTAATATGTATGCACCTGATAACAAAACTTCAAAATACATAAAACCAGCCAATCAGGAAATAACATCTGTATCTACTGTTTTAAATTAAAAAGAAAAATTCCACACAGATATTTGCAAGGTCATTTTTATCAACATAAATTTATTAAGTACACTATCTTTGGGCATTAACCTAGGTGACAGGAAAACACTTTAACAGATTTGACATTGGTCTTAAACTCAAATAGGGTTGAAATACAGAACACACGCACAGAGATTAAAAGATTAAAAGACGTGTCATGTTGTATTTTCCTTAAATGTTTGCCTCTCCATTTTTGAATCCAATAAATCATTAAGCTCTTGTTGGCTGTTTTCCATCTTGAAGTATTAGTGCTTAGCCTTACAAAGTTTGAGGTAGCTGCTTAGTCATCCCTGCTATGTTCAAGTGTCTACATAAGACCCTCCTAGGGTCCACCAGAGCCCACAGAATTGGAAATCTAGTGGAGACTCATTGTTAACATTACAGAAGCCATGGGACTAGGGATCTCCTTTGGGGTTCCAGTTAGGCTTATACCACAGCTGCCACCCCACTTTCTACCATTCTTCAGGCAAGTAGTGAGCTATGAGTGCACTCACATTATGAAGAATACATCTTGAAAAAGGAAAAGGATTAGTGTTCAGGGTGATTCACACTCGTTATAGTTAAGCCAGCAAAGCCTCACTTAGGATGAGAGAGGAGCCACCCCTTGGGAAAGTCATTTATATATCTGCTTTATATACACACATTTAATCTTTTAAAATTCAGTCCCATTTCCCAGGGAAATTGCCTGGAGATAGTGTTGGGATTAGAATGGATTACCCTAACAGCCTTTTCATAAACCCAAACTGAGCTAACAAGAAGGGCTCTGTGTTGCCTTTTAATCATCTGTCGAGTTTTCTTATGCCAGCTCTTTCCAAGAAAGATTGAAGCTGCTTGCCAGCACGCCTGCTGTAGATCTTAGCTTGTTCCAGAAAGGAGAAGCAACTTCTCAAATATTCTCTCTTATAGTCTTGCCTGACAATGAGAGCTTCTCCATGAAGCTCTCCCTGGGTCTCCCAGTGGCTTCTATCTTTGTGTCAAGTGGAAAGAATATGGACCTCGGAGTCAAATCAATTGGGATAGAATCCCAGCCTTGTCACCTACAGCCTGCGTGGTGTTAGGCAGTTGTGAAATCTCAGAGACTTATTTTCTTCTCTCTAACTTACCTCACCCACAGGAGTGTGTGTGTAATGCAAATACTATTCTTCATAGTGTGAGTGCACTCATAGCTCACCACTTGCTTGGAGAATGGGTAGAAAACGGGATGGCCACTGCGGGACAAGCCTAACTGGAACCCCAAAGGAGGTCTTCTGTAATGTAAACAGTGAGTTTCTACTAGATTTCCAATTCCGTGCGTTCTGGCAGACCCTAGGGTGGGAGGCATGTAGACACTTGGACTAGCAGGGATGACTAAGCAGCTCCCTCAACCTTTGTAAGGCTAAGCTCTAACACTTCAAGAAGGAAAACAGCCCGAGTTGTCTCCTTCTTGCTCTCTTCATACTCTATTATAGACCTTACTATTCACTATTGTTATGTGGCCATGTCTTCTGCCTCTGGGGACCTGGGAAGTTGGTCACCGTTCTTGCTGTTGGAAGTACACTCAACAGCCTCCCTCTCCTACAGGGGAAAGCCTGCGTCTTACTCATCTGTTCGCAGTCCCGACATATTGTCAGGCACACTGCAGATGCTCGGTGTGTTATTGTTGAAGGCCACTCTCATTCCTTTTCAGAAACATTCAGTAATAAACTCTCATTCCTTCCTTTAGGGAAGTGAAAAACAGAACAACAGAAAAGCAAAAGCAAAAGGCTCCTTCCATTTTCTCCTGTAGCGGCCTCACAGAATGAGTCCTCTTTAGGCTGAGGCCGTCACACTTCTGTGGCATATGGGGTGGGGAGCATCCATGTCAGGCCCAGTTTCTCCCCCTCACTGGCTGGGTGGCCTTGACCATCGAATACAGAAGTGAAGTGCATGTGCACCCACCAGGGTTGATGGCTCACGGGGGTCTCAGATCACACTCATGGGTATAAAAGTGATCCTTATGACAGTGGTGCCACCAGATCCAACTCTGTCCCTTCACCCAGTCAATTTGAAGCTGTTGTCCGTTTGTCTCATACTTAATTTTCCTACTTTGTTGTTTGTCTTTGCTTTCATCTGGAAATAGAGCTTGGTAATTGCATTGCTGGTTTCCGTGGAGATCCAGGCTGTAGCCACTGCATTGCAGCAAACAAAATGGAATGTACCCTACCTTCCTTTCATTTATGTTCCTTAAGAGAAAATTTGAATTAAAAGGACCTCCCGAGATCACCTGTCTTTCAAATTGCTGGTGCAGCTCACGCCTGTAATCCCAGCATTCTGGGAGGCCAAAGAAGGAGGATCGCTTGAGGCCAGGAGTTCATGACCAGCCTGGGTAACATAGTGAGACCCCTATTCTACAAAAATAAATAAGTAAATTAGCAAGGCATGGTGGTGTGTGTGCCTGTGGTCCCAGCTACTCAGGCTAAGGCAGGCAGATTGCTTCAGCTCAGGAGCTTGAGGCTGCAGTGAGCTGTGATTGGGCTACTGCACTCCAGCCTGAGTGATGATAGGCGGCAGAGGAAGACCCTGTCTCTAAAAAACCAAACCAAACCAAACAAAACAAATTGTCCCACAGGGTGAGACATTAGCTCAGAGATAAATTAGCTGTCGCCTGTGCCTCAAGACACTACTGTCTGGCCCTTCTGAATATACGCATTTGGAACAAACCTCGTGCTGAATCAAAGTGACTGTGAATGTTTGGAGGGTTGGCATCCAACAGTTGTGAGTTTTAAAATAGATTGAATTCCTTCATTCCCTCTAATAATATTTCATGGCAGAGAACAAGGAGAATGCACAGAGGGAAAACGTGGACTAGTTCCTCTCTCTTAACAAGACTAATCATCTGATGCTGAAGTCACCATGATCACAGCTGCCTGCATCTCTGTTCCCTCCCCTCCCTTCCTCTCTTCTCTTCATTCCTCTCCTCTTTTCTCCCTTCCTCCCTCCCTCCCTGCTTCCTTCCTTCTTTCCTTCCTTCCTTCCCTCCCTCCCTTCCCCCAAACCTTCCTTCCTTCCTTTCCTTCCTTCTCTCCCTCCCTCCCTTCCTTCCTCTCTCTTTCTTTCTTTCCCTTTCCTTCCTTCTTTCAGTTATTGTCTAAAACATAAAAATGAACAGGAAGGTCAATATGAGGACTCACTAATCCTGAATTTGGCCTTGCTCTGTGTGATGCTGGAGCTCTGCAGCATGGGAAAATATCCATGTCATCCCATTGGCCCCCTTCTCCACCCCAGGCCCTGCCTTCACAGAAAGGCCTGCTTCCAGGAGCAGTGTTTCTAACCCACACCATAGTGAACATGACTGATAAGACGTAGTGAGTTGCCTCTCCCAGAGAGATTTTAATTGTTATCACCCTTAAAAGCCAGAAGACCTCAAGTATTTAATATTTGATGTTAGACAAAAGGCATAGGTGTGTTGAGGCAGGAGGCCCTACCCAGAGTCCCTAAGCTGCCTGCTTCCAGAAGGGAAGGAAAACAATCTTTTTTTTGGGGGGGGAAAGAGTCTCACTCTGTCACCCAGGCTGGAGCGCAGTGGCATGATCTTGGCTCACTGCAACCTCCACCTCCCAGGTTCAGACGATTCTCCTGCCTCAGCCTCCCAAGTAGCTGGGATTACAGGCACACACCACCATGCCCAGCTAATTTTCATAATTTTCATAGAGACGGGGTTTCGCCATGTTGGCCAGGCTGGTCTCGAACTCCTGACCTCAGGTGATCTGACTGCCTCGGCCTCCCAAAGTGCTGGGATTACAGGTGTGAGCCATCAGGCCCAGGCTCCTCCATCTACTTTTACTACTTAGAAAAAAAGAATGTAAGAAGAAAGCTTTCTTAATAAGTCCTCGTGTGCTGTCACATAGTGGGGTGACATAGTTAACAACAATGTGTTCTATATTTCAAAATAGCTAGAGGAGAGGATTTTGAATGTTCCCGTCACAAAGAAATGATAACTATTTGAGATGCTGGCTATGCTAATTATCCCAATTTGATCATCACACAGTCTACACATGTATTGGAACATCACACTGTACTCATAACTGTGTACAGTTATGATGTGTCAGTTTAAAAAGATTAACTTCTTCAATGGTATATACAACAAAGAGAAAAAAACACGATAACTTAAAATTTTGCAAAAGCAAAGCCTGCACTGCTTCCAAGCAGAGAGGACCTCCCTGCAAACACGCAGTGCTGCCATTTGTGAAATGCTGGTTGCAAAGCACAGACAAACTCCGGCTGGCGGTGCATTGCCTGTGGGTGTCAGCATTCATGGGACAAGCACCCTCCATTCAGGGATGCTGCCACTGATTGCTGGGGAGCTGTGCTCTTGGAAGGCCTCAGCGGGTCATGGAATCTGTTCCATCAGAGAAATAGTGCAACACACTCTTGCAGATAATTAAGATTTGGACAAATGTCTAGCCATCGGGAGCCCTAGGCTTTGGAAAGGGCTGTGGACACAGAGAGGTCAGGACAGAATGGCGATGGTGAACATCCCATCCCAGGGAACATTGAGTCAGGAAGGGCTCGAGACGTGAGAGATAGCCTCTGGTGTATTGTGACTGCGTCATTCAGTGAGCAAAGAGCAAGAACCACTCCAGTTGGTCGGCCATGCCAATAAAGGCCAGCCCTGTACGCAAAAAAATGGACCATGTGAAAGAAATATGAAAGACAAGAAGAAGGCTGGCCGTGGTGGCTCACACCTGTAATCCCAGCACTTTGGGAGGCCGAGGCGGGCAGATCACGAGGTCAAGAGATCGAGTCCATCCTAGCCAACATGGTGAAACGCCATCTCTACTAAAAATAAAAAAATTAGCTGGGAGTGGTGGCGTGTGCCTGTAGTCCCAGCTACTCGGGAGGCTGAGGCAGAATTGCTTGAACCTGGGAGGTGGAGGTTGCAGTAAGCCGAGATCGCGCCACTGCACTCCAGCCTGGTGACAGAGTGAGACTCTGTCTCAGAAAAAAAAAAAAAGAAACATAAGAAGCAAACCAAATTCTTCCTACTATTTATCGGATGTTTCTGCTGCACCAGGCAGTTTACACTTGTTAGTTCATTTCATTCTCTTACAACCCTGAGAAGTAGGAGCTTTGATTATCCCTGTTTCACAACCGAGTGAAAAAGATTCAGGATCTGTGGGGGACTGAGACTGGCCCGACGTCTTCCCAGCGTATTCTCTCTACTCTTGATGAAGTGGAGCTGACTTCCAGCTGAGGGGCAGTGAGTGCAAAGGCAGATCTTGGCCAGGGAGGAGGACTAGAGCCTCACATGATCTTGGGCTGGGGGTGGCAGGGCAGAGAGGCTGGGCAGGGCAGGCATTGCTCTGACAATGCATGTGCTTCTTGTCATAATGAGCACTGCAAGAGGAGGACACCCAACCTAGTCTTGGGCAAAGGAGATAGAAATCCCTGGGAGCCAGTCAGAGAGAGGAAAGCGCTGTGGCAGGTCTCAGAGGCAGCAGAGATCAGAGGCCGTGCAAGAGGGTCAGTGCCATTGCAGGGTCGGGGGGAGCGAAGGGTGAGGCCCGAGAGGCAAGCGCAGTCCAGGGCTCGTAGGGCCAGGCAAGCTCTGTTTGGCACCATCAGTGAGGAGCCACTGAAGAGCTTTAAGCAGTGAAATTTTAAAACATATTTCACGGAGACTGAGTACTAGTTTTCTGCTTGGGTGAGATGGATCTTGGTGTCACTCACCTAGAGAGAGAACTTGTGGCCAGGTGAGGTGGCTCACACCTGGAATCTCAGTGCTTTGGGAGACTGAAGCAGGAGGATCATTTGAGGCCACGAGTTCAAGACCAGCCTGGGCAACATCATGATTAATGGCAAAAACCACAATTACTTCTGTGTCAACCTAATATTTGCTCAAGGTCAAACACTGGTCAGCGATTGGAACCAGAACTGAACCCAGGTGCTCTACCCTTGAACTTGCGCTGTTTTCCTCCTAATTACTTCTTTGACTCCCAGTGACTGCTTGATGAGTACTTTTTTCATTGATTTGACTCTAAAAATGAAAATTCCCATCTGTGAAAGGAACAGGTGTGTTTGTGGCCAGTGCAGAGACCCCTGCTGGACACCTGTGTGTTGGAGAGAAAACGACACCTGGGAATGCTTCCACCAGGTCCCTGCTGGGTAGTGTCACTTTAGCTTGCGAGGGACAGGTGACAGGAGTTACAGACAGGCTGCAGGAGGTACCTTGGTCCATGTGCATATGCTATACAGAATTTTAGGACATTTTAGTAACTTTCAAAATGTGCCACGCAGCCACAGGTCCAAGTGAATCAGAAAAGAGAGCAGGAATTCATCAGGGAGGGCTCATGGTCATAACATCCACGTGGCTGCCCCTTCACCGGCTTGTCTTTACTCAAATGTATTCTTCTTAGGACACTGGCTACCCCATTAAACCTTGGCATCCACTACCCCCCTTAGAACTTTTTACTGACTAACAGTCAATTTTGCTGAAGATGTTTATCTTGTTGTCAGTTCTTCCCACTAGGATGTAAGTTCAGTGAGGGCAGGAATTTTTATACCTCATTCTCTGCCATTTCCCTAGTGCCAAGAACAGTGCTGAAGACACAGCAGGTGCTCACGGAACATTTATGGTACTAACTGTGTTCATGATACTATTGGTAATGTTTTGAAAGGCATCAGTAAGTCAAAGGTCATTGTTAGAAACAATGACAAGGAAGAGGATGATTCCTTCCTGCCTGGATGGTGAGAACACGTGTTGGATTTGATTTCAGCTGGTATCACATGAAGGGTGTCCTGACATATTGCTCAGAACCTGTGAGCAATGGTAGAGTCCTTTGCTTTCTTCACAAAGAAAACTCAATTCTCCTGATTTTTCTGCTCCGTTTCTTTTCCTTTTCTTTCCTTTTTTTTTTTTTTTTTTTTGAGACAGGGTCTTGCTCTGTGGCCCAGGCTGGACTGCAGTGGCCTGGTGTGATCTCAGCTCACTGCAACCTCCGCCTCCCAGGCTCAAGTGATCCTCCTACCTCAGCCTCCCAAGTAGTTGGGACTACAGGCACACACCACCACGCCTGGCTAATTTTACTATTTTTAGTAGAGATGAAGTTTCTCCATGTTGGCCAGGCTGGTCTAGAACTCCTGGGCTCAAGAAATCCACCTGCCTTGGCTTCCAAATGTGCTGGGATTCAAGGTGTGAGCCACCGCACCCAGCCTCTGCTCAGTTTCTGAAGGGTGCCTTAGAAAAAATTCCATGGAAAAGTTAAAATAATACAACTTCAAACACTTGAAGGTCTAATATTGGGCTATCCAGATAATTGTATTTCTTAACATTCAGGACAGTTGAATTTTTTGTGGGTGCTTTTGATGTGCTACGGATCAAAAGGCAGGGATAGCAAATATCATTTAAGCTCTGTACTACGGCTGGATGGTCTTGGCCACATCTTAATTTCACCTGAAAGTTGGGAAGGTGACTTAGTATATTTTAAGATGACTTCCATTTCTAAAGATGCTTGGGTCCGTGAGCCTGTGGAAAGTGCAATTTTGGGGGTGTATGCGTTCCCCACTGGGGCCTGTCTTTGCTGCCTTGGGGAATGTGATTTAGCGCATTGATG
This sequence comes from Nomascus leucogenys, assembly GCF_006542625.1. Classification (NCBI taxonomy): domain Eukaryota; kingdom Metazoa; phylum Chordata; class Mammalia; order Primates; family Hylobatidae; genus Nomascus; species Nomascus leucogenys. Next base: position 46,356,805 of record NC_044398.1, on the reverse strand, counting down.
CACACCTCACAAGTGAGATGTCTATCAACCTGCAGCCTCATCTGACCTGCCTGCATCTAATAGGCAGTTGTTTAGTTCAGCACTTTCCTCTGGGGTCTTCTTTGGCCAGCATGCCCTCCTGTGGCTTGGGGAGGAGGCCTCATTTTGGTATGATTGAGAGAACGAATCTGTGTCCGTTCAGTGCCTCTTGGAAGATCTTAGGACTGTCGGAGGTGGGAACAGTGCTTGGAAGTTCTTTTCCTCCCTTGGGAGAGAAGCTATGTCTCTCTGTGTAGAAGAACCAGCCCAATTGCCTCAAAAAACTCCAGGGGGCACTGTGAAAGCTGTCTTGGTAGAGAGAAGACATTGGGGAGCTGTGCAGTTGAGTTGAACTGGAATTGAAAATGCAGTCCAAGAACGACAGTTTGGGGACTTTAAGAGCAGGAAAAGGCTCAGCTGAAGAAAATAGAAAATTTCTTCCTTGTACCAGTGGTTAATTTTTAGCTCTAAGTCTTGTGAGGGGGAGTCTGTGAGTGTGGCTGGGGTGGGATGGCACTGACCTGGTTCACCCTACAGTACCTGTGCCAGTGGGAAACTAGATTGACAGGAAAGTAGTATAATCTATTTTTGGGGTAGATTTGCATATGCAGATGAGATGCAACTGTAGGCATGATTAAACTGTTGTGTTGGTGCAGCTGCTAAGTATTTGCTTTCTGTCTACAGTCCTGGAAAAGTCATTTACATCTTGATAACAATGAAAACATATATTTCTCAAATCAGATAAATGATTCCTTAAACACACACACACACACACACACACACACACACACACACACACGACAAAACAAAACAGTTACTATCATTTCCTGGCCCTCCAGAAAGTGAACTCTATTTCCCTGGGAGCCCTTTTCCCACCAGTACTGGGGCACCCATCATCGAGAAAAAGTCACTCCAAGCCTCCTGCATCTTCGCTGGTACATAATTCTTGGCAGGTAATAAAAATGAAAAGCCAGTGATTGGGTGTGCATTATTGGTGAGGCACCTTTCTCTAGCCTTTAGGCATTTTCCTCGCTATCATTCTAGGGGGTAGGGAACCGTGGTTCTACAGTGAAGACACTGAGTTAAGTGACTCCCCACAATCACACAGTCAAGAAGCTGAAGTTTTAATCCAGGAGGTCAGACTGCAGAGCCTCTGTCCTTAACCTTGATATCAAGCTGCATCTCATAATAATTCTCACAGAGACCGTCTCTTTTTCAACATTCCTTTTTAGATGCAGAACCCTTTATCCAAGGGGAGTCTTGGCCAAAGCATAAAAGACAACACAGACAGTAGTGGAGGTGTTCTCAGTGAAGCAGGAGTAAGAGGGTGGGGTCTGGAGCCTGGATCCTCCTCCAATTTTTGTGACTCTGAGTCCCTGGGGTTCCCAGGGACCCGTTTCTCTTCTGAATTGGCCCTTCCTGGGACTCAGCTGCTCTTCTTGCTAGTTGATCCTTCTATTAAGTGCAGTCAGTCCTCATATTCACAGATTTCTTATTTGCAAGTTCATCTACTTGCTAAAATTTATTCATAATCCCCAAACAAATACTCATAAGACTTTCTCCACCATTCGTGGACACATGCAGAGTGGTGGGAAATGTGCGTCGCCTGACACATGAGCTCTCAGCTGGGGTGGAAGCAGGGGCTGCCCTGCCTTCTTGTTTCTGCTTTCACAATGTCAATGGGTACTTTCTTCCAAGGTCTGGTTAGTGCCATGTTTGTTGCATTTTTGTGCTTTTGGTTGGTGATTTTGCCATTTAAAGTGGCCCCCAATGGGTTTAGTGGCAAATACCTGTGGTCTCAGCACTTTGGGAGGCTGAGGCAGGAGGACTGCCTGAGGCCAGGAGTTTGAGACCAGACTGGGCAATGTAGCAACACCCCCATCTCTACAAAAAACTAAGAAATTAGCCAGGCTTGGTGATGCAACCCTGCAGTCCCAGCTACTCAGGAGGCTGAGGCCAGAGGATGGCTTGAGCCCAGGAGTTCCAGGCTGCAGTGAGCTAAGCTATGATCATGTCACTGCACTCCAGCTTGGGTGACAGAGCAAGACCCTGTCTCTAAAAAAAATTTTTTTTAATAATAAAATAAAATGGTCCCAAGCACAGTGCTGCACGAGTGCTGGCTGGTTCTTCTGAGTGCAGGAGGGCTATGCCAGGGCTTGCAGAGAAAGTACATGTGTTAGATGGGTTTCGTTCAGATGTGAATGATAGTGCTGTGGGCCATGATTTAATGTGAATGGGTTAATATACGTTTAATATATATTAAATAAGGTTTATTTGAACAGAAACACGCATAAAAGAAGGCAATGTGTTAATTGGTTGGTGAAAGTGTTGTCACCTAACTGTGTTATTTCCCCAAGGAGCCCCTAGTATTCACTATTGCAGTGCTGGTGGTAACTTTTTAAAACATAGCTACTATGAATAATGAGAATTGACTGAACTCATCATATTTTGAGAGCATCTTACTGGGCAGATAATGGCTAGAACCTTATTTAAATGAACCCTAATTCTCAACCCTGTAGGTTTAGTATCATTACCCCAGTTTACAGATGGTAAAACTGAGGCCTAAATAATTTGCCAAAGTCACTACACTAGAGAGAGGTGAGGCCAAGGCTGAATGCCATGTAACGCTATTGTTCTCTTTCCTTTTTGCTAACACTATTTTTTTCTTTTTTCTAGATACAGGGTCTTGCTTTGAGGCCCAAGGTAGAGTGCAGTGGCATGATCATGGCTCACTGCAGCCTCGACCTCCTGGGCTCAAGTGATCCTCCCACCTCAGCCTCCTGAGTAGCTGGGATTACAAGCATGCCAACACTTGGTTAACTTAAAAACATTTTTGTAGAGATGAGGCTCCCTATGTTGCCCAGGCTGATCACTTGAACTTCCAGCCTCAAGTGATCCTCCATCCTCGGCCTCTCAAAGTGCTGGGATTACAGATGTGAGCCACAGGGCCCATGCTGACCACTTGTGTTTAGTGAACTATCCCAGCTTGGCATCTTGTACACTTCAGCCCCTGAGTCCCAGCTGGTTTCTTTGGCCATGGGTTGAACACAGTACTCCCCACATCTTCTCTCTACTCCACAGAAACATACAGAAACCTTCCCATCGGTGCTGGGATGCTCTTATAGAGAGTCGGGAGTTGATGCCCAGACGCCTCCACCTTCTCTGCTTCCCTTACCTCCAGCTAGCTTCAGGTAGCCACTAGAGTTAGGATTTCTTTTCTTTTTTGAGACAGAGTCTTGCTCTGTCACCCAGGCTGGAGTACAGTGGCGCGATCTGGGCTCACTGCAACCTTCGCCTCCTGGGTTCAAGTGATTCTCCTGGCTCAGCCTCCCAAGTAGCTGGGACTACAGGTCCCCGCCACCACGCCCGGCTAATTTTTGTATTTTTAGTAGAGATGGGGTTTCTCCATGTTGGCCAGGCTTGTCTTGAACTCCTGACCTCAGGTGATCCACCCGCCTCAGCCTCCCAAAGTGCTGGGATTTACAGGCGTGAGCCACTGCGCCTGGCCAGAGTTAGATTTCCAAGTAAAGCAAAATGTCACCTAGCAGGAGAGAGGAAAAAAAGAGAAAGAGAAAAAAGACAAGGAATGGGGATGGGGTAGACTTCAAGGAGGAAGAGCAAAGGTGACCAGGATGAGAAGGGAGGTGGGTGGGCATGGGCTGCTCAGAAGATGCCCTGAAGGGTGGGACCAGAGGAGCCGACCCTGAGAAGCGCCTGTCACTGACACTGGGTCATTCTTTACATTTCAAAATCATTTTCACATCTCTGGCCACATTTTGCATATCACAGTCACTGTGAGTGGGTGAAGAACACGTTCTTTTTTTCTGCTTCACTGATGAGAAAACCGAAGCATGAAAAGCTGCAGTGATTTGCTCATAGTCACGCAGGGCTAATTTATTCCGCATTTGGGACAGGCTATTTCTATCACACAGCAAGATTCAGTAATTGCTTTCCTGATATTTCATTTTTTTTTTAAAAGCCAATACCATGAGCAGTCTATTAGGAGACAAATTCTCCTTTATTTTATATTTACACCCTGTGACTATTTCAATATTTTTACTTAACTACAATTTCTCAAATTTCCTTGCTCATGTCGAAGCATTTGACTAAAATATAGCAAAACCACTGTTCCTTTCAAGGGGGTCAAAACGTTTTCCGTGGATGGGAGCGTGTCATGTGAGTAAAGATGAAAGTAGCTTTGTTGCACTCTTCTGGGAATCTTTCTAGGGATATTACTAAAGTCAAGAATAGATCAGAAATGAAGAAAAGATGGGGATATAAAGAATAGCTTTCATGGAAAATTGAAATCATTCCTTTTAAAGTTTACAATTTCCACCCTGATCATAGATCCCCAACCCTGCAGGATGGGTTCTTCCCAGATATGAAGGTGGCTGCAGCGACAGGATTTTGATGCAACTGTGATTGATGTCAGCAGGTCCAGACCGTGATATTTCATGACAAATTTAACAGACATTTATTAAGTAGATTCAATGGGAACAGCTTCAGGCTAGATGGGGCTGGGAGATACAAAGGGAAGATGTAATCTGTGAAGGTCGTAGAGGCCAGTTAGGGATTGAAATCCCACGGATATGGGTTGTCGTACACCCACTTCACACCAGTTGCTCTTATTCTACGCCATCATTTCACATAAGCCTCCCACAAATGGCAAGTGGAATGGCATGATTCTCCTTATTGCAAGATGAGGCTATCTGGAAGGATCCAATGACTTCCCCAGTGAGTAGGGGGCTGCCCCGGGCTTTGCACCCAGGCTTTTGTCTCCAAGCAAAGAGCTGTCACTCACTGCACAGGAAGCAGCAGGAGAATAACCAAGTCATGGTCTAAAGTTGAGACATCCAACTGAGATACAGATTTCTGCCTGCACCAATGATACAGGAGTTCAGAATAAGGGCGAGATCCTTGTGGGTTCGTGTGATGGTGGCATGGCGATTCATGCTTGATTGAGAAGACAAAACATGAACACTTTAAGGGCTTCTTGCACAAGTGAAGTTGTGGAAATGTTTTCAAAGAGCAAATGCCTTTTTAATAGAGAAATGTACTTGGCTAGTTAGCAGAAGTTTTCTTTCTTGGGTTAAAAGTAGTTGCTGCTATTATATCCTGAAGCGTCTGGCTGTCCTGGTGGGGACATATGAGCGCTGCCACAGGCCTGGAATATCCCAGGCGAGTAAGAATAGCCCCCAATAAGAGATGACTGCTGCTTGCTCTGCTGGTCACCGCAGTTGTCAGGAATGTTTTGCCTCAGAAACAAATGGCTTAGGGCCGACTCAACTTGGAAACAGAAAAACCCACCTCCTACTCCTGGCTCAAACCTTTGCTTTCTTATCTGCAGCTCACACCTTTAAGTCTTATGTAGTTAAAGGACATTTATCTAGGCAAGGATTTTTCCACCTTCTTGGAGAACACAGCCCTCCAGTGTCTCCTGCAGCCTGAGCCTGGGACATTCTGGAAGCATGGAAGGCGTGGACTTGCTAGGGTTTCTCATCATCACACTAAACTGCAACGTGACCATGGTGGGTGAGTATTGGGACCGTCTCCAAACTCCTGCACTGTTTCCATTTCCATTGCCATGGTGGAATTGAGTCCTTCTTAAAGGGTCCAGGTATTTCCTCATTTTCAGCGTGCAGGCACTGAAAGTCCACCCACTCCCCAAAGAAAGAGCTGTGCCTTTCTGGAGGAAAGAGAGCTGAGGTTTCTAATTTCTTCGAATGGTTCTGCGGTTCCTCCATCATGGAAGGGAGTCTTGCGTGTGACATTGTTCTCTCACAGACCGTCCTGTGCTGACACCGGGGTGCTGACTCTGAAGACCGAAGCAGGTGGAGGGGTGTTTGTGTGCAACCCTGGTGTGGCTACATTACCAGGAAAAGGAACAGAACAGCAAATGTTAATGAGAAAGTGATGCCTTTAGGCTTTATCTGGAAGCTTAATATTTGTTTTGTTTTGTTTTTGGAGACAGAGTCTCACTCTGTCACCCAGGCTGGAGTGCAGTGATGTGATCTCAGCTCACTGCAACCTCTGCCTCCCGGGTTCAAGCAATTCTCCTGCCTCAGACTCCCGAGTAGCTGGGACTACAGGCGCCTGCCACCACGCCTGGCTAATTTTTTGTGTTTTTAATAGAGACGGGGTTTCACCGTGTTAGCCAGGATGGTCTCGATCTCCTGACCTCGTGAGCCAACTGCCTCGGCTTCCCAAAGTGCTGGGATTACAGGTGTGAGTTACCACACCTGGCCCGGAAGCTTAATTTGTAAGGGGTAGCCATTTCTCTTGTGCACTTTAAACCAAATCCCAAGTTTAGTTTATTTTTTTAACAAAGAAAATAATAGATTTTTGTTTAATGCAGATGACTCACATTTTCAGAGAGGTATGGGGGTCAGAAAAGGATGAATATATGCCAGAGATGCAGCTGATACTTTTCTGGCTCATTATTTTGTAGATTTAGACAAAATCAACTTGATGTTAAAAGTTCAACTCAATGACTCATCACATAATGATATTATTCTTTGTTTGACTGTCTTTATTTATTTTTGTTTTGTTTTTCTGATGTCAGGCGATGTTTCTCTCATCACAAAACACAATATTCACAAGTTATTTTGGCTGAGTTTTAAACATGTTTCGAGACAGCTGGCCAGTGCCATGAAAACAGGGCTTGACAGTTATTTCGGTTTTCTAGCTTGGTGTCATTCATTCACAATACATTGAAGAAAGACAAGCCTTATTCATTCCTAATAACTGGAAAAGGGGAAGAGGAATTCTGAATGATTAAAAAATCAGAAAAATGGAATGTTCATAAAGAAATTCAATTTCAAGGGCCATAGACTAACATTAAATACAAGCCTTGTGATTAAATAGAGATCCCTGGACTGTTGTCATAAGTAAGAAGATTTACTGAAATCAGCGGCTCGAATTGGCAGTTACAGAAATAAGCCAACCTCTTTTAAAAGGCTTATTCTCCTAAGAAGAAAATTTAAATCTTATTTAAATCATTAATTTGCTCAGCCAAACTTTCTTTCTGGACCTATCAGTCCAGGAGACATTACCAAAAGTCTGAATTAGCAGACAGATTAAAACACTTTTAATATAATCCTTTTTAAAAATATACTCATCTTGAAGCATCTTACAAACAAGGATGTTCAGTGCTCAATAAATATTTGTCAAAAGAACTACCTGATACTCTTGCTGTGAGTAAAGACAAGCTGACAGGTGTGGTGGCTCATACCTGTAATCCCAGCTACTCAGGAAGCCAAGGCGGCAGGAGCACTTGAGGCCAGGAGTTCAAGACCAGCCTGGGCAATATAGCACGACCCTGTGTCCAACAACAACAACGACAACACAAACAAACAGAAAACTAAAGACATGCTTATTGACGTTTCAATTCCCCAATCTCAGCCCCAGTAGAAACTTTAAAGCTGTTCAGGGCAGTGTATTCGGGGTGATGAGGCCATGCCTGCTTCCTCTCTTCCAGGAAAGCTCTGGTTCGTCCTCACGATGCTGCTGCGGATGCTGGTGATTGTCTTGGCAGGGCGACCCGTCTACCAGGACGAGCAGGAGAGGTTTGTCTGCAACACGCTGCAGCCGGGATGCGCCAACGTTTGCTACGACGTCTTCTCCCCCGTGTCTCACCTGCGGTTCTGGCTGATCCAGGGCGTGTGCGTCCTCCTCCCCTCCGCCGTCTTCAGCGTCTACGTCCTGCACCGAGGAGCCGCGCTCGCCGCGCTGGGCCCCCGCCGCTTCCCCGACCCCCGGGACCCGGCGAGACGCTGCCCGCGGCCATGCAGGGGGCGCGGCGGCCCCCAGGTGCCCGACTTCTCGGCCGGCTACATCATCCACCTCCTCCTCCGGACCCTGCTGGAGGCAGCCTTCGGGGCCTTGCACTACTTTCTCTTTGGATTCCTGGCCCCGAAGAAGTTCCCTTGCACGCGCCCTCCCTGCACGGGCGTGGTGGACTGCTACGTGTCGCGGCCCACGGAGAAGTCCCTGCTGATGCTGTTCCTCTGGGCGGTCAGCGCGCTGTCTTTCCTGCTGGGCCTCGGGGACCTGGTCTGCAGCCTGCGGCGGCGGATGCGCAGGAGGCCGGGACGCCCCACGAGCCCCTCCATACGGAAGCATAGCGGAGCCCCAGGCCACGCCGAGGGACGCTGGACTGACGAGGAGGGTGGGCGGGAGGAAGAGGGGGCACCTGCGCCCCCGGGTGCACGCGCCGGAGGGGAGGGGGCTGGCAGCCCCAGGGGTACATCCAGGGTGTCAGGGCACACGAAGATTCCGGATGAGGATGAGAGTGAGGTGACATCCTCCGCTGGCGAAAAGCTGGGCAGACAGCCCCGGGGCAGGCCCCACCGAGAGGCTGCCCAGGACCCCAGGGGCTCAGGATCCGAGGAACAGCCCTCAGCAGCCCCCAGCCGCCTGGCCGCGCACCCTTCCTGCAGCCGCCTGCAGCCCCCTGACCCGCCTGCCAGCTCCGGCGGTGCTCCCCACCGGAGAGCCAGGAAGTCTGAGTGGGTGTGAAAAAAACAGCACCTGGCCGTGCTCTGGGGCTCACGCCTGTAATCCCAACGCTTTAGGAGGCCCAGGCAGGAGGATCGTTTGAGAATATATCTCCTTGCCCAGGAGTTTGAGACCAGCCTGGGCAACATAATGAAAGCCTCGTCTCTATAAAATATCTAAAAATTAGCTGGGCACAGTGGCTCCCGCCTGTAGTCCCAGCTACTTGGGAGGCTGAGATGGGAGGATCATTTGAGCCTGGGAGATCCAGGTTGCAGTGAGCCAAGATCATGGCACTGCACTGCAGCCTGGGCAACACAGTGAGACACTGTCAAAAAAAAAAAAAAAAAAACCACCAAGCAGAGCTGAGAGAGCCCGGCTGTCCTTGGCACACGGGAATGCCTGTGCTGATGCACACTCACTTTGGCACCTGTAAAATCTCATCACTCAACGAAGGTCCTCAGGCAGAAGGGCGGGGGACACACGGATGTTACAGGCGATATAGTCTCAGTACAGATTTAATTTAGATAACACATTTTATTAAAAAAAAAAAAAAGCACATGATGTTCAAATGCCCCAACAAAACTAAAGTGATGAACTGGAGTCAGCTTTCTGATGATGGTGAGATGGTTCTGTCGGCCACACTTTCCCGGTTCTATTATCAAATTCTTTGCCATGTGTTTCATGTAAGGCATGTTTTCTTCCATTAGTATAGTTTATTAATGTTTAATATTTTCTAGTGAATTATCATGAGGTTTTTTTGTTTTTCAGCTTTGGATAAAAGAAGCATCTGTTATGCATGTCATAAATAGACATTAAACTTCTCCAAACCCCTTAATAAAATTGTATTCATTCATTTCATACTGCTATGAAGAAATACCAGAGACTGGGTAATTTATAAAGAAAAAGAAGTTTTTTGTGTTTTTTTTTTTGAGTTGGAGTCTCACTCTGTCGCCCAAGCTAGAGTGCAGTGGCGTGATCTCTGCTCACTGCAACCTCCGCCCCCTGGGTTCATGCCATTCTCCTGCCTCAGCCTCCTGAGTAGCTGGGACTACAGGTGCCCGCCACCACGCCTGGCTAATTTTTTGAATATTTAGTAGAGACAGGATTTCACTGTGTTAGCTGGGATGGCCTTGATCTCCTGACCTCGTGATCCACCTGCCTTGGCCTCCCAAAGTGCTGGGATTACAGGCATGAGCCACTGTGCCCGGTGGAAAAAGAAGTTTAATGGACTCACAGTTCTACATGGCTGGGGAGGCCTCACAATCATGGCAGAAGGTGAAGGAGGAGCAAAGTCACATCTTACATGGCAGCAGGCAAAGAGAGCATGTGCAGGGGAACTCCCCTTTATAAAACAGTCAGATCTTGTGAGACTTACTCTCATGAGAATTGCATGGGAAAACCCACCCCATGTTTCAATTACCTCCTACCAGTTCCTTCCCACAACACGCGGAGATTACGGGAGCTACAAATCAAGATGAGATTTGGGTGGGGACACAGCCAAACCATATCAAAAATTAATGCTGATTGCCTGGGGACACACGGATGTCACGCTTCATACATCATTGTGTTAGAGCAGAAATGACAAATGCAGAAAATATGGCTAATAAACAGTTGGTTTCCAGGGGCATCTGGTACTATTCCTGTGTATGGGTGTAAAGTGCACAGGATGTAGGATGAGTTGTCCCTGTGTGTGTATGCTGGGTGGCTGTCCTCACCGCATAGAGGGAGTGCTTTTGCTGTAGAGGAGTGACCATAGATTTGTCACAAGTTTTTCGATTCAGGCTTTGTCTGTGCCCTTTAGAGAGTCATACAATTCAGACTTCCCTGAGAATCTTCATGTTCCAATGGAGAAGATGAAAAAAAACTGTGGGTATTGTGGAATGCACAGTTTGTGTTTATGACTTTTGTGTAGCAGCAGACAACTGCCCCAGGTCGTGGGCTGGGCTTCCAATCCAGGCCTTTCTGCACTGCTTAGCATCATTCTGGCTTTGATCTAGGTGCTGCCCAAGTTCAGGTGTGACGTCCAAGTTTGGTGCTGGCCGAAATCAGGCAGGTGGGAGGATACAGTAGAGCAGAGGTTTGCTATGGGACAGGATTAACCTGCTCACCCTAATCAAGAGAGGAAAGAGGCATCTGGGTGTAGTTCAGAAATAGATGACTATCCCCTGGTTTCCACGTAAGGAAGGGCTGGGGAGAGGCACCACCCTTCACTCCAGCAAATAACAAAAAACGTGAACCAATTCCTCATCAAAACGACGGGCACTTTGACTCTTCTAAAGAAGACCTTGAAAATGAGATGTCTTCAAACATGGAGAATAACAGCCTGCTTGGTGTATCTGCAGGATGTCAAGGCAATTGGTCCAAACGTTAAACAAACATCCCAAATTGGTTTTGGCATAAAGCTATTTGAATGAATGTGCCTATTTTAATATATTCCCTCTCCCTCTCCCTCTCCCTCTCCCTCTCCCTCTCCCTCTCCCTCTCTCTCTCCCTCTCTCTCTCTGTCTCCCTCTCCCTCTCCCTCTCCCTCTCCCTGTCCCTCTCCCTCTCCCTGTCCCTCTCCCTCTCCCTGTCCCTCTCCCTCTCCCTGTCCCTCTCCCTCTCTCTCTCCCTCTCTCTCTCTCTCTCCCTCTCTCTCTCCCTCTCTCTCTCTCTCTCCCTCTCTCTCTCTGTCTCCCTCTCCCTGTCCCTCTCCCTCTCCCTGTCCCTCTCCCTCTCCCTGTCCCTCTCCCTCTCCCTGTCCCTCTCCCTCTCCCTGTCCCTCTCCCTCTCTCTCTCCCTCTCTCTCTCTGTCTCCCTCTCCCTGTCCCTCTCCCTCTCCCTGTCCCTCTCCCTCTCCCTGTCCCTCTCCCTCTCCCTGTCCCTCTCCCTCTCCCTGTCCCTCTCCCTCTCTCTCTCCCTCTCTCTCTCTGTCTCCCTCTCCCTGTCCCTCTCCCTCTCCCTGTCCCTCTCCCTCTCCCTCTCCCTGTCCCTCTCCCTCTCCCTCTCCCTCTCCCTCTCCCTCTCCCTGTCCCTGTCCCTCTCCCTCTCCCTGTCCCTCTCCCTCTCCCTCTCCCTGTCCCTCTCCCTCTCCCTCTCCCTCTCCCTCTCCCTCTCCCTGTCCCTCTCCCTCTCCCTGTCCCTCTCCCTCTCCCTCTTCCTGTCCCTCTCCCTCTCTCTCTCTCCCTCTCCCTCTCCCTGTCCCTCTCCCTCTCCCTGTCCCTCTCCCTCTCCCTCTCCCTGTCCCTCTCCCTCTCTCTCTCTGTCTCCTTTCTCTCACTTTTGCTCCTTAAGCCACTGAAAGCTGTGAGCCTCCGACCCTTGTCTTCAATACTTAGATCAATGTCTGGCACATAGTGGCTGCTCAAAAAATTGTTGTTGTTGTTGTTTTTCATTTGATATTCCTGAAGCATTCAGGGGCAGATCTTGCTGTCCCTTGTAGTGTCCAATTCTGGTGGACTTCCCAAGTCTCTCTAAGTCTTCCCAGTCTTATAAAGGATTTCTTTCTTTCTTTCTCCTTCCTTCCTCCCTCCCTCTCTCTTTCTCTCTCTCTCTTTCTTTCTTTCTTTTCCTTCCTTCCTTCCCTTCTTTCCTTCTTTCTCTCTTTTTCCCTTCCTCCCTTCTTCTTTCTTTCTTTTTCTTTCTTTCTTTCTTTCTTTCTTTCTTTCTTTCTTTCTTTTCTTTCTTTCTTTTCTTGCTTGCTTGCTTGCTTTCTCCTTCCTTCTTTCCTTCCTTCCTCCCTCTTTCTTTCTTTCTTTCTTTCTTCTTCTCTTTCTTTCTTTCCTGTTAATCTCTTTCCTTTCTTCTGATCTTCCTTCTTTCCATGTTTGAGGCAGGATCTTGCTCCGTCACCCAGGCTGGAGTGCAGTGGAGTGATCATGGTTCACTGCATGAGCTCCCTCTGGGAGAGGGAGGGTAAGGGAGAGGGTAAGGGGCCCAGGGTAGGAGATCTGGGCTCTGGCCTCATGCCCACCATTTCCTAGCAGGTCAGTCCCTCCCCTGGCCCTCAGTTTTCTCCTCTGCATGATGAGGGGCCCTGACCAGGGGATTCTTTAGTGCTCTATGAGGGTGAGACTCTGTCAGTGAGGTGCGGCTGTCAATCATCTTAGCATTAATAGGGACTCATTTATGAGGCCTATCCAGCTACCTGCCTGCATGCAGGTTTTGATCAGATGAAAATGGTAAGAACAATAGAGGCCTGTGTGTCCTTAGAGGAGCTGCCATGGCGAGGATGTGAAGGAAAGGGAACCCTCGTTCTCTCTCGTGCACTGTTGGTGGGAAGGTAAATTAGTACAACCACTATGGAGAACAGCATGGAGGTTTCTCAAAAAACTGAAAATAGACATATAGGATCCCGCAATCCCACTGCTGGGTATGTACCCCAAAGAAAAGAAACCAGAATGTCAAAGAGATAGCTGAACTCCCATGTTTATTGCAACACTAGTCACAATAGCAAAGATATGGAAACAACCTAAGGGTCCATCGGTTGATGGATGGATAAAGACAATGTGGTTTATATGCAGAATGGAGTACTATTCAGACATTAAAAGGATGAAATCTTGCTATTGGCAGCAACATGGATGGATCTGGAGGACATTATTTTATGTGAAATGAGCCAGGCACAAAAAGACAACTGTCATAGGCTCTTCACTCCTATGTGGGAGCTGAAGAAGTGGATCTTATGGAGGTAGAGAGTAGAATGGGGGTCACCAGAGAAGGGGATGGCGAGGGGGCCTGAAGGGAAAAAGAAAGAATACAAATGCACTTATTACCACCAAGGTGTACACTGAACAGTGATAAAGATGGTAGATTATGTATGTCTATTTTACCTCCATAAAAATAAATGTTAAGAAAAGAAGAGCTGTCATAAGAGAGACAGGGACCCCATGGAAAGTGGAGGCAGGTGGTCCGAGGATGAGTCCTCAACTTCATACACTACTGAGTGATGGCTGAGAGCTGAGTGGACAGACCTGGGGGCCACGGAAGACATCTGATGGGACCCTGTCCCTTGAGGAGCAAGGTGGCAGAAGAGGCATTGCCTATCCTAGAACTTGGCTGGTCATGCTCACATGACTGTGACTATGCTGTGGAACGTGCTAATGCAGGTGTCCTTATTTCTCTTCTCTTTGCTGTCACACTGGGCGCTGAAGATCTCTCCTAGTTTTGTAACTTAGGTTGTAAAGCCTTAAAGATTTTTTCCAGTCCATGGCCAGGTGTGGCGGCTCACGCCTGTAATCCCAACACTTTGGCAGTCCAGGTGGGCAGATCACCTGAGGTCAGGGTTTTGAGACTAGCCTGGCCAACATGGTGAAAACCTGTCTTTATTAAAAAAACAAAAATTAGCTGGGCATGGTGACGGATGCCTGTAATTCCAACTACTCAGAAGGCTGAGGCAGGAAAATCCCTTGAACCCGAAAGGCAGAGGTTGCAGTGAGCTGAGATTGCACCATTGCACTCCAGCCTGGGCCACAAAGCGAGACTCCGTCTCAAAAAAAAGAGCTTTTCCAGTCCTTTAAAGGGAGAGGGGGAAAATATCTTAGACTATATTCAAAAGGCTAAAAACAGTAGAAAATCATGTGGCTTCCATCTTCCTTTTCCAGACTTCAATCCATGTCTTTGCATGTTGACACTGAATGACTGAAAAATGGCTCCCACGTCTGCATCCCTCCCGCAGACCGTTAAGGAGGAGCCCATGGCTTAGGGCAGAGACTGTGCAAATTAATGTAATTGCAGCTGCAATAACAGGCAAACCCCAATTTTAGCCACTTAATGCAGAAGAAACTTCAATGAGTACAAAGTGTCTATTCCTGGTGTGAGCAGCTCTGCTCCAGGTGGTGACTCAGGGACCCCTCCATCCTGTGGCGCCAACATCTTCTGCCCACATTACTGATTTCTTGTGGGGAGGACAAGAGGGGCTCCCTAGGCCTGGCCTCGAGATGGCGCTCGCCATGTTCTCTAACTAGAACTCCGTCCCGGCTGCAAGGGAAGCTACAAAAGGTGGCTTAGCTATGTGCCCAGAAAGAAGGAGGAAAAGTTGGGGTGAACAGGTAGCCAGTGTTTGCCTAAGGCAGCAATTATTATCTGGGCACCTGCCCTGTAAGAGGCATTTAATAAATCCTAGTGACCAACAAACTGGTCTCTAGGGAAAGCTAAGCAAGGCCATTGGCTCAAATCCTCAGATCGTGGTGGAGAGAAGAGAAAGGAGGTGACAAGGACAAAGACAACTGACTGAATTAGGCACAGAACCCAAATCTCTCATATTGAGGGACTGTCCTCTTAATTACAATCATTTTAAATAAAAAGGGATCTTAACTGGTTTAAGCGTGTGCACATTGGGGTTTTAGTTGAGCTCTTTGGTCTTTGCACAGCACAAAAAGCTCATGAGATAATTGGTGTCTAACTTTCCGGGGACTTTAATTTAGAAATCTCTTCCCAGGGCAATCTGCAGGTGGATTCTAATGTGCAATTCAAGCTCTGGCCTGACACGTGCAGCTGGCTACCTGCAGAGACACAAATGAAAGATTATGAAGATCAATGAGATTATGCTTATAAAGCAGTTTGTGCTTAGCCAAGAACAGCATTTACAGAATTAACAGATGTGACTCTGTTTTGGTAGGATGTTGCAATCTGCTGAGGGAACCTATTCTGAATTTTCTGAGTGTAATTTTGGTTTCAGGTAAGAAGTGCTGAGGAGGGGGTTGCTTTACAGTGAGGAGAGGGGACATTGGTTTTCTCAGGCACAAACTTGCTGAAGATCCTCTACGATGTACACACCTCCCACCGTGGACCCCAACACTCCAGCTCTAGGAGTGGGGCCAGCAGCAGAGTCTAGTAAATCTCACCAGCTGTATTTTGGCTGTGCTGTGGGATAAATGTTTCCTAGGGACAAAACAGATAACTTTCCCCCTGCATTCGAAATGCATGCATCGATATGTTTGCTCCCTCCCGTCCATCAGAGAGCAAACCTCTTTCTCGGGGAAATTTCTAGTTGAGCTCCATCTCTGTGACCTGAGAGGGGCAGATGGGAGGGGCACACAGCAGAGCCAAAAGAAGGGATTACATGTTCTGATAAACTGAACCTGGATGGAAGGTGTTTCATGGAGAATCCAGGAAATTAAAAGTCAATGGAAAAACTAGATTTTGGTTTTGGAGTTTCCTCCCTCCCCAGGTGGGTGAAACAGAGAAGTGCATGGCACCTTTTAAAGATCAAGTGATTATGAAGAGTGCACCCAACTGGCATGACCCTGCACCTAGAAGTTAAATTTTTGGTTCTTTTTCTTTCTTTTTTTTTTTTTTCTATGGAGCTAAAAAAAAAAATCAACCTGCCAGGCACAGTGGCTCAAGCCTATAATCCCAGCACTTAGGGAGACCGAGGTGGGAGGATTGCTTGAGCCCAGGAGATCAAGACCAGCCTGGGCAACACAGCAAAACAGCAAAACAAAACAAAACAAAACAAAACAAAACAAAACTTGGCCAGGCTTGGTGGCATGCACCTGTGGTCTCCGCTACTTACGAGGCTAAGGTAGAAGGATCACTGTAGCTTAGTTTGAGGCTGCAGTGAGCTACAATCGTGCCACCACACTCCAGCCTGGGTGACAGAACAAGACCCTGTCTTAAAAAAGAAAAAAAGAATCAACTCATCACATGAGCATCAGCATCCCGTGGTGGGAAGAGTTTAAGCAAAAGGTCATTGTTTCGGTTCTGCCTGACTCCCCCAACTCCTGTGAACCTTAATCTTCTCAGTGCTGAGATGGGCAGATCACAGCTACCTTACTTCATGGGCTTGATGGGAAGTTCAGATGAGATGGTGGACATGGAAGGCCCTGAGAGGGACATAGCCATGTGTCATCGTGGGCGCTTCCTAGGCTGCAAAATCACCAATGCTTGGACAGATCACTGCAAATGCTTCTCTTTGGGAATGTGTGATGTACAACGCTTGCTTGGGGGAGAAGGATGTTCACAGACTTAGGACATCACAACCTCCTTCCTGCACCCTGTCTTACCAGCAGAGGCCTCTCTTGGACCATATTTAAGGTGTAATATTTGTAAGCTCCAAAATAAAGTGTTAATTAATTCTGGTGGTACCTCTTGACCACGTTCATGAGCTCATTCTTTTCATTCTTCTTTCTTATTTCTCTCTGACCAGAGAAAGCAGGATCTAAGAATTCTCAGCAATGGATCTGGGAATTCTAGTAGGTGACTTTGAATAGCAGAGTGGGTGAGAAAGTTGGGGATAATGGAGAAATTGAGGGCAAGCTGGCTTCCTGGGAAGGGACTAATTGAACAAGACAATGATTTATCCTTTCGGGGTTCAGAGGCAGCTTGTTAATTCGAATTATTTTCTTTATTTTTGCCCACAAGTGTTTGGTTGTCCTTTTCTCTGGCTTTTTACATGATCAGGCTGCAAGCTGCAAAGGTGTGGCTTGTGCTGCAGATTTGTAATAAAAGATGACAGGTGAGACAGACAGTGGTGGAACCGGTAGATCTTGCACACCTACACGGTGTAGCTGCTCAGGAGGCTATCTAGTGCACCTGCCAACAGAGCACAGATATCCTCTCTTCCTCATTTCAGATTCCTCCTTCCAGCTGTTTACTAAACAGCTACAAAAACTCCCTCTTGGCTGTAACTTGTCAAATAAAGTCCCTGCAACGTGTATAAGATTTTCCTCCCCTCGGTTTATGAAATGATGTGTTATTTTACACTTGAGAAACCTCCCCCCTTTTCTTGTTGCTTTAGAAAGTTAAAGTGCTTTTGGCTGGGCACAGTGGCTCACAACTGCAATCCCAGCGCTATAGGAGGTTGAGGCGATCAGATCACCTGAGGTCAGGAGCTCGAGAGCAGCCTGGCCAACATGGTGAAGGACTCTATCTCTACTAAAAATATTAGCCGGGCATGGTGGTGGGTACCTGTAGTACCAGCTACCTGGGAGGCTGAGGCAGGAGAATCTCTTGAACCCAGGAGGTGGAGGTTGCAGTGAGCTGAGATGGCACCACTGCCCTCAAGCCTGGGCAACAGAGTGTGACTCTGTTTCAAAAAAAAAAAGTTAACGTGCTTTTGATCTCAAAAATGATATTTGAGAAGCAATTAAATGTCTATAAACTGGTCTTCCTTACCTGGGATATTTGATCCGGAAAAAAAACCTCAGGTGTTATTAAAGTTTAAACTAAGCATATCTAGTGCTATTTCCTTCAGAAATGAAAATTCAGTAATTTTATAGATGTAGTTTGTGGGATTGGCCATTTTAAGGAAAAATTTTAAAAGTCTTATGCTAAAGCAAGTTCATCAAATTTTGTCGTGTGGCCAAAATGGTTCTTTAGAGATAAGTTAATAGAGTGGTTAAGACGTGCATTCAATGGGGCTGAGTGCAGTGGCTCACACCTGTAATCCCAACACTTTGGGAGGCTGAAGCGGAAGGATTGCTTGAGGTCAGGAGTTCAGGACCAGTCTGGGCAATATAGCAAGACCCTGTCTCTACAAAAATTACTACAAAAAGCAGCTGGTCATGATGATGCACACCTGTGTTCCCAGCTACTTGGGAGGCTGACGAGGGAGGATCACCTGAGCCCAGGGAGGTCGAGGCTGCAGTGAGCCGTGGTCATGCCACTGCACTCCAGCCTGGAGTGCCCTCCAGAGTGCAGAGTGATACCTTGTCTCCAGAAAAAAAAAAAAAAGACATCACTCAATGGGGCCAGGGTGTGGGGGCTCACATCTGTCATCCCACCACTTTGGGACTTTGGGAAGCTGAAGTTTGAGGTTTGGCTGAGGCCAGGAGGTCAGGACCAGCCTGGGCAACATAGCAAGACCCTCTCTCTACAAAAAGTAAAAAACAGTAAGTCCTAGCTACACGGGACTCTGAGGTGGGAGGATTACTTAAGCCCAGGAGTTTGAGGCTGCAGTGAGCTATGATTGTGCCACTGCACTCCAGCCTGGGTGACAGAGTGAGACCCTGTCTCTGAAAAAAAAAAAAGACTTGCGCTCAATGGACTAGGAAATATTTTCGTCATCTCATTAGCTAAGGTCTCTGCAAACATGAGCTTTTCTTTGTATACCTTTATTTCTCATCTATGAAACAAAGATGTCATCCCTTCTACCTGGAAATATGAAACGATATTTCCTGTCGGAATGTGGATTAAGGGGTTTTTACCCCCTTGGAAGTAAGAAAAGTGTAAACATTGAGGATGACTTATTCTGCATATTTGTTGAGCATCTTTGATGTAGGTGATGCTTGTGCAAGGCATGGGATGAGAGGCAAGAGAGTGATAAGGAAAGACTATACATACATTTAAGGATCTCTTTCCAAGAAATAAATGGGGGCTATATGAAGGCAGCATATGATACAAAATTAAATTTCACGGCTCAGATTCAAATATTGAAATTTTTATTTTTTTGTAAGTCAGCCAACATTGAGTCAGACAGCAAAGCTTCTTGCATCAAGGAAAGGAATGGGGGCGCTGCCTGCATCACTCTGCTGAGGCATGGGAGAAGCTGGGCCTTGGTGTTATCCTCCTACACTCTCCTGTGACCCCGACTCCCTTCGGCGCCCCTCCCTCACGCACTGCCCCCTCACTGCCTGTCTAACCATGGCCCCTCACCCAGACTGTGCCCCTCAAGAACCTCCTGAGCCCGAGTCCCATCATAGCGTCCTCAACTTGCCAGGGAGGTTGGTGACTTGACTCTAGCCCATTTCACACCTGAAGAAATGAAGGTGCAGGAAGGCAATGTAACCCGTCTAAAACAATCTGGTCAATTGGTAGCTAAATCTCATTCCGAGTTGGTTTTAGCTCTAGAATTCCATCGCTCCAGGTTGCCTTCTTGAAGGTCATCGGGTAGAAGGGATTACTGTTCACAATAGCTTAATGTATAAGCTTTCTAGGAGCATTAGCAAATTAACAGAGGGCTCAGGGGCCCGACAGAATGCATCTCTGTTTTTTTATTTTTTAGAGACAG
Organism: Nomascus leucogenys; assembly: GCF_006542625.1. Lineage (NCBI taxonomy): Eukaryota > Metazoa > Chordata > Mammalia > Primates > Hylobatidae > Nomascus > Nomascus leucogenys. The sequence continues at coordinate 46,337,364 of NC_044398.1, read as the reverse complement.
GGTCTTGCTCTGTTGCCCAGGCTGGAACACAATGGTGTGATCATAGCTCACTGCAGCCACAAACTCCTGGGCTCAAGTGATCCCACTGCCTTAGACTCCTGAGTAGCTAGGACTACAGGCCTAGCTAATCTTTTTATTTTAAAACATTTTTTGTAAAGATGAGTTCTCACTGTGTTGCCCAGACTGGTCTTGAACTCCTGGCCTCAAGCAATTAACCTGCCTCAGCCTCCCAAAGTGTTGGGATTACAGGTGTAAGCCACTGCACCCGGCCCAGAATGCATTTTTAATAGTGCCATCTGAAGCAATATGTAGGTTCTACGGGTGACCTATAGAATAAGAATAGAATTGGTTTTTGATGATGGATTATAGGGGCAATCATTTCTTGAAGTTAGACAGTTATGATAGAAATATGAAAACACAGAAGTTTAGGAATAATGCCCCATCCTCCCTCAATAACATATCAACCTGTTTATATTCTTAGCCTCTTAGGTTTTAACATTTATAGTTGTATTTGCATTATGTCCATTCTGTGTTTTTCACTTGCTAATACATAATACACATTTTTCATGGGTCTCCAGTCTTCATTACTTACCACTTTGAATGATGGCAGAAGTCTATGAAGCGATGGCTGTCTGATCATCTGCCCCAGCCTCTGTTGAACAAAACACTGCAAGTCTTTTGATATTACAAAATAACACAGCATGGGTACACAGGATTTTCCTTCACATTTTGGATTATTTCCTTTAAATAGTTTTCTAGGAATTTTTAATTTTTAAAACTTAGGAACAGTGTCTCTCTCTGCTGTCCAGGCTGAGTGCAGTGGTGTGATCAAAGCTCGCTGCAGCCTCAAATTCCTAGGCACACACGATCCTCCTGCCTCAGCCTCCCAAGTAGCTGGGACTACAGACACATGCCACCATCCCCAACTAATTTAAAAAGAAATGTTTTTGTAGAGATAGGGTCTTACTGTGGTGCCCAGGCTGGTCTTGACCTCCTGGTCTGAAGGGATCCTCCTGCCTCAGCCTCCCAAAATGCTGAGATTATAAGTGTGAGCCACTGCTTCCAGCCTAAAAATTGTTTAAGTTCACATACGTTCTCAATGGATTATTAAGCTATTAATAGTGTCAACCACATGCAGATTACTATTTGTGAAGCTGCTGTAATTTCACAGGTTGATCTTGTGATGCCAAACCAGTGGGGTGTAGTGGCTTGTGCCTGTAATCTCAGCTACTCAGAAAGCTGAGGTAGAAGGACTGCTGGAAGCCAGGAGTTTGAGACCACTCTGGGCAACATAGTGAGACTCCATCCCTCAAAAAAAAAAAAAAGAAAATAAAGAAAAGGCCAAGCATGGTGGCGCACGCCTGTAATCCCAGCACTTTGGGAGGCTGAGGCAGGTGGATTTAGCCGGGCATGGTGGCAGGTGCCTGTAGTCCCAGCTACTCGGGAGGCTGAGTCAGGAGAATGGTGTGAACCTGGGAGGCAGAGCTTGCAGTGAGCCGAGATCGCGCCACTGCACTCCAGCCTGGGTGACAGAGCAAGACTCCATCTCAAAACAAAAAAACAAAGAAAACAATAACAACAACAACAACAAAAACCAAAAACCACTAATCTTGAAGATGCTGTTTCTCTCTGGCGCTTTGTCTTGAACTTCAGAAACCTCCCTCTAGGTAGCCAAGTTACCTGAGCTCTCCCTAGTGAGCCTCAGTGACGTTTTCCACAGGCGTGTTTAACGGAGTCATAGATGAAGCATGTTAATTACATGTTAGTAATTAACCAGTTATTAGTTATGCTCACATGCTTGGGAATTTAAGTTCAATAAGCTTCATAAATTGAGCCAACTTTTAAAGGTGCTTGATCAGCTATGTGCACCTTTTATGTTGTGATTTTTTAAAACATAATTTTCCTCCATAAATGAGGAAATTACCTTTCTGGAATACATTTCAGTCCAGATTAAACTCAGAAACCCATATCTACCATTCCAGCCTGTGGCTCCCCACTGCTTTGATGAAGAGATGGTCTTCCTGTACTCCCCGGCCCCCTGCCGGATCTACTGTATTTTAGCTTCAAGGTACTCAGGCCCATCCTCACCTGGGGAGGAGGGAGGCAGATAACCAGGGAATCTGCAAGGCTTTGTGACTGGCTGGATCAGGGGATGGGGGGCAGGAATGAGGAAGTGGGAGGAGAGCCTGGGTTAATTTTTTTGGTCCCCAATTAACTTTGCCTGTATTAGTCCATGTGTGTTGCTATAAAGGAACACCTGAAGCTGGGTAATTTATAAGGAAAAGAGGTTTATTTGGCTCATGATTCTGCAAGCTGTATAGGAAGCATGGTGCCAGCATATGATATGGTTTGGCTGTGTCCTCACCCAAATCTCATTTTGAATTGTAGCTCCCATAATCCCCACATATCATGGGAGGGACCTAGTAGGGGTAATTGAATCATCGGGGTGGGTCTTTCCCATTCTGTTCTTGTTGTAGTGAATAAGTCTGACGAGATCTGATGGTTTAATAAAGTGCAGTTCCCCTGTACATGCTCTCTTGCCTGCCACCATGTAAGATGTGCCTTTGCTCCTCCTTTGCCTTCCGCCATGATTGTGAGGCCTCCCCAGCCATGTGCAACTGTGAGTCCATTAAACCTCTATTCCTTTATAAATTACCCAGTCTGGGGTATGTCTTTATTAACAGTGGGAGAACAGACTAATATAGTCATATTCACCCAAGTAGAACACCCTGGAGGAGGAGATGGATTGCTGATAGTTTTTTTTGGTTTTTTTTTTTTTTTTTTTTTTACAATTTATTTTATTACCATTATTTTTTAGAGACAGGGTCTTGCTCTGTCACCCAGGCTGAGTGCAATGGTGTGACCATAGTTCACTGCAGCCTTGAACTCCTGGGGACACATGATCCTCCCACTTCAGCCTCCTGAGTAGCTGAGACTATAGGCATGCACCACCATATCCAGCTAGTTTTTAATTTTTTTTTTGTAGAGATGGGGTCTTGCTATGTTGCCCAGGCTGGTCTTGAATTCCTGGGCTCGAGCAATCCTCCTGCCTTGGCCTCCTAAAGTGCTGGAATTACAGGCATGAGCCACCACGCCTGGTCAGTTTCTGGTGTAGAAATGTCAAGGTGAAGTTGCTTTTGGGGTGTTTTGGAGGAGATGCTGAGTAGGAAGTTGGACTGGCTGGATCAGAGCACAGAGAGGAGTTTGGCTGGAGACAGATTGTGGAATCATCACACAGAGCTGCTTTCGAGTCCTTGGGTGTGGCTGCCCAGTCTCCCTCTGCTTCAGACAACCCCACACCTCCTTGATGACCCTAAGGGACAGGGAAAGTGGGTGGCATCAGGAAGGATAGCAGGATCCCTACGATCACTCTCAGGGCAGTGAATTCTTCTGTTTTCCAGCTGAAGAAGCAGATCTTACAGCAAAACTTCCCTGATTTATTTACCCTGTGTGGTGACTAGGTCAGTGGGACAAACAGCAGATCTATGGCATTCCTGAGGTTCTCAAGTATCTGCGCTGACATGTTTCTTTTCTTTTCTTCACTTTTTTTTTGAGACAGAGTCTTGCTCTGTTGCCCAGGTAGAAGTGCAGTGGTGCAATCTTGGCTCAGTACAACCTCTGACTCCCAGGTTCAAGTGATTCTCCTGCCTCAGTCTCCCGAGTAGCTGGGATTACAGGTGTCCACCACCACGCCCAGCTAATTTTTGTATTTTTAGTAGAGATGTGGTTTCTCCATATTGGCCAGGCTGGTCTGGAACTTCGGACCTCAAGTGATCCTCCTGCCTCAGCCTCCCAAAGTGCTGGGATGACAGGTGTGAGCCACCACGCCCAGCCTGTGCAGACATATTTCTGTTAAACTCCAAGCTCTTGTCCTGTGTTTCCTCTCCTGATACCACCCAGGTTTCCACCCACAACCTCTGAGGGATGGACGGTCGGGATCCGCCCCAGGTGAGCCTACAGAGCTGCCTCCTTCTCTGACCAAATTAGGCTCTCCCTGGACCCCCATGTCCCTCCCTTGTATTTCTATGTCATTCCACCAGTGTAGTCTGGTGTCCTACACTATCTTATTTGATGGAAAGAGCAGAGTTATTTATTTACTTAACTCTATTTTTGTAGGCATGAATGAGTTGGTGTTAAACGGATTTTTCTTTATTTTAAATACCATCCTTACACTGTTGTTTCCATTTCTGTTTTTGTTGCCAGGTTAAATTTACTTTTTGGGGAAATATTGTTTAAATTTCAGCATGCTAATATATACATATACATACATACATATATATATTTTTTATTTTATTTTATTTTATTTTGAGACAGAGTCTCGCTCTGTCTCCCATGCTGGAGTGCAGTGGCGCGATCTTGGCTCACTGCAACCTCTGCCTCCTGGGTTCAAGTGATTCTCCTGCCTTGGCCTCCCAAAGTACTGGGATTACAGGCGTGAGCCACCGTGCCCGGCCGCCAATTTTACTCTCTAGACGCAAATGCACAAGGCGTTCCAGGGACAGTTCATCAAGTGCTGGGAAGAACGTGTGCTCAGAGGGGATGCCCAGTGGCTGGCCTTTTTGGAGACAATGGTCCAAGCACCCAAATTGGTGCCATTCTGCATTTGTGGTCTCCAGGAGGGCCTCCAGCACTGTATCCTCATCTCCATGTTCCTAATTCATTCACTGTCTGAGCTTCCCATCGTCCATGTAAGCCTCTTCTGCTCTTCTCACACCTTGGCAGGTGGCCTCGCTTCCTATGGACAGAGAAGACATTCGATGGGGACTTCTCTCTGCCCACTACATTCCACCCCGTTCCCTGACTTCTTGTTTACCTTATTGTATTTCTCGCTACATTCTAACATGAAATGAGGACCTACTATGTGCCAGGCAGCGTTTTGTGCCTTGTATGGCCTTTCTAATTTAACCCATCATCACACCCCTTTGAGACAGGCACAGTTTTATAGTGGGACTCCATGTACAGATGAGGAAACTGTGAATAGGGGAGGTTCTGCAAAGTCTGATTTCCCACTGTAGCCTCCATATATGGTGTAGTGTCAGGACTGGATAGGTGTTCAATCAACAATTTTTTGAGTGTATTTTATTTTACTTTATGTATTTATTTTTAGAGACAGGGTCTTACTCTGTCACTCAGGGTGGAGTGCAGTGGCATGATCTTGGTTCACTGCAGCCACAACCTCCCAGACTCAGGTGATCCCCCCACCTCAGCCTTCTGAGTAACTGGGACTAAAGGTGCATGCCACCGTGCCCAGCTAACTTTTAAAAACTTTTAAATTTTTGTACAGACAGAGTCTTGCTATGTTGCCCAGGCTGGTCTTGAACGCCTGGCCTCAAGTGAGCCTCCTGTCTGGCCTCTCAAAGTGTTGACATTAAAGGAGTGAGCCGTCATGCCCAGCCTGAATTAGTTTTGATACAGGAGAAATGCAAAGCCCACGAGGCAGAGGCAGCACACAGGGAAGGTTTGTAGGCAGAAGGTAAAGAGGGAAGCAATAACAGAATAGTTATGAGAGTTGACAGAGGATCCAACAGAGAATACAGGTCGCGGGATTGGCTTTGAGGAGAAGGGGGAAAACTCCTTCAGAGGAAAGGGGCCAAAGATGGGAGCAAACGAGGCTGTTCATTGCAGGATGAGGGGTTTCTAGAGGCCAGTGTGGTAGGGGAGAGGGTTGAGGCACCAAGAATAGCAGCTTTGGGAAGAGTCAAGTCAGCTATTCCAATAGCTGCTGTAAGGACTGGGGAAGGAAGCTGACCAGGAACACACAAAAAATCACCTGGTATCCCATGGCTGGAGGAGGAGGGTGTTCACTGAGTGCCTACTGCATGCTGAGAGCACAGGTCCAGTCATTCAATCCTCTGAGTAGCCCCATGAGCTCTATTTTACAGATGAGGAAACTGAGGCTCTCTGGTAATTTTCTCAGGGCCACACACAGGAGGAAACTGGGGTCAGAATCTAGATCTGACTTCAAAAACTTGTGGTCTCAGCCAGGAGCAGTGGCTCACACCTGTAATCTCAGTACTTTGGGAGGCCAAGGGAGGAGGATCACTTGAGGTCAGGAGTTCAAGGCCAGCCTGGGCAACATGGTGAAACCCCGCCTCTACTAAAAATACAAAAATTAGCTGGGCATGGTGGTGCACACCTGTAATTCGAACTACTTGGGAGACTGAGGCAGGAGAATCGCTTGAACCTGGGAGGTGGAGATTGCAGTGAGCCGAGATTGCACTGCACTCCAGCCTGGGTGACAGAGCGAGACTCTGTCTCAAAACAAAAACAAAACCAACAAAAACAAAAAACAACAACAAAAAAACCTTGTGTTCTTTCTCCACACCCTACTGCCCTTTGCAAGCTTTTGGCTTATGACGGGAGAAAAGCCCTTCCCACACCTTAATCAACCCTTGGCTTGCTCAAGGCTTTTTCATCACTTTTTTTCTGGTCCAAGAACAGAGAGAGGATGCTTATGGATTACCTTTGCCAACTTCTGATTATGTAATCATAAGAGGATTCACAAGCTGAGAATGCATCCAGTGCTTCTCTCTTCCTATCAAGTGTGTGGAAGTTTGTATGCACTTGGTCCTTTTATCAGGTGCCCAGCATGCACAGAATCTGCTCTGGGCATGAGTAACTTAAACCTTGTTAATTACATGTATTAGTCTATTTGTGTTATTATAAGGGAACACTTGAAACTGGGTAGTTTATAAGGAAAAAATGGTTTATTTGGCTCATGGTTCTACAAGCTGTATAGGAAGCATGGTGCCAGCATTTGCTTTTGGGAAAGCCTCAGGAGGCTTCCACTCATGGCAGAAGATGAAAGGGAAGCAGGTGCATCACAGGGCAAGAGAGAGAGCAAGAGATTCCAGGGTCCTTTAAACAACCAGCTCTAGCATGAACGAGCAGAGCGAGAACTCACTCACTACCATGGAGGGGCACCAAGGCATTCAAGAGGGATCCACCCCCATGACCTAAACACCTCCCACCAGGCCCCACCTCCAACACTGGGGACCCCGTTTCAACATGAGTTTTGGAAGGAACAAACTTCCAAACTATATCATTGTCTTTTTATAGAACTTAAATACCAAAAGTGATGTAAAACTTCCCCTAACTAGCCATTAAGACAGAGGTGTGAAATGATATGTCTGTAACTCTTGGAATTTTTTTCTAGTTGGGTAGGACCCACCTATGGTTGGTATTTGAAATTACCCACCAAAGCTGTGTGCAGTGGCTCACGCCTGTAATCCCAGCACTTTGGGGGGCCGAGGCAGGTGGATCACCTGAGGTCAGGAGTTCAAGACCAGCCTGGCCAACATGGTGAAACCCCGTCTTTACTAAAAATACAAAATTAGCCAGGTGTGGTGAAAGGCGCTTGTAGTTACAGCTACTTGGGAGGCTGAGGTGGGAGAATTGCTTGAACCCGGGAAGTGGAGGTTGTAGTGAGCCGAGATCACACCACTGCACTCCAGCCTGGGTAGCCGAGCGAAACTCTGGCTCAAAAAAGAAAAAAAAAAAAAATTACCCACCAACGACTCAGGCTTTGAATTAAGTCTTCAAGCTGGGATCCCTTTTACCATCCAAATGCCTTGGGAAGAAGGTGGACAGAAGGCCTCCCTGTGTCAGCTAATTACCCACTGTTGAGCATGACAACTTACTTAGAGAAATGATGACAAAAGGAGGGGGAATATGAAATGAGGGCCTGCGTGGACTTCATGGGGATGGAAGGGAGAAAGAGTTGGCACCAAAGAGGCAAGAGGAAGAAAAGGACAACAGACTGGGTCACAAAGACCAAGTTTGTGTAAGAGACAGTGAGAGACAGAGAAGGGAGCCCAGGCAGGGAACAGCGGGACAGGTGGCTCCTGTGCTTGAGGAGATCAAGGACCAGAGGTTCAGGGCAGTGAGTTTGGAGTTGCAGAGAGGCTGGGGGAGCAGCATGCAAGCTAGGGTGCAGGATGGAGCCTGGTGGCTTTGAAAATTTGGGGGAATGGTGGTTTGTCTTGTGACTGTATGATCAGAGGAGCCTAAAGGGCCCGAGTCAGGACTAACTGACATGTCAGCAACTTCATACCTCCAATGGGGCCATCAGAGGTGCAGCAGACTCCTTTGGGTCAGGCCAAGGTCAAGGAGTTATGCAGCTTCCTCAGTGGTAGGATGAATGGGGTGTTGAAAAACTTCCCTGGGCAGGTGGGCTCTGCCAATACCCTGGATGTGTTTCTGACACCAACACTTCTTTTTTCTTTCTTTCTTTCTAACTTTTATTTTAGGTTCGGGGATACATGTGCAGATTTGTTACACAGGTAAATTGCCTGTTGTAGGGGTTTGATGTACAGATAATTTTGCAATTCAGGTAATCAACATAATACCCAAAAGGTAGTTTTCCAATCCTAACCTTCCTCCTACCCTCCATCCTCAAGTAGGCCCTGGAGTCTGTTGTTTCTCTCTTTGTGTCCATGGGATTCAATGTTTAGCTTCTATTTATAAGTGAGAACATGTGGAATATGGCTTTCTGTTGATGTATTAATTTGCTTAGGTTAATGGTCTCCAGTTCTATCCATGTTGCTGCAAAGGACATGATTTCTTTCTTTTTGATGGCTGCTTAGTATTCCATGGTGTATATGCATTACATTTTCTTTATCTAATCCCCTGTTGATGGGCATCTGGGTTAATTCCATATCTTTGCTATTGTGAAGAGTGCTGCAATGAACATGCATGTGCCCGTATCTTTATGGTAGGATGACTTTTTTCCTCTGGGTATATACCCATTCATGAGATCGCTGGGTCGAATGGTATTTCTATATTAAGTTCTCTGAGAAATCTCCACACTGCTTTCCACAGTAGCTGAACTAATTTACCTTCCCACCTGCAGTGTAAAAGCATTCTCTCTTCTCTGCAACCTCACCAGCATCTATTGTTTTTTGACTTTTTAGTAATAGTGATTCAGACTGGTGTGAGACAGTATCTCACTGTGGCTTTGATTTACATTTCCCTAATGATTAGTGATGTTGAACATTTTTTCATATGCTTGTTGGCTGCACGTATGTCTTCTTTTGAAAAATGTCTGTTCATGTCATTTGTCCACTTTTTAATGAAATTTTTTTTGCTTGTTGATTTGTCTAACACCAGCATTTCTTTTTTTCTTTTTTTTTTAAATAATTTTTTTAAGACTGAGTCTCACTCTGTTGCTGAGGCTGGAGCACAGTGGCGCGATCTCGGCTCACTGAAACCTCTCTGCCTCTCAGGTTCAAACGATTCTCCTGCCTCAGCTTCCCGAGTAGCTGGGATTACAGGTGCATGCCACCACACCTGGCCAATTTTTGTATTTTTAGTAGAAACGGGGTTTCGCCATGTTGGCCAGGCTGGTCTCGAACTCCTGACCTCAGGTGATCCACCGCTTTGGGATTACAGGCCTGAGCCACTGTGCCCGGCCTAGCACCAACCTTTCTTAATCAATTTTTGCTTATTAGGCAGTGTTTGGCCATAAATCATACTCTCTATATTATATTTTTTATACTTCACAGAAAGCCTGGTGGGGACAGGATGTGTATTTTGTTTTCCTTTTCTTGGAGTCTTGATGGGATGGGTTAGCAAAGAGATGAATAACACATTTCACAGTAAATAAAGGATACAGAATAGCACTCAGGAGCAGAGAGAGAAATATGGAAGTCACCTAAGAGGAGGTCACAGAAAGAGGCCTGGGGTTTACTCCAGAGACATGCTTCACCTGCTTCTTAAATTGGTTCCCAGCCCAAGTTCAGTAGGCTGTCTCCGATAGTAGATTTAGAAGCAATTATGGTAGATTTAGAGGCAAAGTTTAGATCTGGAAATCCCATGAAATACAGAGTGGAATGGCATCCAATTGTTTTGATAAAGTCTTGATTGTACTAGGGAAATAACACCGCTGATAACTCGCACAAGCTAATGAACAGCTTATAGTAAGCTCACTCGGTAAGAAAACTGGGTTATTGACTCACTTCGGACCCACCCTTCCTTTATTGAATTTGGAAACATCTGTGTGAGTCTTGCACTAATCCTCCTTGAGTTGGCGCAACACGATGGTGTTGGAAAGTTTCACGGAATTCGCCACATTCATCCTTTAATTAGACTAAACTTGGATTTAAAAGCTTCTGTGTGACTTGAAAAAATCCAATCTTTGGTCTCAGACTGCTAAATCCTCTGGGAATTTTGAAGTGCAAATACACAATCGTAATACAGTGTAAGGTTCTGTTAATCTTAAGAATATGTGAGTCATTTTAAACCTAGATTATTTCAGATTTAGTCATCTCCTTCATATGAAATCCAACTTTCCAGCATAAAAATTATAAAGCATAAATACAGTTTTCCAGCATGTAGAATTACAAGCCTAAAATACGAAAACTGTGTATAGATGAAATATTGCTAATGTGGCTGCAGCATTTTGTTGAGATTCTGATTTTAAAAATATTTTTTACTTCATCTGAACTTTTCTTTTTTTTTGAGACAAGGTCTTGCTCTTCGACCCAGGCTGGAGTGCAGTGGTGTGATTACAGCTCACTGCAGCCTTGACCTCCAGGGCTCAAGCAATCCTTCCACCTCAGCCTCCTGAGTAGCTGGGACCACAGGCACCCACCACCACACCCAGCTAATTTTTACATTTTTTTTTTAGAGGTGGGGTCTCCCTTTGTTGCCCAGGCTGGTCTCAAACTCCTGGGCTCAAGCAATCCTCCTGCCTTGGCTTCCCTAAGTGTTGGGATTACAGGCGTGAGCCACCATGCCTGGCAGGTCTGAACTTTTCTTCTCATAATCTTTCTTCTCTATTCTTTCTTGCTTCTCTTTTCTCACTGTTCAGTTTTACATATGTTCATTTTTGCCATGGATCAGTTAGTTTCACACAAAGAAAGTATCTACAGCTGAGTAGGGTCCTCCTAAAGTTCCCCCACCCCCACATTATGGTAGTCAATGGAGACACTGAAAGTAATTCCCAGTTCTTTGGGCAAAGTAGTCTGCTCAACAAATATGTATTGAATGGATGAGTTTTTTGAACAGCACAAATTTAAAGACAGTACAAATTTTATTTTTTGAGTAGGTTAAAGCGCTTATATTTAACCATTCTGACTACTTTGGAAGTCACAGACATCTCACTGAACAGTATAATATCTTGAATTGCCTTCTTTTTTTGTAATTAGAGATTTATCTGTTTATTTTTTGAGACAGGCTGTCTCCCAGGCTGGAGTGCAGTCTGGTGTGATCTCGGCTCACTGCAGTCTTGACCTTCCAGACTCAGGTGATCCTCCCACCTCATCTTCCCAAGTAGTTGGGACTACAGGCATGCACCATGACAACCAACTAATTTGTATATTTTTTTTTTTTAGAGATGGGATTTTGCCACATTGTCCAGGCTGGTTTCAAACTCCTGGGCTCAAGTGGTCCACCTGCCTCAGCCTCCCAAATTGCTGGGATTATAGGTTTGGGCCATCACGCTTAGCCTGTAACTAGAGGTTTAAAATGTACTATTTTTATTTCAATAGTGTCATTTGTTTCTTAGAAGACTCATGCGAGAAGGGCAGACCAATAATTCTTAGCCTCATTTCATAGATGAAGAGAATCAGGTTCAGAAAAGTTAACAAGATTTCAGGTTTATAAAACACAAGGGCAAGAGTCCAGCAGTTTGACCTTCGTTAGTTCTTTTTATATTTTACTTTACTACCTTCAGTAGAAAGCAGAGGTAACTATGGCAGAGAGAGGCGGGACATGTGACTGTATTAGAGTGGAGAACTATGGAAATCATTATTGCCATTTAACAAATACTTCCAGTTTTTCTTTTTCTGGGCAAGTGGTAGGATGAGTTTCCTGCACCATTTGGGGTGCCATATGCCTATACGACTTCCTTTGGCAATGACATATGTAGGTCTTTGGCCAATGACACATGTAGGTATGACATGTGCCTTTTCCAGGCAGAGGCTTTAAGATTCAGTGCATGAATTGAAACATTCCTTCCCCACTGATGCAAGGATTATGGAAACACATGCCACAATTAACTTTGGTCAAATTGGATCTTTGAATGCCCAGGGTGAAGAGAATCTCTTCACTGACATGCACGGGACATATGTAAAGTCATAAATTATTTTTTGTTGTGTTCAGCCTCTGAGATTTTGGAGTTATTTTTTATTGCAGCAAAAGCTAACTTATTCTGATTGATATAGAAATTAAGGAGCATAAATGGGTAAAGAATGCATGGCTCAATGGGTGGGTGGATGGTTAGATGAATGAATGAAAGGACCAACATAATAATTAGCAGCATGGTGGTTCCTCAAAAAGTTAAAAATGGAACTATTATATGGTCCAGGAATCCCACTTCTGGGTATATATCCAAAAGAATTGAAAGCAGGGTCTTTGAAGAGAGATTTGCATAGCCATGTTCATAGCAGCACTATTTGCAATGGCCAAGAGGTGGAAGCAACTTGAATGTCCATCCATGGATGACAGGATAAGTAAAATGTGGATGCACATACAATGGAACATTGTTCAGCCTTAAAAAGGAAGGGAGTTCTGACCCATGCTACAACACGGATGAACTTTGAGCAAAAAAAAATATGTTAAGTGAAATAAGCTGGTCACAAAAAGACAGCTACTGTCTGATTCCACTTACACGAGGTACCTATTGTAGTCAAATTCACAGAGACAGGAAGCAGAATGATGGTTTTCAAAAGTTGGGGGTGAGGGGAAGGGAGTAATTGTTTAATGGATATGGAGTTTCAGTTTTGCAAGATGAAAAAGTTCTGGTGATCTATTTCACCACAATGTAAACACACTTAGCACTACAGAACTATATACTTACAAATGGTTAAGATAGCAAATAAAGTTTATGTGGTTTTTTTTTCAGATGGAGTTTCACTCTTGTTGCCCAGGCTGGAGTGCAGTGGTGCAATCTCGGCTCACTGCAACCTCCTGGGTTCAAGCGATTTTCCTGCCTCAGCCTCCCGAGTAGCTGGGATTACAGGTGCCTGCCACCATGCCTGGTTAATTTTTGTATTTTTGGTAGAGACGGGGTTTCCCTATGTTGGCCAGGCTGGTCTCGAACTCCCGACCTCAGGGGATCCGCCTGCCTCGGCCTCCCGAAGTGCTGGGATTACAGGCGTAAGCCACCACACCAGGCCTATGTGTGTGTGTGTGTGTGTGTGTGTTTTACAATAAAAATTAAATAAAACAAAAATGCACATGGAAACATTTTTATTTAATACAATAAAACAAAAACTTTTTTTTTCTTTTTTTGAGATGAGCCTCACTCTGTCACCCAGGCTGGAGTGCAGTGGCACCATCTCAGCTCACTGCAACCTCTGCCTCCCAGGTTCATGTAATTATCCTGCTTCACCCTCCCGAGTAGTTGGGATTACAGGCATGTACCACCATGCCTGGCTAATTTTTGATTTTTTTTTTTAGTGGAGACAGGGTTTCACCATATTGGCCAGGCTGGTCTTGAACTCCTGGCCTCAAGTGATCCACCTGCCTCGGTCTTCCAAAGTGCTAGGATTACACGCGTGAGCCACCATGCCTAGCCCGATAAAACAAACTCTTTACTGATGGCACCTGGCACTTACTCATCCAGGCAGGCACTGTTTTTTGCATTTTATCTGTACCGGAAGTTAATCCTTACAACAACCCTATAAAATAGATACTGTTCTTATTCCCATTTTACAAAGGAGGAAACTGAGGGAAACAGAGGCTGAGTAACTTGCCAAAGATCATTCACTAAAGGAGCCAGGCAGTGGGGTTGAGTCTGCCCTCTTAATCCCTCATTGTTACTGGCTTTCTGTAACTTCCTGGAGATTTTGTAAGTTAATTAAGTTAATATGGTGTTCATTAAGAGATAGTTTCCAGAATGATTAAGTTATTAGCTTCTTTTTGGCTCACACTGAGTATGGCCAAGAGGTGTTTTTTGATGACATTGTGCAAAGTTTGCATCCCTGTTGTGGGTTTAACAACCTAGGACGCTCTATTCGGGCTTTTTCTTACAGAATAATGATGAATGTAGCGGTGAAGCTCTAACATCACACACATCACCCAGAGTCAGGAAAACCTCCGCACTTACTTGGGAAAGTGGATTTCACTTTCTGGGGCTTCGGTTAAGGACTCATAACTTCTTGTATGGTACCCAGAGACAGAGCAGATTTCTGCACCAAATGAATGCTATCCTATAATTCTACAACTTTAGCAATGTGCCAGCATGAGGTAAGGTACTACCAGGTTCCTTTTAAAGAGGTGGACTGAAGATACATGTATTGACAGGCATTCAGGATTCCCCTGACCCACTGTTGGCTTGACCCTTGCTTCCTGGGCTATGGTACGACCCTGCACCCGGTCTTAGAAAGTCAGGCCTGTCTTTGGTCACTGCAGACTGAGGTTTCATTTCCAGCTGAGCTGGTCTCAGTACATAAACATCTACTGAACAAAAATATTTTATTTTATTTTTTAGATTCAGGGAATACATGTGCCAGTTTGTTACATGGATATATTGTGTGATACTGAGGTTTAAGCTTCTATTGAACCTGTTGCCCAAATAGTGAACATAATTCCCAATAGAAAGTTTTTCATCTTGCCTTCCTTTTTCCCTCCCACCTTTTGGAGTCCCTGGTGTCTATAATTCCTGTCTTTATGTCCATATGTAGCCAATGTGTAATTCCCCCTTAGAAGTGAGAACATGTGGCATTTGGTTTTCTGTTCCTGTGTTAATTCACTTAGGATAACGGCCTCTAGCTGCAGCCATGCTGGTGCAAAGGACATGATTTCATTCTTCTTTTTGTGGCTGCATAGTACTCCACAATGTACAGTGTACCACATTTTTAAAATCCAATGCACTGTTGATAGGCACCTAGATTGATTCTGTCTTTGCTATTGTGAATAATGATGCAATAAGCATATGAGTGCAGGTGTCTTTTTGGTAGGAAGATAATATTTGAATATCTTTACTAACTAACACATCCACCCTATTGATTCCTCCTAACTTCACAGGTTGGGTTTAATTTCTAGTTTAATAGAACCATACCCTATGTGCACAATTCTTTGTTATTTCCTTATAGGTGAAAAAGCAGTTATCAAAAACTGTGTAGTGAGAAGTTCTTTCTTGGGGCCAGGTGAGGGCACTCCTGTCATCTCCCAAATACCTCTCAGGGTGACAAAAAGAAAAAAATAACTGCTTTTGTTTAGTCAAGTTAGATGACAATAGCTAGTTTGCTTAGCTAATTTCTATTTCTATATATCTATATAGCTCTGTATGTCTACAGATCTATAGATTTATATATCTACAAATCCATCTATGTATCTATATCTATATCTATATATATTTCACTTTAGATGATAATACCACATTCAATTACATTTCAACTCTGGCTGCACATGGGAATTGCCTGGGGAAGTTTTAGAAAACTTTGAATTCTCAACTGGCGCCCCCAACAATTCTGATTCTATTGGTCTGGTGTGCAACATGGGCATTGGTAATGATAAAAACAAAAAAAACACCCCAAGTGCTTCTAACATGTAAGCAGGGTAAGAACTACTGCTGCAGTGCTAGTTAATTAAAAATGGGCTTGTTAAGGGGGGAGAATGTTAGAAATTGGTTTTCTAATTTAAATCAGTGTATGATTCACCTGCATGACAAACATGGTGCTATAAAAGCACGCGTTTGTCCCCTGTGAAGAATGGCTGTGCCCCAGATTCGGAAAGCTATCCAACTTGGGTTGTTTCGCTAACGTTGATCCTAACTTTGCCTTTTGCCCCAGGGCAATTCTTTCCTTCCACCTTTCTCTGGCTACTGGCTGACCTTTTCAGCTGCCACCCATGCTCTTGGCCCCCTCCCGGGCGCAGCCTGCAGCGTGAGTCTGCTGGGCCAGCCAAGCTCTTCCTCAGTTGCTTTGTCATTGCAGAGATTTCTGGGACATTCTCTTGGGTTCCCTAAGCCCTTCTCTCTCCCTGATCCCTGCACTGACCTTCACTGCACAGTGGTTCTGCTGTTTCTCCTTCTGCCTGGCCAAGGCCAGGCTCTCCCTGAAGGGCTCTCAGGCCTCTGCCAGCCAGGGCCAACACGTTCCACATCTGGACCCTCTCCCCATGTGAAGTCGATCAGTAACAGAAGCCCGTCCTCCCTCCCTCCATTAGTCCGCTCTCACAGTGCTATAAAGATACTCCCTGAGACTGGGTCGTTGAAAAGAAAAGAGGTGTAATTGACTCACAGCTCCGCATGGCTGGGGAAGCCTCAGGAAACTTAAAATCATGGTGGAAGGTGAAGGGGAAGCAGACACATCTTACACGGTCACAGGAGAGCGAGAGAGAGAGAAAGGGGGAAGTGTCAGATACTTATCAAACAACAAGACCACTTGAAAACTCACTCACTATTGGAACATCAAGGGGGGGAATCCATCCCCATGATCCAGTCACCCCCCACTAGTTTCCTCCCTTGACATGTGGGGATTACAATTCGAAATGAGATTAGGGTGGGAACACAGAACCAAACCATATCACTCCCAGTCACTGTGCCTTCTCACTAAGCCAGACTCTTAAATATGGAATCTATTGGAACATTGTGGCTATAGAAGTAAAATGGCAGGTGAACTGGCCTAAGTTGGCCAGGGTCCCAAGAGACAAGCCTTTCCACAGTGCTCCTCTTGTCTCTGAAGGGTGGGCGTTCACATTTCCTGCGTAGGCCACCACCAAACCGTGGGAAAACTCTGCTATGATTCTGTAACCAGGTAAACACAGCCCTGGTAAGTTGCTGTATCAGCTATGAATGCATTTTTTTTTTTTTTTTTGAGATAGACTCTTTCTCTATTGCTCACGCTGGAGTGCAGTAGCACGTTCATAGCTTACTGCAGGCTTGAACTCTTGGACTCAAGCGATCCTCCTGTCTCAGCCTCCCAAGGGACTACAGGCATAGACTACCACACCTGGCTTTTTATTTTTTATAAAGATGGAGTCTCATTATATTACCCAAGCTGGTCTTGAACTCCTGGCCTCTAGTGATCCTCCTATCTTGGCCTTCCAAAGTGTTGGGATTACAGGTGTGAGCCACCACACCCAGCCTGAATGCACCTTGTGGTGGCCTCAGAGGTTTACACAGAAGAGTGGGACAGCTGGAAAAGATCTACAGAGACAGGAGTGACAAGTAGGCTTGGTGGCTTCTAGGCCCAGCTGTGCTCCTGACTGTGTGATGTTCAGCAAGCACGGTTGTTTTGAGCTTGTTTTCTAACCAGTGAAATGTAGGACGGTGTGCTAGACCTTCCTACCCTTCAATGTGCCTGTGAAGCTTGGGGATCTTGTTAAAATGCAGTTTCTGATTCAGTAAGAGAGATCTGAGATTCCACATTTCCCTAATGCTGCAGGTTTTGCCCCTGGGGCCTCCGAACTCTACAAGTCCTCGAAGATCTTATGTGGTCCTTGGTCACAAGTCTTCTCCTTCCCTCCCATCCCCACTACCTTGTTTCTCTGCTCATCCTTTTTTTATTTTTTTTAAATTATTTATTTATTTATTTATTTTGGCAAAGTCTTGCTCTGTCATCCAGGCTGGAGTGCAGTGGTGTGATCTTGGCTCACTGCAGCCTCCGCCTCCTGGGTTCAAGCGATTCTCCTGCCTCAGTCTCCCGAGTAGCTGGGATTACAAGTGCCAGCCACCACGTCCAGCTAATTTTTGTATTTTTAGTAGAGACAGGGTTTCACCATGTTGGCCAGGCTGGTCTCAAACTCCTGACCTCAGGTGATCCGCCTGCCTCAGCCTCCCAAAATGCTGGGATTACAGGCGTAAGCCACCTCTCCTGGCCCTGCTCATCCTTCTTTAAGATCCTGCTCTTCAAACATCTCAATGCTGTGTCATCTTCCTTCCCCAGGGCTCCAGCATTCCAATGCAGATGCTCACCGACCTTGTTTTCCAGCGAAGTTTCTACTCCTTGGTGTGTTTCTGTGAACACCCGGCTAGGTAAAATGAGATGGCTTGCATCTTGCTCACCCTAACAGCACTCACGTGCAGCACTGACAGGCGTCCCCTGGACTCAGAGGTTGACCTCTACATGAGAAATTGTAAGTTGACACATTTAATTAAGCAAGCCAACCACATCCCACCTCAAAATACTGTTTATTATTCATTCTTTCTTCCATAAAAGCTTTGATATGGTGGATCTTTGGTAAGCATCCCATTCTTTAAATAAAAGTAACTCAGAAGCTAATTTAAAAAAGATATACTCTTGGAATTTAACGCAGCTTAATTACATTTTTAGCATAATGGTTATATGGAGGACTTAATGCAATTGAAGTTAATAAAAGTATTATCACTGCGTGGCGGGAATGTCTTGTGGGTCCTTAAACTTTAGTGTGCACTGATGCAATTTTGGAACGCTTCGGAGAAAGGATTCAGAATTATGAATACAAAATGTTTGCAGGTCCTCTGGGCGGAGGCTGTGCCTGTGCCTGGGCTAGCTCTCCGTGTGCTATTTTTGAATGAATGAATTGAATGAAGGAACCTCCCTAACTTCCTGGTTCTGGGACCCTGTACTACCACGAGATGGCAGTATAGCATCAAATGTGGAAAGCGGATAGACGCACTGATTTGCTTTTTATGTCTCAACAGAACGTTTGCACGTACACTTTAAATTGCGTCCTGTGCTCTGCAACTGCTCCTGGTTTTCTTTTGGCAAGACAATCTCACTCTCTTTGCCCAAACTCTGAAGTATTACAGGCACCTGCAATGCGGTCAGTGCAGGTTAAGAAACTGTAATGTGCCATGGTTTACTCCTTAAACTTTCTTATAAACTTTTTTCCCTTCTGTTTCATGGTACTTTCAAATCGCATTTATTATAAAGCAAAAAGCAAGTGTTTCACGTAACTTCTCCCACAAGCAATTTTAATGAGCTTTGGCTTTAGTAATGGTTTTAATCATGTTAGACTTGATCTTCTAGCCACACAGCAACCACATCAACCCCTCTTCCAATTTGACAAGATTTTCAAAAACTAACACTTGTTTTATGTAATTAAAGACACAACTGTGTAGCACACAGGGGTGTTCATTTGTCTAATGCAATTGACTAGAGACTCTTTCTTCCACCCTAAAATCAATTTTGGGGTTTTGTTCCCTTAGTAGATACCCTCTGAGTATCGGCAAATATGCAACTCAAGTTTTAGCTTTAAAGGCAAAAAACCAGCACTTATGTCTTAATACCATCTCTAAAATCAGTCTCTAATGATTACAGATGCAGGTCTTTTTATTGAGAACTGTCCTCAGAATTTAAATTGGGTTTTTTGTTTGTCAAATAAGCTCGCTTAGATTGAACACACATAGATCTTGAGTTTCAAATATAGCATTTTATAATGATATATTGAAGAATAAGGTAAAAACCTTCAAAGTTGGACATTTTCCTGTGTTATATAGTTGAAAATGTGTCAATAATGAGAATACTGCTACATGAGAAAGCCAACATGCTAACTTGTGTCTTGTAGCTTTCTCCCCATCCTTCGTATGTGGTAAAGACTTTGGGATCTGCTCTCAAAATTCTACTTTATAACTGAATATATAAAGTTTATGGCTGGCATATGTACACTATAGTACATGAGTCAACACGTGGGTTAAATGTAGGCCACTGATAGGTACCTAAATTACAAAATAATAATTCTGTAATGAGTAAAACTACTGGAGAGGTGAACACTTTCACAGTGTCTCTGGCTTTAAAAAATAAGATTGGCATGATAGCTAAAGCAGGGGTTCTAATTGCATATCTAACTTAATTAACACCAAGACTTACTCTGAAAAGGATCTGCAAAATGTTACTACCATGGAGATCCTATGCGAAGCCTCTTACATGAGAAAAATCAGCCAAGAAAGTAGTGTTCACTCTATTAAAATTTTTTTTAACTACTAAAGATTCCTATTAGGTAAAGTAAGGAGAACAAACATTTTAGCAGGATGTGCAGAACAAATCCCCTCCCATCCCATCCCATCCCATCCCATCCCATCCCATCCCATCCCATCCCATCCCACAATGATTGATGCCCCATCATTAGCAGGGTAGCTGCCCATTTCTTATCTTGATTGACAGGTTAATAAGGGACCTGGGGCTATCTTTTCAGTACTAACACACAATCTTACCAATTACTTTTAAATTATTGCTAATCTGTCAGAAAATAACAAGCATAACAAAAATATCCGCAAAACAGAAACGTCTGCTGAAGCAGCTTTTACTTCCGGTGCCTTAAAAGGTTCAGTTGGAAAACTTGCTAGAATTTAGTCAATAGAATTTAGGCACTGGCGATTTTTTTTTAAGAAAAACTTGTAGTTTATAATAGTTCATTGGTTCAATTAGGAGCGAAAAAGAAGGGAGTTTTGTAATGCAATTGTCCAGCAAAGGAAAACGCTTTAAATTGGGGGATTATGTGCGCAGACCACCTGTGGGGCATTCAGAGCCCTTTTCTATAAAGCTTCAACCCATGCCTAGCTGCCTGCAGGCTGGCTAACAATGCCGGGAAAAGCTGTTTAAAAGGCTGAGCACTTGTGCCTCCGGTCTTCACTAACTGTTACAAGTCTTCCTCTCTCGCGCTCTCTCTCCTTTTTAAAGTAAAAGTCCCACATCCCTTTAATGGAAGAACTTTAAGGCTCCGCGGTGGCCAATTGGTCTGCACTAAGAGGAGATAGGCAGCAGGGAAAGAAACTTCAGACTATACAGCACATTTGCAGAGGAGAAAAGATCAAAGTTTTTCAAACTCAAAAGACCAAGTTCCCTACAGATTAACCCTATTCATTTAGCTCCTCTTAAAGGAATGATGTGCTGAGCCACTGGGCAGACAGGTAAAAAGTTCAACAATTGCCGAAGCATTCTTCTGCTAATTCAACAGCCTTCTGCTCAAATAAATTAGCTTAGTCTTGACAGAGGAACAATAGCTTTTTCTCTAGGAAAAGCAGCACATTTGGTATACACAAGCACTGAAGGTTATTAAGATGTTAACCCGTTAGTTTAATCCACTGAAGAGCGCCCGCACCCCTACCAGATTGTCAAGTGACTTCTACTGTAAAGGGTGAGCTATGGTTTAAAACACTAACCTCTACACCTCAGCAATGCGTTCCCTCCCTGGAACACCAGGTGCTTTCAAAATCACGGACTCCAGAAATGAATGCAGGGTTTTGAAACCTTTAGTGATACCATGCAGGATAAATAACAAGGCCTAAGGGGAATTACTGCCTTGCAGAAGTTCCATTTACATCCACTGAGGTGAGAGTTGTTATCCATGGATCAGAAAAGAGCTCCCATGAAAAACACCGTCTTTGGGGAAGGTGCAAAAACTCAATTTTGATTTCAGTTCAACAATGATATTTACTTGACTAACAACTTAAGAACTAGAGTTTAACAAGTAATTTTCTCCATGCCTAAGGTCAATGTACAGAATGACAAGCCAGAAAATGTCCATTTTCCCCATGCGTCCTTAGCAAGCACTTTAAAGGTGACAGCTGAGAAAAGGCGGGGTAGAGGGCAATGGTTAAATCATTTATCAAAAGTCATTTTATTGACAAAATAGAATACTTATATCTGTTCTTACAGGGGTAAGCCTCTAAACTTTTTACAAAAAAATGTACACACTATATCTTTGGATATATACATATTTTACACATTTTTTTTTTTTTACAATTTAACAAATAATTATATAAATACATCCTCTAATGTAAGAAACCCGTATTTACTTGGGGTGTATAATTAAGACATTTCTTGTTTGTTTACTTAAGGCATTTGCCTGGTCATTAAGAATACCCAAACCGTGCAATCCCATCAGCTCGCGATCACCCCTCCTCCAGGGTAAGTCAGGGGTAGGAGTTTACGTAGGAAGAGTCGAGGGAGAAAAAGAGGTTCTCCCAGGTGAAATCTGTGTATCTGACTGCAAACCCAGCCAAGTGCAGCCAGGGAGGGCTCCAAACCTCGGGTTCTGGAAACGCCGCAGAGTCCACCCTCCTCAGCCAACAGAAATTAACGCGTGGCGGGAGGAGCTCCCCGCACATCAATGGAGGAAAAGGGGCTGGGTCTGGGAGGCTTCAATGCCAGGTACTTTGTTCTAAGTGAGTCGTTTAAGTCCCAGCTAATGGATACCATTAAGAGTTCATTATCATGCTAATAGCAATCAACACTGTGAAGGGGTGGGAACCTCAGCCCATCAAGTGTCCCTTCGCTGCACTTGGGTCTCCTCGTCCCCCTCCCCATCCCTCCTGGGCGCCCCCTCCCCTCCGCTCAGACTTGGGACAATGGCATCTGCTTTGGATAAGACACGGAGCTGGCCGTGCCCGACCGCCACGTCAGGCCGGTGCTGACGTCGCTGTAAAGGGAGCCCCCGCCGCCGCCCGGTCCCCCGCCGCCGCCGCCCCCGGGCCCGCCGCCACCCCCCGCGGCCGTGGCGCCCGCGCCCCCGCCCACCGCGGCGCCCTTGCTGGCCCAGCAGCAGCGGGTGCACAAGGAGCGCCAGGACTCCAGCGTCTTGCCGGACCAGACCCACACGCCGGAGGTGATGCCCACCACTAGGCACATGAAGTACTTGAGCATGAAGACGGCGTAGTCGGGCCTGCGTGCCTGGTCGGGCTGCAGGTCCCGCAGGCACGGGCAGTTGTGCGTGGCCTCCCAACGCGGGCGGTTGTGCTGCTCGTAGAAGAGGCAGGCGACCACCACCGCGGCGGGCACGGTGTAGAGCACGGTGAACAGGCCCAGGCGGATCATCAGCTTCTCCAGCTTGTGCGTCTTGGTGGGGCCGTCCTGTTGCTTGATGACCGAGCGGATGCGGAAGAGAGACACGAAGCCGGCCAGCAGGAACATGGTGCCGATGAAGAGGTAGATGACCAGCGGCGCCAGCACGAAGCCGCGCAGGTTGTCCAGGCTCTGGTTGCCCACGTAGCAAATGCCCGCCACTGGGTCGCCGTCCACCGAGCTGAGCGCCAGCACCGCGATGGACTTGACGCTGGGCACAAGCCACGCGGCCAGGTGGAAGTACTGCGAGTAGCCGGCGATGGCTTCGTTGCCCCACTTCATGCCGGCCGCCAGGAACCACGTGAGCGACAAGATCACCCACCAGATGGAGCTGGCCATGCCGAAGAAGTAGACCAGCAAGAAGACCACGGTGCACAGCGCGGGGCCGGTGGTCTCGTAGCGCACGTGCTGCTCCACCGCGCCCAGCTCCTCGTACTCGCCGCGCCCGCCCGGGCCGCCCGCGCCCGCGCCCGCCGCGCCCGCGCCAGCTGCCGCGCCGCCCGCGCCCCCAGCGCCCCCCGCGCCCGGCGCGCCACCGCTGCACGCCACCTTCTCGTGGCCCGCCACCAGGCGCACTAGGTAGCCCACCGACACGAAGAGGTAGCAGGCCGAGAGAAAGATGATGGGCCGCTCCGGGTACTTGAAGCGCTCCATGTCGATGAGGAAGGTGGAGACGGTGGCGAAAGTCGACACGAAGCAGAGCACCGACCACAGGCCGATCCAGAAGACGGTGAAGGCGCGCTCGTCCTGGCTGAAGAAGGGGTTGTGGCAGGGCAGCGCGCAGTTAGCGATCTGGCCTGTCTTGACGCGGTTGTAGAGCGGGTGGCGCTCGCTGGACACGCTAACCATGGGCGCGCGGCACTGGCACCCGGGCTCGCAGGGAGCCGCGCCGCCGCCAGGGGGCCGCGCCTTCCCGCCACCGCCGCCGCGAGCTGGGGGCGCCGCCGCGTCCCCGCCGCCACCGCCCCTGCCGCCGCCGCGGTGCGGGGGCCTAGCCCCCGGCGGGCGGCCGTGGCCGCTGCCCGAAGGCGGCTGCTCGCCGGGCGGCGGCGGCGGCAGGCGGCGCGGCGGGCTGGGCGCGGCGGTGGTGAGGTCGGTGCGGTTGTAGTCCATGCACAGCGTGTCAGGGTTGCCCTGCTCGGGCAGCCGGTCGCAGCGCATGCGGTCGGGCCAGGCGAAGCCGTACTGGCGCATGAGCGGCGCGCAGCCGGCCTTGGCGCGCTCGCACACCGAGCGGCAGGGCGGCAGCGGCTTCTTGTAGTCCTCCAGGCAGATGGGCGTGTACATGCTGCACAGGAAGAACTTGAGATCGGGCGAGCACTGGATCTCCACCAGCGGCCAGAACTGGTGCACTTCCAGGCCCGCCTCGTCCTGCGTGTCGTGGTTGAACTGGTTGGGCATGTAGGTGTAGTTGTAGCCGATGCCCTTACACAGCGGCACGGTGATCTCTTGGCACGCCAGCTCCTTGGCCGAGGCGGCCGCCGCGCCGCTAGAGCGCTGCAGCAGCGCCAAGGCGGCCAGCAGCGAGGTCACTTCCAACAGGTAACCCCACTCCATCCTGTGCGCCTCGGCCCGGTGCCCTCGCCCTCCAGGCGGCGCGCAGAGGGGTGCCGGGAGTGGGGGTGCACTAGAGAGCCGGAGACGGGGACAGCGGGTGATCTGGGGGTCTCCCTTATGCTTCGCCCGGGAGGGGGTCTGCCGATAATCTAACCCCTTCTAGGGGCGCGTCCGCAGCGGCGCGGCACGCAGCCTGGGCAGGGCCCTTCCGCACTCCTTTCCGCCGCTCTGGGGGTTTGAAGGCGCCTGCAGGCGGGCGCCACAGTCCGAAGGTCCGCTCTGCTCGCCCCGGGTCGCGCTCAGCCCTCGCGGCGCAGAGCGGCCGGGCCTCGGCTCATCGTCCCGCACTCGCTCGCCTCCTCTCCGCGCGCCCGACCACTTCTCCCCGCCGCGCCGGGCGGCTGTGACTCCTCCGGGCAGAGAGGGCGGAGGCGCCGCAAGTTTCCTCTCGGGCCGCGGTGCGCAGTCAAGATGGCTGGGCCGGGCCGCTCGCCGCGCCGGGTCAGCCCTGGCGGCCACCGCTCGGCCCCCGGGGGCTCATGCCCGCCCCCAAGGCCGCGCCGCCGCCGCCGCCGGAGTTGGGGACCCTCCTTGGCCCAGGCCGCCGCCCTCTTTCTCCGGCGTCCTTCTTTCGTCCGTCCGCCGCCGGGACAGACAGACCCCCGCCGCCGGGAAAAGTCAGCGCCGCGCTCCGGCCGCAGTCAGGCGAGGTGCACGCAGTCTCCTTCCTGCTGGACACCCAGGAGCAAATCCAGACCGGAAGGCGGAGCGGACACCTGAGTGGCGCGGCCCGCGCCCAGCCGCCGCCGCCTCCTCCTCGGCGGGAGCAGTGCCTTTCGCCCAACTTCCCGGCTCCAGCCCCACTCGCACCGCGCGGCCGGCTCATGAATATTTATACAGCGCGGAGTCGGTCTCCGCCCCCAGCCCCGCAAGCCAATCGCCGGGCGGCGGGGCGGAGTCCACGCGCTCCCAGGGCTCAGCCTTCCTTAAGGCAGTCCCCGAGTGTCCGCACTGATGTGCGCGCTCTCTGCGGATGGAGAGTTTTGGTAACCTTGGGATTGACCGCAGAGACAGAGTGTTGGCCGTGGCTGTCCCCATGGCGCTGAGTGCATCTGAGGTCTTGGTCCCCTTACCCCGAGTCTGCCCTGGGGGACAGGGACGGGGTTTGGTGCAGCGCGCGCCTCCCCGGCGCGTTTCAAACCAGTCAGGCCCCTGCTGCCACCCTCCGCGAATGCGGGTGATCTGCGGGCGGCTGGGGTCTCGCGCTCCTCGGGGCGGCGGGAAGGTCTCGCAGCAGGCGAGTGCCGGAGAGGCCTGCCGGGGCTTGACGCTGTAGAAGACCCGGGAAAGGGTGTCCTCCTTGGGGTTCTCAGAACGATGGTTTCTGAGACTTGGAGATGTGGGGGGTGTGGAGTCATTCTAAACTGGGGCTGGACCCGGGACGGCCCGGGTGAGATGCCCCGGAGCCCAGCCTCGGGCGCGCGAGGGGCGCGGGGGACAAATGCCCGCCTGAGACTCTCCTCCCGCCTCCGCTGCGTGACCTGGGAAAGCTTGTTTCCCCACCTAGAGAGTTGGGTGATCATAGC
This sequence comes from Nomascus leucogenys, assembly GCF_006542625.1. Classification (NCBI taxonomy): domain Eukaryota; kingdom Metazoa; phylum Chordata; class Mammalia; order Primates; family Hylobatidae; genus Nomascus; species Nomascus leucogenys. The sequence continues at coordinate 46,311,509 of NC_044398.1, read as the reverse complement.
ACAGATCTCCAAGGGGGCTTTGACAATTAGGTGAGATAAAATATGGAAAGCCCCGGGACGCCGTGCTTTCTTAGGAAAAATCATTCAATTTCTTTGTAAAATTCAAAACAAACCTCGAAACTTATAAATAGGACAGAGTGGAAACTCTGGGGCTGGATTCCCTGCCTTCGCTTCGTTCTTTCAGGACGTCTATTCATCCATCCCAAGTTCACATGCTTTTGCCAGAGCCTCCTTTTCTCTGGTGGGAGGCGGCGCTGCGCTTTGGCGCGGAGTCCGGGACACGTATCTGCGCCCTGCACGAGGCCGAAGCCGGACCCGGGCTGCTTTTAGCAGCCGCTTGGGCCACCGCCAGCGAACGCTGCCCCCGCCGGCTCCGCCGCCACCTTAAGACGGGCCGGGAGGGGGGCTGCGGGCGGCCCGGGCCGGCGGCCTGGCAGGTTCATTTACGCTTGTTAGGGCGTCCCAGGGGGCTGTCTTTCTCCTGGAATGGAGTGTTTATTTTTTAATTGATGTGCTGTTTCATTTAGCGCTTGTATGGAACTCATGCTGGGGCAGTAATTACTGTAATCTCGGGAACAAGCATTTCAGTTAGCCAGGAGGGTGGCAGAATATGTTTCTCTCTCTCTCTTTCTCTCCCTCCCTCCCTCCCTCCTCCCTCTTCCCCATCTCCGTCCCCCTCTCCCTCTTCCTCCCTCCCTCTCTTCTGTCTTCTTCCCTCTCTCTCTTCCCACCTCCTTTCTCTCTCTCTCCCCCACCTCTTTCTCTCCCCCCTCCTCCTCTTCCCCTCCTCTCTCTCCTTCCCTCCCTCCCTTTTCTCTCCGCTGTCTCACTCTCTTCTTGTTTCAAGATTTTTGCTATTTGCCAGGTTTCATACCGGAACAAGTACAGTTGGAGAACAAAAGTTGCAGAGGGTGTGGGGACAGAGCAAAAGAATTAAAGGTACATTTGAGGCCAGTTCCGGTTTTCGGGGCGCTGCTGGTGATGGTGGTAGCTGGTGGTTCAGAAACAACTCTTGTCATAAAACAAAAATAACCAGCAGTATTTGTAGATTGCTTGAGCTGATGGCATCTATGTCTTCCTCCTATTGCTTTCTGTAGCTCAGTTAGCAACCTCATTATGAAACATATTACAAGTAGACTGTCAGACCGCACCCTGCCCCAGCGCCCCGTTTTTGGCAAGTTCTGTGTTCTAGGCATATCCACTAGTTTATAGTTATACCCCACTATCTTTTTAATTTTTTTAGTTTTAGTCTAGTTGAACCTTTTTACACTGAAAAACAACACTTCCTTCCCACTTTTGTTTTGGAAAAACTGAAGTCCGTAGGAATTCGGAATTCAAAGGCTTCAGAAATATTAGCTGATTCAGCAGAAAACGGGCTATTCAATAATACAGACTAGATGTTTACTTGATTAAAATTTTTTTTCCTTTCCCACCTCCTGCAAATCGGAATTCCCGCTTGTATGTTGAATGTAGAAATTCACTATCTCTGGCGTTGGCACCTTGTTTCTAGAGGGCGAGTTTCCAGAACGCATCAGCTGCAGGTAATTGCCGGCGGTTCCAGTGCTGATCTGAGCGCAGCGGTGCAGGCAGAGCCCCAAAGACCAGCAAGGGTGCAGCACTGCCCGCACCACAGATGGGAGGGGCTGGTTTCCAAGAGCAACACAGATGGTGAAAAGTTTCTGTTGCTTTTCTTCCACGGGGAAATGTCAAATAGTGAAGTTTAGAATTACACTACATAAATTTGCTAGAATTGGGTAAAAACAAACTGACATTTGAAAATTGAAGCTGAAAGTGGTTGATTTTGGCTCTTAATTGGCTTTAAATTTTTTTTCTTTTTTCTTTTGAGACAAGATGAAAGGTTTGATGATGTGGAATGTGGAAATTTTGGGTAAGTATATTAAGTTTGCATGAAAAAATAAGCAGACTAAAGTTCAGAATTTCAAAAATCATATCAGCTATTTGGGAGATCTTAGTGATTTGTAAGGTTAAAACCAGTTACATAAAAGTCATGACAAATGTACTTTTAATTGAGAGAATATAAGAATAGCATTTTACATCTACTGTTAAATTAAATGGCTACTTGATAGTCTTTCAGAGAAGGGAGAGACTTCTGTAGCCAATTAGTGTGTAAAAGGTAATGATGGGTTACCTAGAAGTAACCAGAACATAGATCAACTTCTATGGCTAAATAATGATATTTTCATTGTATGTAAAGCAGCTGTTTTTTAGGGGAGGGGAAATAGCTTTAGTAGTGACATAAATAATGTAGGGAAGTTTCTAAAGGGATTTCTGAACAGATGGCTTGTTACTGAATGGCCTGCAAGCAAATAATATAAACAGTTGGAATCAGGAATCTACCTCAGAGGAGGGAAGGTTTTACAAAACGTTGGCTACCAAGTTAGATAAGGGACTATCAATTCGGTCTGTAACAAATTTAAGAAACTTTGGGGAAATCACGTTCCAGTGGATTACCATCTAAAAATCCAATATAAGAATCTGGATGGAAGAGAGAGCCTAGCATATACTAACAGAATGATATGTTCCAAAGATTAAATGAAGAACTCTTTAGTAACTAATACAATTTCTCAGGTGTTATAAAATGCCAAATATTGGCCAGATACGGTGACTCATGCCTGTAATCCCAGCACTTTGGGACACTGAGGCAGGCAGATCGCTTGAGTCTAGGAGTTCGAGACCAGTCTGGGCAACATAGCAAAACCCTGTCTCTACAAAAAATACAAACATTAGCCGGGTGCAGTGGCATGTGCCTGTAGTCCCAGCTACACCAGAGGCTGAGGTGGGAGGATCACTTGCATTTTGGAGGTTTGGGCTGCAGTGAGCCATGACTGTATCACTGCACTCCAGCCTGGGCAACAGAGTAAGACCCTGTCTCTAAATAAATAAATGCCAAATATTATTTTCTCTCAAGAAAACAGTTAAGTACTATATTATTAGATAATATAAAATTCTTATCACTGGCTGGGCTCACTGGCTTACGCTTGTCTTAGTGCTTTGGGAGGCCAAGGTGGAAGGATCGCTTGAGGCCAGGAGTTGGAGAGCAATCTGAGCAACATAGTAAGACCCGAGTCTACCAGAACAAAACAAAACAACAACAACAACAAAAAAAAAACAAGGCCAGGCATGGTGGTTGTTCACGCCTGTAATCCCAGCACTTTGGGAAGCCAAGGTGGGAGGATCACTAGAGGTCAGGAGTTCGAGACCAGCCTGGCTAACATGGTGAATCCTTGTCTCTACTAAAAATACAAAAATTAGCTGGACGTGGTGGTGGTTGCCTGTAATCCCAGCTACTCGGGAGACTGAGGCAAGAGGATTGCTTGAACCTGGGAGGCAGAGGTTGCAGTGAGCTGAGATTTTGCCACTGCACTCCAACCTGGGCAACACAGTGAGAGTCTGTCTCAAAAAAAAAAAAAAAAAAAAAAATTAGTCGGGCCTGTAGCACGCACCTGTAGTCCCAGCTACTTGAGGGGCTGAGGTGGGAGGATCACCTGAGTCCATGAGTTTGAGGCTGTAGTGAGCCATGATCATGCCTGTACTCCAGGTTAGGCAATAGAAAGAGACCCTGTCTCAAAAAAAAAAAAAAAAAAAGACAAAACCCACAACAACAACAACAAAACCTCTACTGGTAATATTGGGGCATCTTGGTGTTTTAAAAATCTGCCTTTCAAAGGGTTATGTCTTGAGTCTCCCAGTCCATAAATGGAAGGGGAGGTAGAGGTGAACTGGCCTCATCAATCTCTGCTAGCTTTAAACAGGTGAGATTATTTTTATATTCTTCCTTATTAACATGAAACTCAATTGAAGTGCTGCTGCTTCTGTTCTCTCCACTGCCAGGAAAGAAATCCTGTTGGAAGGAAGTACTCTTTGCTGTGTCTGCTGTCACCAGGCCAAGGTGCACATGCGTGGAGATAACAGGCCCATCTGTGCCACTGGCTGGCAGGCCCACGCTCACTTTACATGCAGCTGCTGCTTTGGAATACAGCGACTGCGCTGCCGTTATTTAAGTTGATAATTATTCTAAAATTTGTTTTAAAAATCAATAATTGATTTTTTTTCTCATTCACATGGGAATATTTGCCAGATATTGAAGCTCTTATTATGGCATGCATTGTGCATTAGTTTGGGAGATTTCAGGTCCAGTAAAGACTTCCCGAGTAAAAGTGGCTTAGCCAAGAAGGACATCTCAACATATCAATAAGTCTAGAAGCAGACATTTCACCGTCAGTTCTTTCTGCAGCTCCAGGAAATTAGGCCTTCAGGTCGGCTTCTAGACTGTTGGTTTCCCCTTTGGTTACAGGGGGCCTCCCACCACTGAATTGTCACATTGGACTGTGGCCAGGGCTGGAGGACTGCTATGATGTTTTTCTTCCCTTAGGAATGACAGCCCTTCCCTGAAGGCCCTTGGCTAACTTCCCCTTTGGGCAACCTGGTCTGAACCTGTCACTTGGCCACTCTTAGCTGCAAGAGAGGCTGTGAAAGTGAGGATCTGGAGAGTGGCTGGTTATGGGGGCACTGGTAGCCAGGAAGTGGAGGAGGGACAACCCACAGTGTCAGATGCACATTACTGTGTGAAAGCAGTGAACTTCCAAGCAATACCATTGAGTCAACTTCCCTGGTCTTACAGCGGAATTTATGCAGGGTTATAAATTAAGCATGATCTAGATCCAAGAAAACCTTGAGATCTACATTTTTTTTAAAGTTCACACAATACAGTTCTTTGTACACTTAGTATGAAATGAACATCAAGCAGTTTACAGCGCATTTTATTTGCAGTGTGCATTCGGTGTAGTGGAACTCACTCCCTAGTTCCTTTTTCTTCAGAACTCCCCCTCCCATCTGGAGACTTCACTAAAAACATTGATACAGGCCGGGCGCGGTGGCTGATGCCTGCAATCCCAGCACTTTGGGAAGCCAAGGTGGGTGGATCACCTGAGGTCAGGAGTTCGAGACCAGCCTGGCCAACATGGTGAAACCCCGTGTCTACCAAAAATAAAAAAATGAGCTGCACGTGGTGGTGGGTGCCTGTAATCATAGCTACTTGGGAGGCTGAGGCAGGAGAATCCCTTCAACCTGGGAGGTGGAGGTTGCCATGTGCCAAGATCACGCCACTGCACTCCAGCCTGGGCCAGAAGAGTGAGAGAGTGAGACTCCTCATCTCAAAAACAAACAAAAAACAATGATGCAATTCTGGAGTTTTAGTTTCTGTGTTTCTTTTAAGCCTATCCATGAAACATTTTGTTAGTTTGTCCATATAACTTTTTTGTTCGTTTGTTTTCATTTTTTTTTTTTTCCCCAGATGGAGTCTCACTCTGTTGCCTAGACTGGAGTGTAATGGTGCGATCTTGGCTCACTGCAACCTCCACCTCCCAGGTTCAAGCGATTTTCTTGCCTCAGCCTCCTGAGTAGCTGGGATTACAGGCGCCCACCACCATGCTCGGCTTATTTTTGTATTTTTGGTAGAGACAGGGTTTCACTATGTTGGCCAGGCTGGTCTTCAACTCCTAACCTCAAGTGATCTGCCTGCCTCGGCCTCCCAAAGTGCTGGGATTACAGGAGTGAGCCACCAGGCCTGGCCTGTTTGTTTTCATTTTTCAAAAGTTTTTATTATTTTTAAAATAAGCCTATATCATGCTCTGAATAACTTTTTTTTTGTATTGACTAAATTAAATATAATGCAAGGGAAATTTTTGAATTCCAACTGAACTGCTTATGAATGTGCAGGAAACTTTATATCAAAAAATTGGTCCAGGCAAGAGTTTATATCTGGTAACAATGATCCATTTTAAATGGTGGTCTGAAACCATAATAAAATTTTCCATCAATAATGCAAATTATAATTATTAGGGCACTCAGGACATGGAGATGGTGGTGATGACAAAGGCATTTCTTTCTATTTTAGTCTATCTTTGACTGGATTCAGGTAAATACAGCATTTTTTTTTTTTTTTTCTGGAAGTGACAGCATTTGTTTTTTTTGTTTTTTTTTGTATGAGTCTTGGTTGCTCTTAGAAGCAAATGTACTTCTATAGGGCTAAGCTTATAGTATACAGAAGTATAATTTGTAGTAAAATGATACCATATAGATAAAAGAAAAAAATGATGCATTAATATGTTCAGCTTACTGAAATAATATCACAACGTAAATATGAACTCTGGGCCTGCTGTCTTAAAACACTGTCTGGCAAGTCGCAGTCTGAAAAATTCTAGTTTAGAGTGCGTTCAAAGTAAAGTCAATAAATATTTACTTAGTACCAACTGTTCTGGTTCCCGTTGCTGTACAGCAGTCATCCCAAAACGTGGTGGCTCAAGGCAACCACTTTATTTTGTTCCTAATTTTGAGAGTCAGGAATTTAGGAAAGGCTTGACTGGCCGGGTCTTGCTTGGTGCCTGTCCTGCCATTGAACTCAGCTGTCCACAGGACTAGGGTCATTTGAAGGCTTGGGGGGCTAAACAACGAAGCTGGGAACTCCTGCGGTGGCCTGTTGATGCTGACTGTCCACTGGAGCCACCCACGTGACCTTTCCAGCATGGCAGCTTCAGAGTGGTTGGACTTCTTACATGGCAGTAGGAGGTTGAGGGGTGGGGCACTCCCCAGAGCGAGCATCCTAAGAGAACCAGGTGAATACTGCATGCCCCTTTATATGACATCTCCTCAGAGTCACACAGCGTCACTTCTGCCCCACTCTGATGGTATAAGCACACTCAGATTCAAAGGCAGGGGCATGGACCTACCACAAAATGGAAGGAATGCTGAATATTTGGGGATCATATTTAAAAACTGCCACACTAACCGAGTCCCAGGCCCTTTGTTAAGTGCAAGGATGTGAAGATGAGTAAGTCATTATGTCTTTTACAGGAAACTCACATGGGACAGCCACAGGCGAATGAGTCCAATGCTGTTCAGTAGATATTTACATGGTACACGGAAATAGTATTAGGGAACATGTGAATGTCCCTAACAGAGCTAGGAAAGGACTTCACAGGAATTTTGAAGAATGATTAGAAGTTTATTTGAGAAGAGGAGCAGAATTCTAGGCACACGAGAAAGCATTGACAAATCACAATGGTAAGAAATTGCCTCTGCCTTTGCTGCAACAGCAAGAGTTTTCCTTGGACAGAAATATTTGTATTTGTATTCAATCTGTTGACATAATTCATACCTTTAAATAGGATAAATTTGGAGTCTATAGAGCTCAGTATCTATTACAGTCTTTTCAACCTGGAGTAACAGGAAGCCTGAAAAGATATTTACCTTGCATTACCTGAGACCTGGAGGTGGGCTGGCTTCGAAGTTGGCTAATTCTCTGACTCCACACGTTATCAAGATGGGTTCTTTCCATCTTTTTCTCTGTCAGCCTGATAGGTTGGTTTGTTGCCCTCATGATTACAGAGTGGTTACAGACTGAAGCTCACATCTTCACATGCCAATGTTCAGAGGCAGAAAGAGGGACATTCTTCTTCTCATGCCTCATTTTCAGTGCCAAGAAGGCTTTCCCGGAACTGATTTTCTCTCATTTCTCATGGTTCAGAATTGGGTGACAAGTCACATCACTGAGCCCTGACCTGATCACGAGGGGTCACTTGGACAGAATCGGGGTTTTGCTAGTAAGGAAGAAGGGTAGGGTCGCCTTGGGTAGCTCACCAGGGGTGTCTGCCCCAAACCCTAGGGACTGTGGCACCACATGGCAAGAGGCCCCCATCTCTTTGTGTCTAACTTCTGCTGTCCAAGGTCAGATGCTTTAGGGCCTAGTGGTCATTGAAGCAGGTTCATACGCTCTTCGTGTGTTAATTAACAACAAAACTTAAGTCCTTTCTCCTCCTCTTTTCCCCATAACTTCATGCAGGTGGGATCTGCTAATAAGATTCTAGTTATTTATTTCACCAGAACAACTTGCTTGGCTTACGAGTACTTTCCCGCTTTAAGAAATCCAGTTGCCTGCAGGGCCTCTAGACGAGGCCAGGTTAAAGAATGACTCTGTCTAGCAGAAAGAGCTGGGTGGTTTGTATGTTTGCTCATGTCCCTGTCTCCCCACAAACTCCCTGTGGGGTAATTACATGCAGGAACACCGTACTAAACAGCTAGGAAGCAAAAGGACTGCCAGAGATGAAAATTTATTTCTCACCTGTATGTTTTCCAGAACCTCAGAGGGTTGAGTAATAACAGCTTCCAAGAACCTACAAAGAACATAGAATTCAGGGGGACCAGGTGGTGTCTCAGTCTGTGGGTATATCTAGTTCTTTGCAGCTAATGCCCCTAAACAAATCAGTTTCTAAAGAATTATTCCCTCTTGAAAGTTCTACAGTTTATTCGTTCTTTGTATTTCCTCCAGCAGTATCCATCTTACTTTCTGTACATGATCTTATTTTTGCATCAATCTCTGTTCTCTGGAAGATACTGGAGGTATGTGGAGCCATTTGTTTGGGCATCGTTTCTGTTTTGAACATGGTAATTGTCTTTCTTTGGTAGGTGCTCGTTTGGGAAGCTCCCGGCTTACTAAGTCTTCCCTACAAGCTTTTGGTAGAATGTGATTGCTAGACTTGTTACTACAGGAGTTTCTACCAGGGGATTCCCCTATGCTACCCAAAGTGAACCGGATTCACCTGTGTGGCTATTTATTTATTTTCAAGATGGAGTCTCACTCTGTCACTCAGGCCGGAGTGCAGTGGCATGATCTTGGCTCACTGCAACCTCCACCTCCAGGATTCAAACGATTCTCCTGCCTCAGCCTCCCGAGTAGCTGGGATTACAGGCACCCACCACCAGGCCCAGCTAATTTTTGTATTTTTAGTAGAGATGGGGTTTTGCCATGTTGTCCAGCTCGTTTACAACTCCTGACCTCAGGTGATTTGCCCACCTCAGCCTCCCAAAGTGCTGATATTACAGGTGTGAGCCACCGGGCCCAGCCTTAAAATTACACTCCTGCTATCACCCTCATTTGAGAGTCTCTGCCTTAGCAAGCAACATTGCTCATGGTGAAGGATATTTTCCTTGAGTAAGTTGGTGATAGGATGTCCTGCTACCTTGGGGGCTAAAAAGGAAGGATTCATATTTTTACTTGTTGGTCTATCGTGTGGCTGATTATTAAATCATTTCCTTCCTTCCTTCCTTCCTTCCTTCCTTCCTTCCTTCCTTCCCTCCTTCCCTCCTTCCCTCCCTCCCTCCTTCCCTCCCTCCCTCCTTCCCTCCCTCCCTCCTTCCCTCCTTCCCTCCTTCCCTCCTTCCCTCTTTCCTTCCCTCCCTCCCTCCCTCCCTCCCTCCCTCCCTCCCTCCCTCCTTCCTTCCTTCCTTCCTTCCTTCCTTCCTTCCTTCCTTCCTTCTTTTCTTCCTTTCAAGAGATAGGTCTTCAGGGTCTTGCTCTGTTGCCCAGGCTGGAGTGCAATGGTGTGATCATAGCTCACTGCAGCCTCAAACTTTGGGCTCAGAGATCCTCCCACTTCAGCTTTATGAGTAGCTGGGACTACAGGTGCATGTCACCACACCTGGGTAATTAAAATTTATTTTTATTTATTTTAAATTTTTTTTAGAGACAGTGTCTCACTATGTTGCCCAGGCTCTTCTTGAACTTCCAGTCTCAAGTGATCCACCTGCCTTGGCCTCTTAAAGTGCTAGGATTACAGGATAAGCTACTGCACCCAGCTTCATTATGTTTTCCACTGGGATCCATGTGGTCTCTGGATTCCTATTCAGAAAAAGATGTCTATCTGTATATGTACTGTGGCATTGTCTCTTAATTTTGTTAACTTCTTGGTCTTGTCCTCCAGTCTGAAAATAAACAGGACAGAAAACTTCACCTGATGTTTTACCTGTCAAAAATCTGAAAGGATTCATTTTCTATTAGGATTCTACTGGAGTTTGGTTGTCTTGTGGTAATCAAATACCCAAGGTTTCTTCTGGAAGGTAACCTATTGGAATTATACATCCTGATTTTTTTTTATTAGAGTAAAAAATGTAGGTATAACTAAACCGAGTGAATCCTAACCTATAATTCATAATTGCAGACTGGTGAATATCAGCCTTGTTCCTAAATCCCCCAAGTGAGCAATAAAAACTGTACTTAGAAAAAATGAAGTTTGGAATATATGCTAATGGTAACTATAGGGAATAGTTGCTTTGCTTAAGAATAAGAGTGACCAGAATGAGGATGGAAAGTAGTTTGATCAGTGTTACATTGTTAATGTATTGGAGGATGGCAAGAGAGGAGACTGGATGAGTGGAGGTGGCATAGAATAATGATCTCAGCTGCCATGGATGACAGCAGGTCTTTTATGCGCTAGGCACTGGGCTGGCCCCCTGCTCCCTTTTCTTTTCTTTTTCTTTCTTTTTAAATAATGTAGGATGTTTCAGCAACAAATAATAGTTAATCCAACTCAAACTGGCTCGTGCAGGATGGAAATTGTCATCTTACAGAACAAATTGTCATCTTACAAAAGTAGGGCAGTTTTCCAGGTTGATAGATACAGATTTTCAAAAATGTCATCAAGGGTTCAGGTTCCTTCTTTTTCTCTGCCCTGTTCCTGTCGGGGGTTTTACCCATAGTGACCTCAAAGTCACAAGATGGCGGCAGGATTTTGGCCTCTTCCCAGAAGTCTCCTGGCAGCTTTCATTGGTGGAATCAGTTTGAATTCTCATCCCTAAACTAATCATGGGCAAGAAGAATGGGATGACCACAATGGGCTTAAGTCAGGTTACCCCATGCTTGGAGCTGGGAATTAGTTCATCTTTCTCTGAAGTACCTAACCATGTGGAGGAGGGTGAATACCTGAATAAAATTAAGGGTTATAAGAAATAAAAAAGGGGCCAGTTGTGGTCGCTCACCCCTGTGGTCCTAGTGCTTTGGGAGGCTGAAGCAGGAGGAACGCTTGAGGCCAGGAGTTTGGGACCAGCCTGGGCAACATAATGAGACCCTCTCTCTGCAAAAAGTAAAAATAATTATCCAGGTATGGTGGTTGATGTTGTAGTCCCAGCTACTCAGGGGGCTGAGGCAGGAGGATCCTTTGGGTTCAGGAGTTTAAGGCTGCAGTAAGTTGTGATTGTGCCACTGCACTCCAGCCTGGGCAACAGAGCAATACCCTATCAAAAATAAAGAAATAAATAAACAAATAAAAGAAAAAAAGAAAAGAAGGGAAGTGGAGGTGGGACAACAACAATCTGCCCCATGACTGTATCACTTTATCTGCCTCGATCTCTGTTTCCATCTCTATGTATTTACAATGTCTAAGCCTTATGACAGGTATGCAAGATAGGTTTTTTGGTTTTTTTTTTTCAGACGGAGTTTTGCTCTTGTTGCCCAAGCTGGAGTGCAATGGCGCAATCTTGGCTCACCACAACCTCCGCCACCTGGGTTCAAGCAATTCTGCTGCCTCAGCCTCCTGAGTAGCTGGGATTACAGGCATGTGCCACGACGCCTGACTAATTTTGTATTTTTAGTAGAGACGGGGTTGCTCCATGTTGGTCAGGCTGGTCTTGAACTTCTGACCTCAGGTGATCCGCCCACCTTGGCCTCCCAAAGTGCTGGGATTACAGGTGTGAGCCACTGCGCCTGGCCAAGATAGGTTTTAAGGGTTATGTTTTAGAGATGAAGCTAATTCCACGGCCACTTATTATATCACAGTTTTTAAACATTGTGGAAAAGTGGAACTCTCTCTTCCAAACAAAATCTTGCAAAAAACTATAACATATAAACACATAAAATATCTGTGTTTAAGTTCTGATTATAAATAGCTTTATAAACTCAAAAGTTTGCTTAATATTGATCTGGTTGAAAATGTTTTAACTGATTGTAGTATTCCATTGTAAGAATAAGCCACACTTTATATAATCTACTCCACTACTAATGAATAGTGTGATCACTTCCACATTTTCATGAGTACACTTAGTGTTGAATATTTTTTATTATATCCCTATGTAGACATGTTCAGTAGTTTCTTTTCTTTTCTTTTTTTTTTTTTTTGAGACGGAGTCTTACTCTGTCACCCAAGCAATTCTTCTACCTCAGCCTCCTGAGTGGCTGGGATTACAGGCATGCGCCACCACGCCTGACTAATTTTCTGTATTTTTAGTAGACATGGGGTTTCACCATGTTGGCCAGGCTGGTCTCAAACTCCTGACCTCAGGTGATCCACCTGCCTTGGCCTCCCGAAGTGCTGGGATTATAGGCGTGAGCCACCGCTCCAGCCCAGGAGTTTCTTGAAAGTAAATATAGGTTGGTGCAAACGTAACTGCAGTATTTCTGTGTCCACAGAAAATGTGTAGGGGCTTCTGATTTGTCACACCTTCACAAACACTTAGGAGATTAGACTCTCTCTCCCAATCTGATGAGTTATGAAGGAAGTGTATTGTTTTCATCTGTGTTTCTAATTACTAATAACAATAAACACATTTTTATATGATTTTTGACCAGTTGAGTTATCTTTTATATCAGTTACCTCTTCTTATCCTTTGTCCATTTTTTTTTCTCCTTTTGCTTCTTTTGTTTCGATTTGGGAAAGTCCTGAAAATATATTGGATATTCATCCATTTGCTTTGGAAATGTCTTCTCGGACAGGCATGGTAGCTCATTCTTGTAATCCCAGCACTTTGGGAGGCCGAGACAGGTGGATCACCTGAGGTCAGAAGTTCAAGACTGGCCTGGCCAACATGTTGAAACCTTGTCTCTACTAAAAATACAAAAATTAGTCAGGCATGGTGGCGGCGCAGGCTTGTAGTCCCAGCTACTCGGGAGGCTGAAGCAGGAGAATCACTTGAACCCAGGAGGCAGAGTTTGCAGTGAGCCGAGAATTCAACACTGTATTCCAGCCTAGATGACAGAGCAAGACTGTCTCAAAAAAAAAAAAAAAGAAAAAAAAAGAAAGAAAAAAGGAAATATCTTCTTTAAGTCTGTGACTTATCTTTTGATTTTATTATATCGTTAGTAAAAATCTTTAAATTATTAATCTCAAATTTATCAATCTTTTCCTTTATGGGTTTTTTGGTCTTGTTTATGAAATTCTCTCCCAATGTGTTATAATTTTGCATTTTTTTCTAAAAGGTTGGGGCTTTCTTTGTCATATTTAGGTTTTATTCAATATGGCATTTATTTTTGTCATTTGTGTGAAATAGGTATCTCATTTGATTTTTTCCCATATTTGTTGCCAATTAAGATAGCAACACAGCTTTGAATAGTCCATTGTTTCTCTTCATTTGTTATGTCACCTCCAGCATATACCCAAATCTTTCATGTAGCTATATTTGTTCCCAGGTTCCATTCAGTTACCTTGATTTATTTACTATTTCTGAACTAATACTACATATTTTAATGACTAAGGTTTTATAAGTCTTAGCCTCTGGTAGGGTAGGACACCTTGATCTTCCTGTTCCTCCAAGCATAACTGTCTTGGTTATTCTTATTCATTTCCCCTCCAGGAATTTCAGGACCACTTTGTCACAAGGTCTGTGCCACCCCTCTTGTATGTATGGTTTTGTTTCCTCATTATTCTCATTTGTACTATTTGAGTATTTCTCTTAAGTTATCTTGCTGGAAGTTTGTCCGTTTTATTATTCTTTTCAAGAAATATGTTTTTGGTTTGGTTGAATCTTTGCAATTTTTATAATTTCTTTTTTGAACCATGAATTATTTAGAAGTGTTTTTAAATCTTAATTTTTTGTCACATTTTGGTCAGAGAACATGTTCTATATGATGTAGATGTTTTTTGAGACTTGTTTTGTGGCTTAGTCCATTATGAATTTTGTAAATGTTCTATGTGTGATTGAAAAGAATGTAGCTTTTCTAACTACTGTGTGTTCTATATGTGACCATTGAATCAATTATTGAGAAACATAAGTTAAAATTCCTTACTAAAATTCTGGATTTCTAGGTTCTTTCCAGTAAATCTACCCTTTGTTGTTGTTGTTGTTTTGAAGGCTATGTTGCTAGGTGCATAAAGGTTCAAAATTGTTCTATCTTCCTGGTGAATTGTCCCTTTCATTATAAGGCAATAACCCTTTTTATCCCTAATAATTCCTCCCTTTTACCACTTAAAATGATTTTTTTTGGTGGTTATATGTTTATATTAAGTTTTGCTGTTGTGATTGTTAGTATTTTTCAGATATTTCCCCCACTTTTTTACTTTTAATTTTTTTGTTGTTGTTTTGTTTTATTTTTAGAGATGGGGTCTTGCTTTGTTACACAGGCTGGAGTGCAATGATCGTGACCACAGCTCACTACAGCTTAAAACTCTTAGGCTCTAGCAATCATCTCTCCTTAGCCTCCCAAACAGCTGGGACTACAGGCATGCACCAAAGCTATATTTTCAAAATACAATTTGTAAGTGTCTGTATTTTACTGGGGAAGTCTAGTTTCTTTACATTGATTATGATTACCTTATATTGTATTTCATCAAATCTAAGATATCATTGATTTTAAGATGCAGCATCATTTTAGGTACCACTAAGAATGAACATAATTTGTAATTAAACAGTGACATAACACTTACTTTGAAATTTTTAAAAAGGATCTTTTAGAATTAATTAGAAATTTTTAAAAATCACATGGTGGTCTTATGCATACATATAAGTGAAATAAATTAACAAAGTAATTACTAAGAACTGTTAAGTTTGGAGTCTAACTCTTCTGAATTAGTTTTTGACTCAAGGTCACCAATGCTTGTGCTTTTCCAGGCTCTAGCACTTTCTGTACTATCAAGAATTGGGAATGCAGCATTTCTCAAAAGAATTGAAAGCCATTAGAATTGACTCTTAAGCTGGCTTTGAAATTATGTGGAACAACCCTCTTTTTGAGTTCAGCTTTGGGAATGTTGTTAAACCTGTTTGATTCATTACTTTCTCCCTCCTTCTCCACTACTGCTTGGTGCTTAAGAGTTAAAATACTGCTTAGCTATTGTTTTCAGGATTTTCTTCTGAGATGCCAACACCCATTATACAGGTTCTGATGCTGGTGCTTTTGATGTTCATGTGTACATTGTCCCTGACATCCATGCCACAAGCGCTGCATGGCTAACAGCAATTTTGATATGCCATCAATTGAAATATACATTCCAATTTCAGAAATGTTAAAATGTGAACAAATGTACACCTCAGAATTGATGAAATATTGTGATACTTTACATATAAAAATATAAAAGGTATTTTTATGCTTTCTTCTGCTCTCCCTTGGACAGACCTTTTTTCTGTACTATTTCTCTTTCCTTTCCTGCCTTTCAGTAGATTGATCAGTTTTCTTTAGTCTCCTTTACTGGACCGGAAGTTACTCATTTTATTTTTATTCTTTTTTCAGTGACCTTTAAATTTTTAACATCCATATTTGACTTGGCAAGTCTAATCAATATCTCTATTGGCCTCTTTAATAATTCACCAAATTGATTGCTTTGACTCTACTCCCTCCTCATCTTATATATTTTTGTTTTCTGATAGATATCATAGTTTCAACTTGTTTTTAATCATCCAAGTTGGTCATCATTATTATTATTGTTCTGATTTTTTTATGATCAGTACTTACTCAGCTTTACCCATATGTCTAATAACGTTCTTTCTTAAGTTTGCTTTGTATATTTCACTTTATTCTTCTGAGTTCACTTTCCTTCTTCCTGAGATACATCTTGTAGCCTGAAAATGTCTGTACGATGCCCTCACTCTTAAATGATCGCTTCAGTGGATATAGAATTCTTGCAGGAGGGGAGCTGGGGGAGGCTCCCTGGTTTCTGATACTAGGTGTGTAGCATAGATCAGGTTCTAAACCTTCCCATATCCTCGGTTTTAAAATAAGCTCATTATTGTTGTCCCCTGATCAGGTTAGGAGGCAGGGATTTTCTCGTTCTCTGTTCACTGAGATCGAAGCCTTTCCATGGTTCTGCTTAATTCCACATGTCAGTCCTACTTGACAAGTGTAATGGGCCCACTTCCTTGCCTTCCATCACTGTTCAACCCTCTGCCTTTCAGGCCCCTCTTTCTTGCTTGCTGTTGGGGATTTCTCTTTCCATCTTCTGAGTTCAGGTTTGCATTAAATTTTTGTCTTGTATTTTTAGGTGTTTTGGGGCAGGAATGTTTCTGCATTATCAGCCCAGTCTGTCTCTATGGGACCCTCTGAGAACACTGCATTTTTTTTTTCTTTTCGCAATTTATATTTAAAATAGTTAAGACTACCTTAAGAAGTGATTTTTTTTTCTTTTTTTGAGACAAAGTCTCACTCTGTCACCCAGGCTAGAGTGCAGTGTCGCGATTTCGGCTCACTGCAACCTCTGCCTTCCGGGTTCAAGTGGTTCTCCTGGCTCAGCCTCCCTAGTAGCTGGGATTACTGGTGTGCACCACTACGCCTGGCTAATTTTTGTATTTTTAGTAGAGACGAGGTTTCACCATGTTGGCCAGGCTGGTCTTGAACTCCTGATCTCAGGTGATCCACCTGCCTTGGCCTCCCAAAGTGCTGGGATTATAGGCATGAGCCACAGTGCCTGGCCAAAAAATGAAATTTGTGTGTTTATTTTTTTCCACCTTCTGGTTTCATGAAACCTTGGCTTTCTGCAAAATACGGTTTTTAAGCTACTGTTTTATTGTATGACTTTGATATCCATAGTTAAGTGACTGCTCAGGCGTGAGATCTTAGACCTGGAGTGAATGGAGTAAACTCTAGATGGCAGTCTCCTGGTGAGGTTTGCCAGCCTTTGGCGGATCCATACCTGAGGTATCAGATGTTACCTGCATGGTAGGCACTGGGTGGTCACCCCCCAGGATAGCTGATATGCCTGCCAATGCACTTCTCCAAGCTGCTCATTTGTGGATTCAGATAGGCTAGAGAAGAAAAGGTGGTGGGGAAGAGCAGATTGTCAGTCATTCTGTAGAAAGAAGAGAGAACATCTTTCTGCATGCTTATTGGCTGGTTGCATTTCTTTTTCTTTTCACATTAGAGGGAATTACCTGATAATTTTTTTATACTGTGATATTGAGGAAATAACTCTCACAGCCTGCTGGTATGAGTATAAAGTGGTATAGCCAATTTGACTCTATCTATCTTAATCAGTTGGCTTCTGTTGTGTAACAGGCCACTCCAAAAGTAGTTTAGAGACAATAAATTATTATTATTTCCTACACTTTTGGGAGTTGACTAGTCAGTTCTTCTGGTCTTTGCTAGTGTAACTGAAGCTGGGTCATATAGGATGGCTTCATTCACTTGTCTGGGAGCTTGGCAGGCTGGTTGGTTTGGGTGGGTCTCAGCTGGGACACCTTGACTCTGCTCCATGTGGGCTCTCACCGTCCAGTAGGCCAGCCCAGGCTTCTGCACACAGAAGCCATTTTCGTCTCTCATATTCTGTTTTTGTTTGTTTGTTTGTTTTTATGTCTGTGTTAGAGGGTCTCTTGTACATGTGACATTGTATATTAGATATATACAAGAATGTTTATTTCAGTGTTTTTGTTTGTTTGTTTTACAATAGAAGAAAATTGGAAACTATGTGATATGGTTTGGCTCTGTGTCCCCACCCAAATGTCATCTCAAATTGTAATCCCCACATGTCGGGAGAGTGGGCTGGTGGGAGGTGATTGGATCATGGGGGCAGATTTCCCTCATGCTGTTCTCCTGATGGTGAGTGAGTTCTCAGGGTCTGATGGTTTAAAAGTGATGAAAGTGATAAAAGGGTCTGATGGTTTAAAAGCTGCTCTTATGATAGTGAGTGAGTTCTCACAGGGTCTGATGGTGTGGCAATTCCCCTGTAGCTCTCTCTCTCTCTCTCTCTCCTGCTGCCTTGTGAAGACATGCTTGCTTACCCTTCTCTTTCTGCCATGATTGTAAGTTTTCTGAAGTCTCACAGTCATGCTTCCTGTAAAGCCTATGGAACTGTGAGCCAACTAAACCTCTTTTCTTCATAAATTACCCAGTCTCGGGTAGTTCTTTATCACAGGGTAAAAATGGACTAAGACACTATGTGATGTACATTAATTGGATAGAGGTAACAAAAAAAAAGTGTGCTATTGAATACTACAAGGCAGTTAAAGAGACTGAAGATTCATGTATATGGTCCCAAAAAGACACATTTTGAACAAAAAAAGTGCCAATTGCTGAACCACACACACATTATACCTCCCAATACACACGGGAAAACTAAATTCCTACAGATACATGTAAATTGTGTATGCAAAACAAAATGTTCAGAAATACACACACCAGATTGATAACAATAGTTACCTATGTAGAAAGGGTGAGACTGAGTGATGGTTAATAGGAAATTTTGTTTCAATTTTTGGGATATCATTTGTATTTTTTATAAAAATGAATGCATTTATAAATTGTTTATTTCAAAAGGAATGACATTTAATTTTAAGCTTACAAAAAGGAAGAACTTGGTATGATTCTCATGCACTTGGTTCCTTGCCTCTGACTCACTGTGTTTGTGTTGTCGGATTTGTGCATTGAGACCATCTCTCCTCTGCTTCTTCCTCACAGTCACATGTGCTGCTTAGTTGGAGTGTTTCAAGCCTAGTAAACTAGATCCGAGTAAGGATAAACTTCTGGAATTCATCCTCATAAAAATACAACACTTATCCTAGTCATTATGGTGCCCAAGGAGCCAAATGGCATAATTCCTGTTTGTGTAGTTTCAACGTCCTCTCTGCAAATGCCATGCAAAATGTTATGGTATCATTTTTCCTAAATAATTTCAACATAGTCTAAAGTTAGTTGGTAATTACTCTTGTGAGACATTCAGAATCTAGTGAATTGTAATTTTGAGGCTGACACAATACAGATTAAATTTTTGCCATTTCCTGTTCATTCTAGTCAATATCTTTATCTTTTAAAATTTTGGATGTTTCTACAATGTAGTATATAAGCTAGTCCACTGTCTACAGGGACTGACTGACCATTTAATTGTTACCTCTTTCTATACCAATGTTTTGTGGTTTTGTGGGAAAGGAATGATGCCAGACCAAATACCAAAGTTATCTCTTTGGCATGCCCATATAACTTACAGAAAACAGAGCAAGACGTGCTTCTTTTTATTGACCAATTAGAATAGAAACAAACAGAAATAAGGATAACAACTTGTAAACTACTTATTTAAGAAACCACTGAATATTAGTGATAATTATGTGATTTTTTTTCTCTTATTGGTTCTTTATAATTGTACCTTATGATATGCTTGAATAAAATGTTGATTTGTTGTTTTGAAGGGAAAATTTAAAACTACCATGATAAAATAAGTTTTAACTTTTTACACCTGGCTGGGTGTGGTGGCTCATGCCTGCAGTCCCAGCACTTTGGGAAGCTGAGGCAGGAGGATCACTTAAGCCCAGGAGTTTGAGACTTGCCTGGGCAACATAGGGAGACCCTGTCTATACAAAAAAAAAATTAAAAAACAAATTAGTTGGGTGTGGTGGTGTATTCCTGTGGTCCCAGCTACCCAGGAAACTGAGGCAGGAGGATCCCTGGAGTCTGGGAGGTTGAGGCTGCCGTGAGCCAGGATAGCACCACTACACTGTAGCCTGGGCAACAGAGCAAGAGCCTGTCTCAAAAAACAAAAACAAAAACAAAAACAAAATAAAACTTTTGAAACTTACGAAAATGTAGTTTGTCAGCTTGCAGGCTTTAGAATTTTTTTTGCTCTTTTCCTTGTCTGCTCTGTTTTTCTTTTACCACGTGTAATATATGTATAGTTTTACTTTAGAACACACACACACACCATTATTAATCAAATCCCTAAGGGGGAGGACCACTTTCCCACAAGGATAAAACAGGTGTGCACTGCGCTTTTACACTCGTATCATAATTTTACATTTATTTGGAGGCACTGCCCCTCTCTGAGGAAATGTTTGCCTCTTAGATTTTTAGTTTGACATCATGGAACCAATGGTAGTAAGTGGATATGGGTTTACCTATGAATTTTGAGATCACTAAGTCTTGCCATAGGACTACATAAAATATGGCTGCAGGCACATGAGCGATCTTCATAACGTTTCTTGATTCAGGGATGTGTGTGGCGGGGAGAGTTCTTATTTAGATTATAATTTTTAGAACATCTTATGTCCTTCATGAGTGTTGGTGTACTAACTGGGTGAAATAATATTGCAACCAATGCAGGTGTAAAATATTTTTTGGTTAACATTTAAACCTTTCATCATTGTGGCCAATGGAGTACACCAGGTAAAATAACTGGTTATAAGTCAGAGAAACTGTTAAAGCATTTCACAAATTAATTACAAGATGACTATTACTTATTGGCAGAAGCTGAAAGCAAAGCAACTGGTCTGACAGAAACCATTCTGGACAAGTAAAATCAGGATAGTATAATTTGTCAAAATGTTTCCCATATGTCAGTGAAACATTAATATATACATAAAACTTTCCTTATTAACAAATTCACTTATTGTTAAATATTTGGATGTTCTAGTGAGACTTCTGTAAATATTTAGCTTTGGGTTCACCCAATTTTCCTAAAAGTGAATGAGATTGTTCCATAGCCACGTTTTAAATCCAAATAAATGAATACAGTTTAAGGTTTATGTCAACTCTGTCTCTCAAAGTTTCAATTAATAGTGACATGTTAGTTTCTGGGAGAATATTCTAAAAGGGCACAGTTTTTCATTCAGCAAAGATGATTATCTGCTTGATTTTGGTAGATACAGGTTTTATACTTAGAAGCCTGTTTTATCTAATAATATGGTGTTAAAAGAGTATAGGCTCATACATGTAGGGAATATTGATTCTGCCTTTCTTTTTGGAACTCCTTTCATTATCGTATATACTGTATTATTGACACACAGCTACTTGTGTGTGATGACTTCCAGCTTCCCTAATTGCCCTCACTTCTATTTACCTCCTCCTGGGTTGATTTACATGCAGCACGGCTGTTAATTAGCTTTGGGGAGCGGGGAAGGAGATGTCTCTACATCCCCTTGGTTGCAGCCCCGTGAAGAGATGGTCCTCCTACCTGGGAAGAGCTTCCTCTTCTGCTTATTACCTTCAGTAAACAGAGCCTGCCCCTTCCGTGACCAACTGCCAAGTTCACAGCTTCCAGTAAGGAATTGAACAATTTGCCAAATTAATTTTCTTCCCTTCAAGGTAGCTCTCAGTGGGTAATGCCTGTGTAGATGCACTCTTAACTGGATGGCTTCTTTAAAACATGCTTTCCAAGATGGACAAAGTTGAAGATGAAAAAGGGTCCTCTTTCCTACCCCTTGTGACTGATTTTTAAAAATCGTGTTCTTGTGGTTACATCATGGAAATGCTTTTTAAGATCTTTGGCTAATTTTGAATTCATCCAAAAGAAGATGTCTTGATTTGTTTAGCTTTGAGAGTGTTCATCTGGTCACCTGATTGGAACAAGGAAGTCCACAGGTTGTGAAAATGGTCTTTCATGGGCATTTCTGGAGGGATTGGTTTTAGCAGCACCTAAGTGATGTTATCACCCAAGCCCTTTGAGTTTCCTGCCATCTAGAAGGAGTACCCGTAGTTGTAACACAGAGGCATTCCTAGCCAATTCGTTCTCCCCAGCAGAAGCCATGGTGACTTTGTCTAGAAGTAAGTGTGGAGGAGGCGAGATTTTGTGTCTACATGAGCTTCTTGCACAGGTGAACACATCCTCGTTGTTGAAATATCCCCATGGCAGATGCAGGAATTTTTACTTAGACTTCCTTCCACACACCACATCAATAAATATGGAAATGAAGGCTTCAAATCTCACTTCTGATGAAACAATATGCTGTCTAAATTCAGTTAATTGTAAGGTACTTAGTGTTGAAAGACAAAGATATGCTAATCTTATTAAAATATGCCTGGTGAAATTTAGCTGTAAATTCCATTCAGGGACTCCTGCGTTCTACATTGATCCACGTCACAATGTCTGGAAAGAAAACCACCCACCGTGCAGGATGCAGATTTAGTAATTTAGAAAGGTGAAAAGTTTAATGAAGAGTCTATCTTCTGGGGAAGAAGTACAACAAGGCGGAATGCTTAATTTTTTTTTGTTTGTTTAGATAAAACCAACTGAGAGCTCTTTACATTGTTTACATTTATGTTACTCTGACAGTAAGAAAAGCTTTTAACATTTTCTCTGTTTCATGTGAATTGAGGTTGTTTTTAACTATATACGAGGGAGGGAAAGATTCTTCACTAAAGGTGCAGCTCAAGCCTGTTTAGACAGACTCAACCAATTTTTAATTTTCTAGAGAGTTAAGGAGTATGGCATTTTGAATTTGTGGCTAAGGGCCTGACTAGAGATTTTGATACCAAAGGTTTCAATCCTGACATCTTTTGTTCATGTTGCTATGTAACTTTGTGCATTTTTTTTTTTTCCAGGCAGGGTCTCACTCTGTCACCCAGGCTGGAGTGCAGTGGCATGATCATGGCTCACTGCAGCCTCAAACTCTCAGGCTTTGAGCTTCTGAAGTCCTTTGTTTCTTTTTATGTAATCTGGGGTAAAACCATGATGTATTTTTAAAAGAACATTTATTTTTATTTATTCTTATAGACTAAAATATCTATTCTTTATAGAATGTTTATAAGCATTCATATATAACATTATACAATTTTGATAAATATATAGATCTGTATTTACACACACACACACACACACACCCACACCCCACAATCGTTCGTAATCCAGCCACTCAGAGATAACCTCTATTCCATTTAGACTGGACTCCCAGCCACTTAGCCATCCATCCGTGCACATCTGTACATGTGCATGAATCTAACCACCCATTAATGAAGACTAGATTACACAGCACCTATTTTTTTATAACCTGGTATATACAATTAATATGTGGTGACTGTCTTCACACATTATTATATATTCTTCCATATAATGGCAATAATTTTATTTTTGAAAAATCCCCCATAATTTATTGAACCAGGACCATATTGTTAGGCATTTGGTTTGTTCTCTTTTTGTTAGTCATTGTAAACAATGCTGCAGCGAAATCTCTGTGTTATATCCTTAGGCACATCTGTGATTATTTGCTTAGTCTGATTTAAACTGGTTGTGATAATGTGTTTTAAAGAAGTGTGTATATATCTCATTATGGATTAGTGTTTATGGCACTGTAATAAAGATACTTCCAATACAACTTGGATTTCTGACTATTTTTGTTATTTTAAACATATTTTAGATCTGTTTAAAAATACAAATTATTCAATTATTTAGAGCGATTGCTGAAAAATCTGTTTGACCCCAGAAACTGATGAATCAGTGGCAGAAGTGGAAGCAGTTAGGAGGCCAGGCGCTCTGTAAGAGCCACATGTAGTAATGGCTTAAGTCCCTGGATTTTTTTTCCTGATTACTATTATACTTACTAGCTGTAAGATTGTAGTTGTTATTTATTTTCTTCAAATTTCAATATCCTCATGAGAAAAATGGGCATATGGTACCTAAGTGAAAGGCAGTTTGGAGGATGCAGTGGGACATTATTTGCATAATGAACGGCAGGGACAGAGGCTGCAGCGTGGCCAGTGCTTTGCCATGTGTGGTCTACAAGGGTTGTCGGGTCTCACTCACTTTCCTGATCCAGTACCAATAGAGCCCTGTCCCTTCCACTTCCCAAATCTCTCAGTTCCCTGCTCTTTCCCCACCTATGTCCACTGCTCTGTGCGTTTGACACTTGACCCAGGACATTGTCACCACCTCAGCTTGTAATCAACGGAAGAGCTCTGGTGACTCAGGCCTCCCTGGCCTTCTCCAGAGTCTGCAGCCTAGCCAAGGCAATGCACTGTGGAGGGCCTCTGCTCTGCTTCTCTCCACCTGGATGTGTCCCCCTCCTTTAAAGAGCCCTCCCTCCTAGCCCTGAACTTCATGTGTTGGCACCTTCCTGTCATTCAGCTGTTAGCATGAAAGTGACCTTCTCAGAAAGGCCTTGCCTGGCTGAACTGCCTGTAGCTTTACCCTGTTTTAATCTTTATCAATTGGTTGTCAGTTTCCTCATATGTAAAATGGGGGATAAGAGAGTGTCTGCCTCATAGGGTTGTTGTAAACATCAAATGAGTCAAATACATGTTGAGTACTTAGAAATGTCTGGGACAGAGACAATGCTATATACAAATGCTATAAAAATTATCTCCACGAACACCACAATCATGAACATCATCACTACCATCATCACTGCCATCCCCACCATCATCACCACCATCACCACCACCATCACCATCACCACCACCACCACCACCATCACCAACACCACCACCATCACCACCACCACCACCACCATCACCATCACTACCATCCCCACCACCATCACCGCCATCATCACCACTGTAACTGCCATCACCACCACCATCATCACCATCATCACCATCACTACCATCACCACCACCATCACCACTGTAACTGCCATCACCACCACCATCATCACCATCACTACCATCCCCACCACCATCACCACTGTAACTGCCATCACCACCACCATCATCACAACCATCACTACCATCCCCACCATCATCACCACCACCACCACCACCATCACCACTATAAGTGCCATCACCACCACCATCATCACCATCATCACCATCACTACCACCCCCACCATCATCACCACCATCACCACCATCACCACTGTAACTGCCATCACCACCACCATCACCATCACTACCATCCCCACCATTACTACCACCATCACCACCACCACCATCGTCACTGTAACTGCCATCACCACAACCATCATCACCACCATCACTACCACCCCCACCATCATC
This sequence comes from Nomascus leucogenys, assembly GCF_006542625.1. Lineage (NCBI taxonomy): Eukaryota > Metazoa > Chordata > Mammalia > Primates > Hylobatidae > Nomascus > Nomascus leucogenys. The sequence continues at coordinate 46,286,827 of NC_044398.1, read as the reverse complement.
ACCACTATCACCACCACCATTACTACCACCACCATCACCACTGTGACTGCCATCACCACTACCATCACCACCACCATCACTACCACCACGACCATCATCAACATTGTAACTGTCATCACCACCACCATCATCACCACCATCACCACCACCATCACTATCATCACCACCATCATTACTACCATTACCACCACCACCATCACCACTGTAACTGCCATCACCCACACCATCTCCACCACCATCACTACCACCACCACCATCATCAACATTGTAACTGTCATCACCCCCACCATCATCACCACCATCACCACCACCATCACTACCACCCCCACCATCATCACCACCATCACCACCACCATCACTACCACCCCCACCATCATCACCGCCATCATCACTAGCACTGCCGCTGCCATCACCACTGCACCATCATCATGACCTCCTGGCACTATCATCACAAATGTCACCACCATACTTGGCACATACTAGACACTTAACGAATATTTGCTGAATGTGTGAACTTCAGCTATTTCAACTCCCTCCTCAGTGATGTTCCCATTCTCCAGTTTGTCTCCCTTCACCCCAGCCATTCTCCATAGGCCTACAAACCTGATTGCAGCAATATTTCTTTTTCAGTCCAGCCCCTTTTCCCCCGCATCGAGGCCTGGTCTGAAACACAAATCCCTGATAACGTGCCCCTCATACTCATCTCATGCTGGCAACCCCTATGCCCCCGGCTTCAGTGGCACACACCCACTTACCCACTTACAGTTTCCAGAACAGATCGGTCGATCTCTCTCCTGCTTCTGTGGCTTTGCTCACAATGTGCCTCCTGTCTGGAATTCATTTCCTTATCTCACTGATCTGGCTAATTTAAATTTATTTTCCAAACGTAAACTCCTACATCCATCATCTCCTTTTGGAATTGTGTCCTGAGTCCCATTTCTCCCCCACACATGGGTGAGCAGGGCCGCCTCTATGTTTTGCCGCTGTGATTCCATTCAACCTCTGGTATAGCACTTTCCCTGCTCCCCTGCAGGGCAGAGCTTCGCCTCTGGATTGTGAGGGTAGGAATCTTGCCTTGCCCATCTTTGTTATTTCTAGCAGGTGTCACGTTGAGAAGCACACATTTCATGCACAATATGGATTGGTTGAACTGCACCTTTAGTGAAGAATCTTTCCCTCCCTCGTATATAGTTAAAAACAACCTCAATTCACATGAAACAGAGAAAATGTTAAAAGCTTTTCTTACTGTCAGAGTAACATAAATGTAAACAATGTAAAGAGCTCTCAGTTGGTTTTATCTAAACAAACAAAAAAAATTAAGCATTCCGCCTTGTTGTACTTCTTCCCCAGAAGATAGACTCTTCTTCCATTACATTTCTTGTGCGTGTTAGGCACCATTAGGTTAATAAAATGAGGATTATAGTTTTCAGATAAAATGAAATAATAGAAAACCTTATAGTAGGTTTCTGAATATCTTGATAGGTTATCATATTCAAAAATTTGTTAAATTACACACATGTGCATTATAATGCATTGTCTATTCAATTATGTACTGAGTACCTTCTGAGAACTGGGGGTGGGCTGGGGCAGAGCTCCTGCACATATCAGGCCCAGATGTGCACCAGCATCTCAGTCCCATTTTATTCCAGCTGTGTAATCTGACAGTGGCATCACCTCAGCATGACAGGTTCCTGTCCCTTACTGGCTTGGAGCTTCTCTGGGTGGGATACCTAACCATGGGGACTGGCTCAACACTCAGGCATAAGCAACCAGGAAGTGTGTGCCTGCATGTATATATGTGTGTGCATGTGTGTGTGCATGTGTGTGTACATGTGCATGCCTGCATGTGTGCATGCATGTGCCTGCATGTGTATATGGGTACATGCCTGCAAGTGTGCATATGCATGTGTGTGCATGCGTACATGCATGTGCATATGTGAGTGTGCATGTGTGTGCCTGTGTATGTGCATGTGCGTGCATGTGTGAGTGTGCATTTTGTGTGTGTATGCATGTGCATGTGGGTGCATGTGTGCATGTGTGTGTGCGTGTGTGTAGGGGGAAGTTTCTGTGGGGGTCCCCCTTGACCAATAGAAGCAAAAGTCAATGAATGAATGTTTTTCCTTTCCCTCCTCCAGGCAGACAGCTCTGACTTGCATCTCAATAAGAGGTGCAACTCAATAAGACCCCTGAGAGGGTCGTGGCAGGATCTAGCACCGGTTGCCTGCAGCAGTGGCCAATTCAATGACACATCGCTACCGCGGCTGTCCCCTGGCCTGTTTCATCCTCCCTCATCCTCCCCTTCTGCACCCTGGGATCACCTCCCAATTAAACTACCTGCACACTAGCCTTTGTCCCTAGCTCTGCTTTCAGGGACATCCAGGCTCACAAGGGCTGCCACAGTTTCAGATTTGAAACTAGCAGGAGGTCTCACACACTTACATTCCAGAGAACCACAGTTTTCAATAAGAATGAGCTTTTAAAAAAATACAGAACAGAATTTGGTGGTCGTGTGTTTACTTCTCTCTTTTGGAATATCTGGAATTTATGGATTTTTAATAATGCCTCCAGAAAATATAATTATTTTTCTAGCCTCTGAGAACACACTTAGATGCTTTATAGATTTGGTTATCAGCAGGGATCTTGCTGTGGATGTCTTGACTTGGTTTAATTAAATTAACCATGACGTTGACGCTATTATACTTGTGGTGAGTAATATCCTTTTCGGTGGTTGCTGTTTATTTTAGGAAATTGCTATGTTGAATCTGCTGATTGATCCAATGTAAATCTTTTGATTAAGGAGGGGCTGTTAATTAGTTTATTTACATTTTTTTTAATAGAGACAGGGTCCTGCTATGTTGCCCAGGCTTGAACTCCTGGCCTCAAGAAATCCTCCCGCCTCAGCCTCTGGAGTAGCTAGGATTACAGGCAGGAATCACTTGCACATAGCAGTTTATTTAAAAATTTTCTTGTATCTATGCATCTAGGTACAGTGACAGTTCTAAGAATTCATCTGCGCAGTGGATTCTTACACGGCAGGCACTGCACCTGATACTCAGGTTACAGTGGAAGCAAGACGCGGCCCCTACTCTTAGGGCACTGCCTGGTTGTAGGGAGACCCCCAGGCAATAAGCAAGAGCAAAGCAGTCCTGCAGGTACTGTGCCAGGAGCAAGGAGGAGGGGCTCATTTTGCTGGGGAGTAGAGAGTGGGAGGGGGAGTAATTCAGGAAAGCCTCCCTAGAGAAGGTGACTGTTGGGTCTTGGCTTAAAACTAGATATTGGCAGGGATAGGGAGTAGGGCAATCCAGCGGGGCAGGCGTGGGGACAGTGTACACAAAGCCCAGAGGCAAGAAGTGCCTTGGTGCCTTGTCACAATACCAAAGGAGGTGGTGGATGCTGATGAGACTGGGATTTTAGCACACAGGGAATTGGGGCCACTGAAGATGTTGGGTAAGAGGGTGGTGACCACACCAGCAAGGCAGCTAATTGAGAGTGGGAGCAGAGGTAGTGACACAAGGGGAGAGACACAACCCTGAGTCAAGACGCCTTTGGAGGGAATGAAGAGCAGGGCTTGTGCAGGAGAAATGGTAGTAATTGGCGCCTCGCAATGGGGTGGGCACAGTGAGTCAGACCAGCCTGGTTGGCTCAGTCTTAGGAGAATGGATTGGTCTGCTACTGCCCTAAGGGGCACTTGCCCTGGGCGCAGGTGCTGTGGGGCTCCAGCTTTGCATCTATAAAACATTTCACACATTTTTATACCAATTATGCCCTTGCTCATGTTTAATCACCTGTTCCCAGGTGGTTACCACCCCCAACCATCTATACAACACGTAATGGGGAATTACCAGAAGAGGAGCAAGGAGTGGGCTCACAGGTGTGACTTTTGCATTCCATTCAGAACTTCAGAGATGTTTTCCTTAAGGATATCATCCAGTGATCCTATTCTTTTGGCATTTGGAGCACACAGTATCTGACCTTGGACACAGGGAAGCTTCTAGGCTGGGCCCAAGAGATTCAAATGTCACGGTTCTAATGGTTTTTCTTTTCTTTTTTGAGATGGAGTCTTGCTCTGTCGCCCAGGCTGGAGTGCAGTGGTGCAATGATAGCTCACCACAGCCTCGACCTCCTGGGCTCAAGTGATCCTCCCACCTTGGCCTCCTGAATAGTTGGCACTACAGGGGAACACCACCATGCCTAGCTAATTAAAACTTTTTTTTTTTTTCTGGGGAGGCTGAGGCAGGCAGGTCATGAGGTCAAGAGATGGAGACCATCCTGGCCAACATGGTGAAACCCTGTTTCTACTAAAAATACAAAAAATAGCCAGGAGTGGTGGTGAGTGCCTGTAATCCCAGCTACTCGGGAGGCTGAGGCAGGAGAATTGCTTGAACCCGCGAGGTGGAGGTTGCAGTTAGCTGAGATTGCACCACTGCACTCCAGCCTGGCCACAGGTTGAGACTCTGTCTCAAAACAAAAGTAGGGATGAGATCTTGCTATGTTGCCCAGGCTGGTCTCAAACTCCTGGCCTCAAGCAATCCTCCTGCCTCGACCTGCTAGAGTGCTGGGATTACAGGCATGAGCCACTGTGCTGGGCCTAGAACTATGCTTATGGCTGCTGAGCTTTGCTTGTCTATGAAGGGCTTGCTTCTCTCTGAAATTTAGCCCAGTTAGGGGACTTTGGAGCCACTGATCACGAGTACACACTTGTACTGTATGTGGTGTCTTCTGTTATAATAGCAATGAAGGTGTTTCATGACCCTCTTCACCTTCCCTGAAAGTGGCACTCTTTTATGTGGACATTGGTGCCATGCAGCCACTATGGTAGAAGATGGGATGGAAATAAAACTTAAACCTCTGCCAAAGTAATAATAAATAAATGACTGTGTGTGTGTGTGGGGGGGGTGGATGGAGTAGGGGTGTAGGCGGTGATGGTTTTGATAGTTGGATTTAGTAGATGACTATAAAGAAAAGAAACAGCGTGATGTAGCCAGAATCCATAAACTCAAAGGAGAAAGGGACCGAGGTATGAGAGGCTGAGGATTAAGATAATATATTTGAAATGCAATGAAGGGTCCAGAGAACACTGTGGAAGTAGCTGGGAGGAGGGTCAGCAGAAGATGGAGGTAGGGACAGGTGGAAGGAATGTAGTTTGGGGATGACAATATGTGAGAAGACAGTTGACTAGAATTTCTTGCTTTTGGCAAGTGGCAAGGATGGAGATCAGGGTTGGAGTGAGGGCCCATGAAGGAAGACACCTGTACAGAGTGAAGTTTCAGGGGCTGGGTGCAGTGACTCACGCCTGCAATCCCACACTTTGGGAGGCCGAGGCAGGTGGATCACCTGAGGTCAGGAGTTCGAGACCAGTCTAGCCAAATGGTGAAACCCCATCTCTACTAAAAACACAAAATATTAGCCAGGTGTGGTGGCACATGCCTATAATCCCAGCTACTTGGGAGGCTGAGACAGGAGAATCGCTTGAGCCTGGGAGGTAGTGAGCTGAGATCGTGCCTCTGCACTCCAGCCTGGGCAACAAGAGTGAGACTCCATCTCAAAACAAACAAAACAAAAACAGAGTGAGGTTTCAGCATGTCAGAGACCAATTGCAGTCTTTGCTTAGCCTTTCAGTAACACAGCATGGGGAACCTCTGCTAGGGACTTTGGGAGAATTCTCCCTACAGACCATTAGGATCCCAGCTACTTGTGCCCGTCACTGCTGTGCTCTCAAGAGAGACAGGCTCAGAGGTATGGAGGGGAGGTGGAGAGGCTAAGATTTGCTTAGAGAAAATATCTGACAGAGAACTACAATTATTTTCTGAGATCCTTTTAATTTAAAGTTTATCAGCTGGGTACAGTGCCTCTGGTCTCCCAGCTCCTCAGGGGGCTAAGGTAGGAGGATCACTTGAGGCTGGGAGTTTCAGAACAGCCTGGGCAACATAGTGAGACCCCGTTTCTATAAAAAATAAAATTAATAGCCAGGCATGGTGGTACATGCCTGTATTCCCAACTACTCAGGAAATTGAGGTGGGAGGATCTCTTGAGCCCAGGAATTTGAGGCTTCAGTGAACTATAATTATACCATTGCACTACAGCCTGGGCAACATAGCAAGATCCTGCCTCTAAAAAAAAGTTTATCAACATTTATCAAGTATTGTGATAAGTCTAGACATACAAGACACTGTCCTTGAGCTCACAATATACATTATTTTAATAGTCTATCTTCTTTCATGGAAAGATTGTGCTAGAGTTGGTTACTTTACTAGTGATTGCAGATTTCCTATTGCTTGTAAAATGGAAGTTGAGATGTAAAGCAATATTGTGGGTATTTCAGGTAGAAAGATTTTATAATCTAATTAGAAATAGATGAGTAACTGATAGAATAGGCTGATCACTAGAGTTTGATGAAGAAGACCAGGGTTTGAAACCAGCTCCAGTCTTTCCTAGCTGTATGATGTAGGGCTTATTCAGTACTTTGTCTCTGCCTCAATTACTCAGTTACTACAAAAATGGGACTACAAATCATACCAATTTGTAAAGGGCATTAAATAATGTAGGGACTATGGGCATGTACCTGGCAAATAATGACAATACAAAACAGCTTTTTCCTTCTTTTGTTTTTTCCTGGCATTATTCAGTTCTGTTAAATATCATCTTCACTTTTTACATGCAAAGAGATAGTGCTCAGAAAATGTTTTTAGTGTGAACATAGACTATCTTGAAATGTAATGATTTACATACATAAAAATTTACAGTGACAGTCCCTTTAATCTCAATGTTTTTTTTTTTCAATGGGCAGAAATGTAAACAGACATTTTCTGGAGTACAGGAGCCATGGAGAGAGGCTTGAACTCCCCCTGATGAAGTACAACAAGTAAAGATTCGTTCCAAACTCATATTTTTGTCTCACACTTAGCCAGTTACTCTTCAGTAGAAATGAGAGAAAGCTTGTCTTTAACAGTCTCTCACTTGGCTTAATGAACAGGAGTCATGATTTCTAAATCAAGGTTTTAACCTCTTCTTGAAAACTTCGTGTAGAAAAAAATACGAGAAGAATGTTGCTATTCAAGAAGTTTCTAAACACAACCAGCTATTTTTTTAAAAAGTAGCAGTTTCGTTAAAAAGAGAACAGCTTTCATTTTCAGAAGTTTGGATTTAATATGCCTAGCTGTAGCTTTTTTCCCCTTCATTTATACTGCTTAGTGTTCTTGGAGTTTCTTGGCTTTGTGGTTTGGTGTTTGACATTAATTTGGGGGGAGTTCTCAGTCACTGTTGCTGAAAATATTGTTTCTAGTTCTATCTCTGTTTTTTCTCCTTCTGGGATGCCCTTGTGTGTGTATGTTATACTTTTGGTAGTTATCCCAGAATTTTTGGATACTGTGTCCTGGGTTTTTTTCCCCAACTTTTTTTCCTCTGTGTTTTTCTGTTTTGGATGTTTCTAGTATCATATCCTCATGCTGAGAGATTCTTTTCTCATCTGTGTTTAATCTACAGCCCATCAAAGGCATTCTTCATTTCTGTTGTAGTGTTTTTGATCTCTAGCACTTCTTTTTGATTCTTAGAATTTCTATCTCTCTGCTCCCATTACCCATCTAGTCTTGCATGTTTTCTGTTTTTGGAAGCCTTTATTATATTAGAGTTTAAAAAATTTCCTGCTCTGATAATTCCATTGTCCGTATCTGACTCAGGTAGAGATGGTTTTTAAAATCTCTTCAAACTATGTATCTTGCCTTTTTGTATGCCTTGTAAATTTTTGTTGAAAGGCAAACATTATTTACTGGCTAAAAGGGACTGTGGTAAGCAGATAAGTAATGTGATGGTAAGGTGTAGGACAAGGGGAAGTCTTCTATAGTTCTACAGGTTTTAGTTTTGGTCAACCTGTACCACTATGCTGTAATCTTCACCAATGCTTTTCAACAGCTCCCTTAGCAGGGACAGGATGGCAAGAGGGGGCTGGAGTTGGGTGTTTCTTTTTCCCAAGTTAGGTTTGGCTCTGATAATACTCTAGCAAGTTATGTGCTGGTAAACTAGTTTCTCCTGAGGGCAGGGCAAGACTTTTCCAGAAGAGCAGAAAGCTCTGGCTTATTTTGAAATTATTCCTGTTCCCCTCTCCTTGCTGGAAACAGAAGATTTTTTTTTCCTGGTATTTACTGTGAGGATGTGGTAGAGGTTCTGGAAATAAAACTCATAAGAGATTCTCCATACAGTTGGGTCCCCCTAGAGTTTTTGTTTTGTTTTGTTTTGTTTTTGTGTTTTTTTTTTAAAAGACAAGGTCTTAAGGCTGGACTACAGGGGTGCAATCACAGCTTACTGCAGCCTCAATCTCCTGTGCTCAAACAATCCGCCTGCCTCAGCCTCCTGAGTAGCTGAGACTACAGGTGCATAGTATCATGCCCAGCTAATTATTTAAAAAATTTTTTAGCTGAGACGAGGTCTTACTGTGTTGCTAGGCTGGTCTTGAACTCCTGGCCTCAAGTGATCCACCCACCTTGGCCTCCCAAAGTGCTGGGATTACAGGCGTGAAACAGCGCATCCAGCCTCCCTGGAGTTTTTATCTCTCAGTCTTGTCCAAATTGAGTCTTCAGCAATTCATCAATCACAGTTGACGTTTTCCTACCCTCACGCTTGTTCCCATGGAGGTTTGTGCTCATGGGTTTCTCCTCTGGTGATGGAATTCTCTTTATCTCCCTTTCTGACCCTCCAGTTCTGGGGGCTATATTTTGCCCTATGACTTCCCTTTGCCGAGAACCTAAGAAAGGTTGATTTTCAGTTTGCTCAGCTTTTTCCTTGTTGTTAGAGCAGAGTGGAGACTTCTCAGCTCCTTCCACTGCCAGACCAGAAGTGGGAAGACTCCCCTATGATTTCATTCTTGCAGAGTTTATTTTAAAAAGCAGCCAACTCACATTGTGAACATAGCTGTATATAAGAACAAATGTACAAAATATAACCCTGCATGAAAATACACATCGTGCTGAGGTGGGGAGAAAGCCAAGTGATTCTTTCAAAACCATGTGACAACAGCCCTTAAAACTGACACTTGATTCCATTGTGGAGCATTAAACTAAGTCTAGATTTGCTTATGTATGACATAAGCATCCTGATTTTATATATTTGCAGCTGAAAGAGCTTTGGTGAGTGACATGTCCATGTATTGATATTTACATTACCTTTGAAATTTATTTCAAATATAAAATGGGCTCACTATAGACTTTTGAAAATATAAAAACACATGTGCTGCTGAAATACTTTAAAATCTGATGAGTATGTTACCTACAAAGAATCTTATTACTTTAAGAGTAGTTAATGTTAATTTAGAAGTTCTGAAATTATTTCCATCTTCTTTGGGTATGGCTATAAGTCTTTTCCTGAACACTTTTTGAACATGAAATATGATGGAATTAGCTAATGATAGATGTGAAAATTAACTGATTAAAACCTGGAGAGTTTGAGCAGGTACCTGACTGGTTCGTGTGGATATGTCTGTAATGGTATTTGCTTTGTTGCTCAGGAACAAAAATATTTGTATATTCTCAAGCAGTAGAATGGCTGATGTTGGCTGGGAAGGAATTAAAGAGTTAAAGTGGCTGGGCGCGGTGGCTCATGCCTGTAATCCCAGCACTTTAGGAGGCCAAGGAGGGCGGATCACCTGCAGTCAGGAGTTCAAGACCAGCCTGACCAACATGGTGAAACCCTGCCTCTATTAAAAATACAAAAATTAGCTGGGCATGGTGGCACGCACCTGTAATCCCAGCTACTTGGGAGGCTGAGGCAGGAGAATTGCTTGAACCTGGGAGGAGGTGGTTGCAGTGAGCCAAGATCACGCCATTGCACTTCAGCCTGTGTGACAGAGCAAGACTCTGTCTCAAAAAAAAAACCAAAAACCAAAAAACATTAAAGCACACTCTTTATATATATATATCTGCTTGTTATTAAAAAAATTCAAAAGGGCACAGAAATGTGTAGCATAGAAATGAATAGATTCATGTATCCTTTTCTGACTTCTGCCATTCCTTCATGACAGCTGTCTTTAACTTATGTATATTCTTCCAGATTTTCTCATGTATGCTGTAATAGTTATAATATTACTGATGCATATTAGTACATCATGAATATTATTCTGGCTCTAACTTTTTAACTTATGATATCTTGTACTTTTTTGGGTTAGTCTATATAGATAATAAGCTCATTTAAAATATACTGCCTATTATTTCATTGTTTATTTTACCAATTTACCATAGATTATGTTACCAATTGCTTATGGTTTAATATCTGTGTTGTTTCTAATTTTTTTCACTGTTAGAAACAATGCTGAAAAGAATATATTTGTGCACTCAGAGAACATTTCCTTAGGAAAAATTTTGTAAGCAGAATAGCTGATTTAAAGAATATGCATGTTTTCAATTGTAATAGCTAGTGAGAAATTACTCTCTGAAAGGCTTGAGCCAATTTAAACTTCCCCTTACCTATTTGTGGGCCAACTCTGGTTATTGTCTATCTTTGTAAACCAATTCGATGAGTTAAAAAAATCTTATTTTTAAGCTTTATATATTAGTATTATAACTATATATACATAATATAACATTAATGAGGTTAAGGATTTTTTGAGATGCTTGTTTTCATTAAAACACAATATTTAAATGAATGCAATTTCTAGTTAAAGTCCTTTACTGTCTTGATAGTTTAAACATAATTTTATAGTTAACCCATTTTACCTTAATAAAAGTTTAAATAAGTTAATTGACCTTTAAAATTAACCAGATAAAATGATGTATTTGGTTTCGTTCTGGGTTTTGGTTGACAATATTTTGTAAACGCCTGTAGCTAGTGAGTCTAGCTGTAAATCATAACTAGATCATCATAATTTACCAACACATGACATCCACAAAGGTATAACACTGATAATTCTGATGGTGTAGACAATATGCTAAACATCTGGATGAGAAGTCAAAATTTATTTTGACAATCTATACACTACCAAAAACAAACCTAGATGTTTGGCTTTAAGTAGTTTTGTCACTTCTCTCTTAAAAATAATTGTCTCCTCTCTCTGTATCCATTCATCTCTAATTGCTGCACTTTCCAATGTGGCCAACAGGAAGGAGTGCGCAGTTGGCCCTTTGCATTTACAGGTTCTGTATGTCTGGATTTAACCCATTGAGGCTAGACAATAGTAAAAAAAAAAAATTGCGTCTGTACCGAACATTTACAGCCTTTTCTCTTGTCATGATTTCCTGAGCAGTACAGCATAACAACTACTTACATAGCACTTACATTGTGTTAGGTATTGTAAGTCACCTAGAGATGATGTATACAAGAGGATGTGCGTGGGTTATATGCAAACACGAGGCCAATTTATATCAGGGACTTGGGTACCTGTGGGTTTTGGTGTCTGTGGGAGTCCTGGAACTATTCCCCCATGGATACGGCATGGAGTTGTCCCCCATGGAGGAGCAACTATATAGAGTTTGTCTTTCCCTTTCTTCCTTGAAACTCCTTTAAATTTCAGATTTGAGATGACTACTTCCTGACCAGATTGAATAATTATTTGCGTATTAGAGTTTTGAGAGAATATTGAGGCAGGCTGTCCTCTTAGCTAGCCTATACTTTAGTTCTTGAACTTTGTTCTGGCATTGATAACATCTGCAGTTGTTTGAAAACTAATTGAATCTGGGTCAAATGGTATTTCTAGTTCTAGATCCCTGAGGAATCGCCACACTGACTTCCACAATGGTTGAACTAGTTTACAGTCCCACCAACAGTGTAAAAGTGTTCCTATTTCTCCACATCCTCTCCAGCACCTGTTGTTTCCTGATTTTTTAATGATGGCCATTCTAACTGGTGTGAGATGGTATCTCACTGTGGTTTTGATTTGCATTTCTCTGATGGCCAGTGATGATGAGCATTTCTTCATGTGTTTTTTGGCTGCATAAATGTCTTCTTTTGAAAAGTGTCTGTTCATGTCCTTTGCCCACTTTTTGATGGGGTTGTTTGTTTTTTCTTGTAAATATGTTTGAGTTCATTGTAGATGCTGGGTATATACCCAAAGGACTATAAATCATGCTGCTATAAAGACACATGCACACGTATGTTTATTGTGGCACTATTCACAATAGCAAAGACTTGGAACCAACCCAAAGGTCCAACAACGATAGACTGGATTAAGAAAATGTGGCACATATACACCATGGAATACTATGCAGCCATAAAAAAGGATGAGTTCATATCCTTTGTAGGGACATGGATGAAACTGGAAAACATCATTCTCAGTAAACTATCGCAAGGACAAAAAACCAAACACCGCATGTTCTCACTCATAGGTGGGAATTGAACAGTGAGAACTCATGGACACAGGAAGGGGAACATCACACTCCAGGGACTGTTGTGGGGTTGGGGGAGGGGTGAGGGACAGCATTAGGAGATATACCTAATGCTAAATGACGAGTTAATGGGTGCAGGAAATCAACGTGGCACATGGGTACATATGTAACAAACCTGCACATTGTGCACGTGTACCCTAAAACCCAAAGTATAATTTAAAAAAAAAAAAAAAGAAAGAAAACTAATTGAATCTGATAAAAGACCCCCTGTGGGGGTCTGTCTTCCCCTGCCCAAAAGAACTAAGTGAGCTTGTTCTGTCTCCCCTTCTGTGTCCTGTTTCAAGTTCACCAGCAACAGTGTCTGCTTCTCTATAATCACAGTTCCGTCTTCCTCCAGCTCTGTAAATTTCAGAAGGGAACCTACCTGTTTCAGTCTCACTTTCCTTCATTGTCTTCTCTTCATTGCCTGCTAGTCTGTTCCTAATTTAGCAACTAATATGAACATTCTCCTTAGATGTTTGCATTGGCCACTTTCTGCACTTCCATATCAGTACCCAAATTGTTTGCTCTAAATCTCTACCTTAGTTCTTACAACTCACCTCTCCTCTCTTATGATTGTCCAGCGAACCCATTCATTGGGTGGTTTCTTCCTTGTAATGGTCCTTGTACTTCTAGAGCTCCAGAAAGAGCCCTCTCTCCTTCTCTCCCCTTATAGTCTTTCAAAAGACTCTCCCATCCCATAAGGGAGACCCAAGGAAGACATTGGGTCCTGTCTCCTATCTTCAACCTCTCCATGTCTCTTCACAAACCACTGGGCATGACAAATTATTCCCACTTCTTCCCCACATTTTCACTCAGATGGCCTTTCTCTATATTAATTAATTTCTTCGTGGATCCACTTATTCCTAGGATATATATTAAGCTCCCACTAGGTACATAAGGTCCTGCTGAAAGCCCTGAGATGGAGAGCATTTGTGGAGGGAGGGAAAGAAGTTATCTCATCTTCCCTTGAGGAATTTGCAGTCTAGACGGAGGCCCAGGCATTTATTCACAGAAAAGTTGATACTACATATGATTAAGTGATAAATGTTTGGTACAAGTTGGTACAAGCAATATAAGCCTTAGGATGTCAGAAGAGAGAAAAATTTCCTTAGATGGCAGAATGGGGTTTGGAGGTTGACGTGTAAAGGCACTGGCCTTGCAGCATGGATAAGATTTGAGAGGCAGGAGCAGGTGAGAGGATTCCACCAGGGAGGCAGTAGATATGGCAGGTGACACAGCCTGGATGGAATGGACAGGCTGTGTGGAGAGGCCATTCCTCCATGAGCCCTGGCAATTGTTGGTTTGAGGAGCGCCAGGGCATCATTCATTTTCACTCTCCTTTAACTTCGTATAGCAAAACATATATTTTTGATCATGTAGGTTGTATTTTGAAATGAGTGCAAAGGCAATGTACATTTGTTTATAAAATGACACTGTCATTTTGCATAACTAAAATAACACTAAAAATTATATATTATGATAAAGATAAGGAAAGAGGTTTTAGCAAACTTCTTTTTCATCAAAGAATATATCAGTTGCATGCAAAATAGGTTCTGTGTTTGCGTAAATGTCTTCTTCCTTTCAGTATACTCTTTCTCTTTTCTTCAGAAATCTCATGAAGCCCACAGACTTTGTAGTAAGTACTTTTTTCTTGTTCTTTTTTTTCAACTTCTATATTAGAATCAGAGGGTACATGTAGATGTTGAGGTTTGGCGTATGAATGAATCCTTCACCCAGGTAGTGATCATAGAACCCAACAGGTAGTTTTTTTCAACCCTTATCCCACTCCCACGCTTCTCACTCTTGTATCCCCCATTGTCCATTGTTCCCACTTTTACGACCATGTGTACCCAACTTCTAGCTCCCACTTAGAAGTGAGGACCTGTGGTATTTGGTTTTCTGTTCCTGCACTGATTCACTTAGGATAATGGTTTCCGGCTGCATCCATGTTGCTGTGAAGGACACAATCTCATTCTTTTTTTATGCCTGCATAGTATTCCATGGTGTATATGTACCACATTTTCTTTATCCAATACACTGTTGATGGGCACCTGGGTTGATTCTATGTCTTTATAGCAAGATTTCTGATTGAAACACAAAGACTTTCTCTTCTGCCTTCTGAAAAATGTTAAGAAACTGAACATGTGTGTATGTGGGTATACATATATATGTGTGTGTGTATATATATATATGTGCTTTTCTGTGGCATGTATATATATGTGTGTGTGTGTGTGTGTGTGTATATATGTATATATATATGTGTATATATATATATATATATATATATATATATATATATATATGTGCTTTTCTGTGGCCCTGAGAGGTTGCTTAAGCCTTGACAAATTTCCTGTCACCTCCATGGGGGCTTATCTGCCTTGATAAGGGCCCCATAGGCTTTTCATGGTCCTGCTTACCCTCTCACACCCCTGGAAATGTTTCATTTATATGATGTCTTCCGACTTGAACTTGAAGAGATGACATTCTTTTCACTGCTCCCTCAGTGCCAAATTAATATACAAAGTACAGTTGAGGTTTAAAGATTCAGTCTGTTGGACTGGGAACTGGATCCTAGTTTCTATTTATCTGCCTGTCTAGCTAGTTATCCTCTTTTTCTCCCACTCTCTCTCTCCTGGTCTCTCAATCTCCCTTTCCCACTGTCATCTCTCTATCTACCACCATTTTCCCTCTTTCTGTTTCTGTATCATTCTATCTGGCCATCACTTACTGGTCATCTCTTTCTCTCTCTTCCTGCCAACCCTATCTACCACCCCTGTATCTATCCTCTATCCTTGCATATATGTGTATGTAAATATTTTAAAATATATCTTTATATTTGGGAAAAAATGGGTTAAAGTAGTACTTTTTGATCAGGCTGTTGATAAAGTAATCTTAACAGAAATGGGACAAGAACAAGTCGACATCTACAAAGGAAACCAAAGCCAGTAAACCCAACACAAAGTTTTAGAATAATTGCGATTTAAGGTGCCCTGGAATTATTTCCACACTCAAAATCATTTTTTTTTTCCATTTGAATCGATTTGGCAGAGGGAAAATTATACCTTTTCCCCTTGCTATACAAAGAGATGCCCCCTCTTCATTCTTTTGTAATTCTAACACAAACCTTGGCAAATGAGACATGGGTTCTAAGGAACATCAAATTCTATGAGTTGAGGAATATCAGAAGTAGGCATTTTGCTTCAGTTGGGCAAAATAGCATCTGTGTGTGAAGATGAAACTAAAAGATTGCTCTTCTAGTGTGTTTCCATGTGTAACACATGCTGTATTCAAACTGCCGATTCGTTATTGGCTTTATGCCCTATTCATAGCATTGATTTCGTGTTCATCCTGTTTCCTAAGTTTTGGGTACCTCTGTAGTATACATGTTTCTTTGCATCCACCATATTTCTCTGTGAAAGCTATGTTCCCAAGTCCTTTGTTCGTTCCCTCTCTCTTTCCCCTTATCCTCCTCCCAGGCCTAATTATGAAACAACTTCAAATAAATACAAAAATTTTTAAACAAAAAAAAATTCTGCTTCCTGTGAGCAATTACCTAGCTTTTCCCCCTCTTTTCTCTTCAAGAGTTCTAATTCACTTGGAGTACTGTGCAGTTGGCCAGGCCTGAGATTTCTGGGAGCTGTAATTGTGTCTCATTAATTCTTACAGTAATGTAGGGTAACTATAAGGAACATGCAATTAGTGGTTTGGTCAATGAACAGAGCAGTTAATCAGCAGACAAAAGATGGGGCTCAGGGCCCATTAGGCTAAAAGGAAGTGTGAGGGCTGTTCCGGGCTCCAGGAATGTACTCGAACATGCCTGACTGCTGGACACGCTCAGAAGACTATGTTTGTCTTTTTGCTAAACCGGCTTTTTTTTTTTTTAATCGGTGTGGTATGTGTTTATTCAAACACTTGAGAGATTCCTGTGTATTCCACAAGAGTATCCCAAGCCTTTTTCTCTCCTGGCGTTAGCTGGCCTCGGCTTCTTCCCTCCATTGTGCAAATAAACCCCCAATACACACACGACAAAAAAGCAGAAACAAGCCAAAAACAAACCAACTGACCTCCACAATAAAAATAAAGAAGAAGAAAATCACAATACTCCTTTACTGGAGCGTATTAAACGTGGACGTCCTGAGCTGACCCCTCTGTCATCAGAAAATAAATGAATGTGGAGACCAATAACGTTGAAATAAGCTTTTGTGTTCCCAGTCATCCCCTCTGTATCCATCTCTAGAAAGTGGACCTTTATGCTTTTGAATGGAGGTACTTTAAATACATGTAAATGTATGCAGATAAGCATATGAGTTTTAAAATGTTGCAGGCCTTATAGCTACAAGTAACCTCAATTGTGTGTTTTCTGTGAGAAAATCTTGTCACATTACTTTGGAAATTTGAATACAGAAGTTAACCCCAAGGAATAAGGTCCCTTTTTCTGGGTAATATGGACTGTACTGCCCTTGCCTAGAAAAACCATGTGAAGTTTACAGATAGAATCCTGTGAAATGTTGTAAATGTGAAGCGATGATTATACAAGAAAATGGATTTATCAATAATACATTGCCCTGGGGTAATTCTGAGCTTGAGCAAACAGTTCTTCAAATAGCATGACATTGCTACTCCTAAGTAAAGCATACATTTGGAATGAAGAAGGAATGATTACATTTGCTTTTCAAAAGTGAAACCAGCTTAATTATTAACTTATTTCCTGAGTCAAGTGCAGGTCTGAAAACAAAGGTAGGGTTTTTTCTTTCTCCAAACCTGTCTGCGGTCTTATCTTCTTGGGATTCACATTGGAAACAAAGAAGTGTTCAAAAAATGAATTCTCTTAGGCATTATGTTAGAGCTTCAGCTGTTTTTGAATAATTAGCTTCATTTGTTAAATATTTGAGACATTTTTTACTTGGAGATAAGAATAGCATAGTGGACGATGAGAGTTACAAATGATATACCCTTCTTATTAATTAATTAGGAACAGTAAACCCAGTCAACCTGTTTTTTTGCTTATTTAGATTTTCTTCTGTAAATAAGTGTTTTATTTATTTATTTATTTATTTATTTATTTATTTATTTTTGAAATGGAGCCTCACTCTGTTGTCCAGGCTGGAGTGCAATGGCGCAATCTCGGCTCATTGCAACCTACCCCTCCTGGGTTCAAGCGATCCTCCTGCCTCAGCCTCCCGAGTAGCTGGGATTACAGGCGTGCACCATCACACCCGGCTAATTTTTGTATTTTTAGTAGAAACAGGGATTCACCATGTTGGCCAGGCTGGTCTCGAACTCCTGACCTTAGGTGATCCACCTGTTTGGGCCTCCCAAAGTGCTGGGATTATAGGTATGAGCCACTGCACCCAGCCAAGAAGTGTTAATTTTTAATTCAAAACATCATGAAGTTTCTCATTTCCTTCAATGACATGCCATGCATTGTTTCAGAAATTGGGAGACTGGTGGAGATAGGGAAGGCAGTTTAATTCTGCACCAACTAGCTTTAGAGAGACAAAGGAATTAACCTTTGCACCTCAGTTTCCTCATCTGTAAAATGAGGATTTTTAGTCACAGTGATCTTCAAGTCTCCTTTTAACTGTGCTCTTTTGCAACTCTTTTGAGCCAACAGTGAAACTGTTCTGAGTATTATTTAAACATAGGATTGATGTCACAAACTATCCATGGTAAACCATGGTTCCAGTTTGCTGCTGCTGATGCAGGCTATGGAGTCATTAGAGGTTACTACCAGCATAAATTAGTTGTGAAAGGGTTTTCTCTGTAATCAGTTTTTTTTCTCCTTGTCTTGATTTGCCTGATTGCTAAATATCTCCCTTATTTCCTAGTGAATAACACTCCTTCATGTTTCAGGAGCTTGTAATTACCTTGGTCTTTCGGGCAGCATGCTGTCTGCCTGCTTGCATCTGTGAGTGGTCTCTACTGGCCTAGGGTTTCATGTAGTGTATCATAAATCTCAGCAACAAACAGACTTCAAAATCTTCTGTACTTCTATAAAGTGATACAGTTGGGTTTTATGGTTGCACATTGCTTTATAAAGTAATCTGCTCTGGAATACATCTCAGAAACCATAAACATGGTGGCTGGGTATGGTGGCTCATGCCTGTAATTCCAGTGCTTTGGGAGGCCGAGGAGGGAAGGATCGCTTGAGGCCAGGAGTTCAAGACCAGCCTGAGGAACATAGTGAGACCCTGTCTCTTCCAAAAAATAAATTAGTTGGGAGTAGTGTATGCCTGTAGTTTCAGCTACTCAGGAGGCTGAGGTGGGAGGATCACTTGAGCCAGGGAGGTTGAGGTTGCAGTGAGCCATGATGGTGCCACTGCACTCTCGCCTGCCAGAATGAGACCCTGCCTTGAAAAGAAAAGAAAAAAATTAAGAAACTGTAAACATGTTACTTTTCTCATCAGGAGTGGTTCTGCTTCACTTCAGCCTCATACTCCCAACAGGAAAAGTTATTTACATATATATATCGGCCACTTAGGAGGCCCATCCATACCCCCACCTGGCTGGAATTTCTGATACTGCTCAGCCCTTAAGGTCCAATCCATCCTGTTGGTTTCTTTGTCTTTTGTGACCCAGCCCCTTTCCCTAAGACTTTACCTTTAACCACCCTTCCCATTTTAGAAATTCTTTCTTCTAATCAGATTGCACTGGGCAAAAGTCTTTCCTTCTTTTCTTTCCTGCCAAGATTTTCTCCAGCATAAATGTAACCTTCAGAGAATACAGAAGAATCAGTAAATGATCAATACCTTTATGACTTATTCACGGCACAGGGTCAGAAACTCTCAGGCCAACATAGGCTAGGCAGATAACGTAGGAGTTGGTGAGCCCGAGAGAAAATCACAGAAAGTGGTGGCGGAGTGGGGGTCAGGGGTATAGTGTTGAGGAGATGGGAGGCCGGGGTTGGTGAGGGGGTGGGGGGTGGAGCCCTCCAAAGGACAGGCTTCTGCTAAAGACAGCAGCCTGCACTCCCTCCAGCCGATTATCGCCATATGGGAATGTAGCCTGATATGCTTAGAGCTTCTGATTTAAAAAAAAAAATAATAAGTTGGAAATGTAGATTTTATGTAAACTCTCCCAATTTTTATTTTTATATTTATTTATTTATTTATTTTGGGACAGGGTCTCTCTTTGTCACTCAGGCTGGAGTGCAGTGGTGCAATTTTGGCTCACTGCACCCTCAACCTCCTGGGGTCAAGCAATCCTCCTGCCTGAGCCTTCCAAGAAGCTGGGACTACAGATGCACACCACCATGCCTGGCTGATTTTTTTTTTTTGGTCAGCACAAGATCTCACTATGTTACCCAGGCTGGTCTCAAACCCCTGGCCTCAGTAAATCCTTCTGCCTCAGCCTCCAAAAGCACTAGGATTACAGTTGTGAGCCACCACTCTGGTAAAACTGCCTTTTGTTTAATTACTTGTGCAAGGAATCTTTTTGTTCTGAAAGGGTAAGCTGAATAAGATAAAGTTTGTTTTTAGATTACTCAAATTACTTTAATTCCAAGGAGTTGGGTGAGGCAACAATATGTATTGCCCATAATATGAGGATGTTATTTTATTATATCTGGAGTTACTTGGCCAAGACGGTGGTTAAAAGTCAGGTAATTTTTCTCCTTTAACCCTCACCATCCTGTGTGACATTCTCATATTTAATGCATGTAGAAGCCAAGACTTGTCATGGAGTTAGTAAGTGGTAGAGCCTGGCCCAAGCTCAAAGGTGCGTGCTCTGCACCGTCCCTGCCAAAGGGCTGGTCCAGGATCTCGGACATTTTTCAGCCTGACATTCCAGGTTCCATGCCGGATAATTATCCTCAGGATAATGCAGGGGTTACCTACTATTTTAAAAGAACTACAATCTTGGCCAGGTGCAGTGGCTCACACCTGTAATCCCAGCACTTTGGCAGGCCGAGACAGGTGGATCACCTGCGGTCAGGAGCTCAAGACCAGCCTGGCCAACATGGTGAAACCCTGTCTCTACAAAAATACAAAAATTAGGCTGGGCACCGTGGCTCATGCCTGTAATCTCAGCACTTTGTGAGGCAGAGATGGGTGGATCACCTGAGGTCAGGAGTTAGAGACCAGCCTGGACAACGTGATGAAACCCCATCTGTACTAAAAATACAAAAATTAGCCAGGTGTGGTGGGGGGCGCCTGTAATCCCAGCTACTGGGGAGACTGAGGCAGGAGAATTTCTTGAACCCGGGAGGCAGAGGTTGCAGTGAGCCGAGATTGTGCCACTACACTAAAGCCTGGGCAACAAGAGCAAGACTCTATCTCAAACAAAAACAAAAACAAAAACAAAAATTAGCCAGGCATGATGGTGGGTGCCTGTAATCCCAGCTACTCAGAAGGCTGAGATGGAAGAATCACATGAACCCAGGAGGCGGAGGTTGCAGTGAGCAGAGATCATGCCATTGCACTCCAGCCTGGGCGACAGAGCAAGACTCCGTCTCAAAAAAGAAAACAAAACAACACAAACAAACAAACAAAATTGCAATCTTAAGAAATTGAAGCTTTGTTAGACATTTGGTTGAAGGACCTGAGAGAGTAGAATTCCTTCAAAGTGTTCCTGAGGCACGTCTTTATCCCTGAACATCTCAAGGAATAGAAAGCATGGGAGGGACTTACGCTTCAGTTGGCCAAGTGGTCATATGCTTCGTATG
Organism: Nomascus leucogenys; assembly: GCF_006542625.1. Classification (NCBI taxonomy): domain Eukaryota; kingdom Metazoa; phylum Chordata; class Mammalia; order Primates; family Hylobatidae; genus Nomascus; species Nomascus leucogenys. Next base: position 46,265,818 of record NC_044398.1, on the reverse strand, counting down.
ATTTGGTATGGACTGCCAAGGGCCCCATGCTGCTTCCAAAATAATTCCATCACCAGGCTGCCATGCTCTCAGCCATTCCCACCATTAGAAACCCATTCCTTTGGGTTAATAAAATGATCTCTAGAAATGCCTTGACGACCTACAAGTGGCAGGAGACTGGCTGAAATAACACATGAAAACTGTAGACTGAATGATTTGATAATATTAGCAAAACTTTGAAATAATAGGAAACAAGACAGATGGTATTTGTAACACATATAAAATATTCAACAGTGCCTGGTGTATATAAACAGTCAAACACTGTTCAACAAGTGAAAATAAGGGACGGGAGGGGTAAAGTTGGGGGAGGCAGGAACAGGGTGGATGTGGTGGTGGCTGATGGGACACAGGACATGAGAGAGGGGCAGGGTTGTGAAGAAAGGAGGCTGAGACAGATGTGGCCTGCCACAGAGGTGAAGTTCAGCCCTGAGCTGGTTGTAGCAGCTTTCTCTCTTTCATCATAGTAGAAATCAGGCAGAATTTATGCCTGCAGTTTGACGGTTACAGGAGCTTTCTGGTTCCAGGGTTTTAGGACACACAGGTTTTGTTTCAGCAGTTTAAACTTACACATTTCAGCCAAGATGATGATAAACCTCAGGAAATTAAGGAAAGGAACACATGTGATATCAAAACCAAAAATTCAATCTTCCTTCATATGTAAAACACGAAAGCCATAAGCCTGTAAACCCAAATTCTGGTAAAAATCCACTACAATGGGTTATTCAGCCAGCATGAAATTTATGTGCACCTTAAGCAAGGGGTTATTTCGCTTCCTGTATTTCCTGTTTCCAAATACTCTTTTGAATTGAAAATGGTGAGAAGCGTAAATTATATGACACTGGAAACGTCTTTCCTATTTCATTTACGATCAAGAACTACTGTTTGCATTTGTATTATGTAGCTACTGTAGAAATTGACCAAATGATGACAGACAAAAGGCACGTGCATCCTGACAAGAGCCAAAACAAACAGGAAGGAACCAACAAGGTAGAGCTGTTGGAAAGAACAAAGGATACAGACACAGGGGACCATGTGAACCTTTTCTTTGCAAGATGAGCCACTGCAGCTGGGCACGTAGAAGGTTAATGAGTCTGATGGATAGAAATGGAGCTGGGTTCTTCTGTGCATGATGCAGGCTCTAATCCAATCTGGACCCACTATGGGTTAAAGGAGACACTGGCTTTCCAGGGAGCCATGCACCCAGCTAGATGGGCTTCTGGGGAACTGGAAATCGTGGTTCCACCACCTTCTTCTCCCATCTTTCTTTCAGGTGCAAACTTTTCACCTGAAAGGCTTTCTATTTAGACCTTCCAGGAAGTGAGACTAAATGGTGTGAAGAGGAGTGAGTAAAGACCAACCCTGAATGACTGATTGAGGATGTGTGTTAGAATGGGGCTAAAACCCTGCCGATCCATCTTTTCTTTCCATAAGGCTTTTAGTTGGTTGCCACAATGGAGAGCAAAGGTAAGATGAGGAGAGAGAGGAAGGGGAAGACTAATTTCTTTCCGGTTAGGAACAGGCAGACAGTAGCGAATAACTCCAGGCAATCTGGGGTCAAGGCAAAATGATCTATGTCCAGATCCCAGTCTTTCCGCTGCAGCCCACATTTAAAATAAACATACATGCATCTACACTGTTGGGTTTCTTCCCAAGCTGGAAAGGCCATAGAAGTAAGTTGGCAATTCAGACTTTTTTTTTTTTCCTTTTATTGACTAGATTCCAAACTGGGGGTAGAGGGGAGAAATAAAACTCAAATACCCCAAATTTGAACCAGATGACAAAATGTCACCCAAACCTTTTGCAAGGCAAGGCTGAAGGGTGCAGGTGTGTGTATCGGGTGTCGGTTCTTCCCTCCTTGGGTATTGACACAGTTTGCCTCTTCCCCGAGATTCAGTGAGTGGCTACTGCTGCACATAGGTACCCAGTCCCTAATAAAACTCAGCTGCACGAGTTTCACGGGGCTTTAGGATTTGTAAGCCCATGATTGGGGTTGAAGCCTTCCAGAAACCGCTGCCCTAATAGAACAGGGAAGGAAAACTGATCTATCTCTGCAGGCCTACTTTTCATTTTAATGAGTGGCTCTGAAGGACGAGAGGCTGCTAAACAATTTATTTTTCAGATAATACCAGGAATGGACTGGAAATACATTCAGAAGGAAAACACAGTAATTAATTTGTCACTGAAACCTGAGGGGTCCGGCTCCACTTATAGGTGATAATGAATGTTTTGCATGTAATTAGCAAGAATAATTAGCACATTCCTGGTAACAAATGGACTGACTGGTACTCTGCAAACAAAATTAATTGTTGTGCTAACAGAGGCAATTGTGTCTCTTTATTGTCTGACAATGTTCCTTATATGCACTAATACCTACTTTAGAACTCAGCGGCTTTGTGCAGATAGGAAGAGGAATCTATAAAATTGTACCCCTTCCATCTGCTTCTCAGAAATTTCAAGACCACCAGGGGACTTGTTTGTCAAAACTTGTTAAACAATTTGTAATCTTTAACATGTGTTTTACTGTATTAACGGATGAACCGTTCAAATCAACTTACTGGTTAAGCCAGGAAAGCTACTCTAATCAATCAAATGCTGACATTTTAAACTCTGGGAACTTTTTTTTTCCCTTTACCTTCTTTGGAAAGGAATAGATAAAAATACTGAACTAGAAGTGAGACAGAAAAATTTCTTAAGTTCTACTCATGCATATTGAGTTTATTTCTGTTGTCTTGGCCTTATAAGGTGGGTCTGACTTGGAGGCCTGTTTGTGTTTGCAGGCTTGCAATTAGGCTGCTCAGAAGAAACACAGTGGTATTCCTTTTATAGTCCTTTAGACAGTTTTAAGCAGCATGTAAAATTTATACACACAGTAGGCTTCTTTCTCCCTGACTTTGAAACCTAGTTTTTAAACTTCTACAGCTTACAATAGGAAAATAATTTTAATGAACATGAATATGCTAGTAATTCTTAGGATGGTTGGAGAAGCTAAGAACACTATGATATACTTTAAAGAGGATTCCCTAGGTCTGGTGCAGTGGCTCAGACGCCTGTAATCCCAGCACTTTGGGATGCTGAGGTGGGAGGATTGCTTGAGCCCAGGAGTTTCAGACCAGCATAGGCAATATGACAAGAACCCATCTCTACAAAAAATAAAACACTTAGCCGCGCATGGTGGTGTGTGCCTGTGGTTCTAGCTACTTGGGAGGCTGAGGTGGGAGGATCACTTGAGCCTGGGAGGTTAAGGCTGCAGTGAGCCGTGATTGTGCCATTGCACTCCAGCCTGGGTGACAGAGTGAGACCCTGACTCAAAAAAAGAGAGGATCATTTATCAGAACTGCATCCCTGTGTGTGCACAATAAATGATTATATGAACAGAACTGAAATAGAATTCAGGCTGCTAGTGGGTACCAGATTTCCACACACTAACCTGGCTTCCTGGGAGGAGTGCAGCAGAGCAAGGCTGGCCTTATTCTTGAGGTGTGATATGGGGTCTCGCCCTTGGTGTCTTTGGGGCGCCACTCGTAGGCAGGTACTTTTCCTTCAGCAAATTGTCTGCTCCTGGGTTTCTGTGACTCCATTTTTTCCTGGCTCTTCTCTCATCCCTTTAAAGTCCTTCTCAGTTTCTGTCCTTGTGCCTTTACCCTATCCTCTTAGGGGAACTGCCCTCCAGTTCTGGGGCCCTCAGTGGTTCCCTTTTTGGGCACAGGGATTGTTTGGCATCATCACTTGGCGGCCATATCCGTCTCATATTTCCAGCTCCTTGTTGTCTACTTTGATCTAGATGCTTTCCTTTTCCTCTCAGACATCTACAGATTTCTCTAAAACAAAATGGATTTTCTGCCTCCAATTTCTGCTTTCTGTTCATGAAACCACCATTTTGTCAGCCACAGGGTGGGTGCAGTGGCTCATGCCTGTAATCCCAGCACCTTGGGAGGCTGAGACAGGTGAATTACTTGAGGCCAGGAGCTCGAGACCAGCCGGGGCAACATGGTGAAACCCCATCTCTACTAAAAATACAAAAATTAGTCAGGCATGGTGGCACTCGCCTATAGGCCCAGCTACTGGAGAAGCTGAAGTAGAAGAATTGTTTGAACCCGGGAGGCAGAGGTTGCAGTGAGCGGAGATCGCACCACTGCACTCCAGCCTGAGTGACAGACTGGGACTCTGTCTCAAAAATAATAAAATAAAATAAAATAAAATAAAATAAAATAAAATAAAATAAAATAAATAAAATAAAATAAAAGTCAGCCACAGAACCTGCAAATCTCTGGGTTATCATGGTTGCCTCTGATTTCAACCAGTTTCTAAGTCATATCCAGTATTATTTTCCAAAGGATATCTCTTTGTTGTTTTTCATCCCATTGTCACCAGGCTACTCAAACTTCCAAGCCTCCTCAGTAATTTTTCTGTTGTTAGGAAACTGGTTTCCCTATTGCTTTTCTTGCTCATTCTGCACACCGTAAGTATATGCATCAATTAACTACTTTGTATCATGTAATTCACTGGCTTAAAAATATCCGGTGGACCCCTGGCTTGACATCCAAAGCCCAAACTCCTTCACTTAATGTGCAGAATTCACCACAGTTTGATCCTAGTGGTTCCTGTGTATAAATATGTTCTGGCTAGACATGCTGTTTTCATACCGATTTTGCACATTCTGACTCCACAAAGCCCCTGGCCTTCTTCCTTCTCTCATCTGAATCTATCCATTCCCTAAAGCTCTGTCCTAGTTTCCCTTCCTCGCAGACACTTCCCAGATCACAGGAAGCTGCGGTAAAAATTCTTATCTGCACGCTGTCTTGCCTCATTCTGATCACTTGGTCAGGAATCAGCCTGCGTTGCCTACTATTGGCATTTACCTTGCATGTGTATTTCTCGCCTGTACAGTTAAATTTCTCAAGTCCAGGAACTGTGTCATATTTTAAAGCTGCTGCTAATTCCGTTTGGTATCAGTTATGCTTAACATTTATTTCAAGGCCAATTTTATAAACATTGTCCTTTTTAGAGGATTTTTCTCATTTTTGGTTTCTGTCTTCGGCTCTGGGTCTTTCTTTGTCTTTCGCTTTTCCAGATGTTGGAGGCTCTTGAGCAAGGATTTGAAAACTCATCCAAAGTCAGGCATCTTTGTGCTTCCAGGAGGCAGGGGTTCTGTGTGAGAGATTAAACGGCCATTCTCTCTGTGGCTGCAGGATTTCACAGGGCACGCCTCTGGAGAGCAGTGAGGTGGAAAAGTGGTTACAAATTAAGAGGATACAGGTTCCTGTCCTTCTTTGTTGCTGTCGAGCTGTGTGACTCTGGGAAAATTGCTTTGCCCCTCTGAGACTCGCTTTCTCACCTGCGAAATCCATTCATTCATTCATCCAGCAGATAGTCACTGGGTTCCTACTGTAAGTCATTTTGACTAGGTGATTCTCTGAGCTTCTAAATGTTTTTTTCTGCAGTGCTTATGTAACCTTTTGTTCATACCAGTTTATAACACATTGTCCAAAAATTAGTTCTATTTATTTTTCTTCTCCAGTAGATTTTATTTTATTTTATTTTATTTTATTTTATTTTATTTTATTTATTTTTTTTGAGACGGAGTCTTACTCTGTCACCCAGGCTGGAGTGCAGTGGCGTGATCTCAGCTCACTGCAAGCTCTGCCTCCCAGGTTCATGCCATTCTCCTGCCTCAGCCTCCCGAGTAGCTGGGACTACAGGCGCCCACCACCACGCCCGGCTAATTTTTTGTATTTTTAGTAGAGACGGGGTTTCACCATGTTAGCCAGGATGGTCTCCATCTCCTGACCTTGTGATCCGCCTGCCTCGGCCTCCCAAAGTGCTGGAATTACAGGCGTGAGCCACCGCGTCTGGCTCTCAGATAGTAGGCTTTTTGATGTAAGAGGTCACATCCAATTATCCTTGTATTTCTGGCACCTAGCAAAATACCTTTGGATGCTGCCTTTTTTTTTTTTTTTTTTTTTTTTTTTTTTTTTTTTTTTTGAGATAGGGTCTTGCTTTGTTTCCCAGGCTGGAGTGCAGTGGCACAGTCTCGGCTCACTGCAACTGCTGCCTCCAGAGTTCAAGTGATTTTCGTGCCTCAGTGTCCCGATTAGCTGGGATTATAGACATGCGCCACCATGCCCGGCTAATTTTTGTATTTTTAGTAGAGACAGGGTTTCGCTATCTTGCCCAGGCTGGTCTCGAACTCCTGGCCTCATGTGATCCACCCACCTCGGCCTCACAAAGTGCTGGGATTACAGGCGTGAGCCACTGCACCCTGCCTCTGGACTTTGTCTTTTTAGATGAACGATCATGCAGAAAGGTTTAGGGCCAGTCGTTTCTGAGTGACTATGGGTAGGAATTAAATGACGTTTATTTTCCTTGAATCTCTGTGTAGGAGCTTTTACTTTTGGGAGGCGAAACAAGTATTTTCCAGAAATTTCCTGCTTTGGTTAATTGACCACCAACTTTAACTAGGATAAATTTTAGCTAATTTTCTGACTCTTAAACATCCTCTTACGTGAAATCACTCGATGAGTTTTGCAGTTAGGCTTGGTTAGCATCGATGACTTCTTACTTAGATGTCACATCTAGCCCCATGATGCTCATTAATCTAGTTGAAGTGATCAGATGCAGTTTTGGTGGAAATAGAGTTTATGTTCTTCAGCAATTGGTCAGGAGGAGGAAGATTGATCTAAAAGAGAAAAAGTTGTATAAGCCAACACTTTAACGAGTGGAGAGATTATCCTAAGGTCTACTTTGTATTGTACACAAACTGATATTAGCTTCTAACTGGGTCTTTAACTTAAGAAATGGGAATGACATGGGAGTGACTTGCTTTCTAACACAGCTGCAATTTGTATTTCCTGTCTCCTCACATTCTTCTTTGTAATCTTTGTTAACTGGGAATGTGGCATTGAGTAAATTCATAAAATAAATATGGAGATTGTATTAGGCTAAAAATTACTTTGCGTTGTTAATGCTTTGTTTAGTGTTCAGTTAGAGTAACTGAATCCGCAAAGTTCTCTTCTTTTATCCTTGGAATAATCACAAGCTGGGCTTCCACTGGCTGTTCCAGAAAAGAAAGTATGTTTGGTTAGTTGTGTCTGTGTGTGTGTGTGTGTGTGTGTGTGTGCACATGCGTGCATGAGTGTATAAGCAATAGGAAAAATAAGTATTTTGAATACATGTAACAATATACCAGTATTCAGGATTATCATGGTCTTAGGCAAAATCATGGCTTAGGAATGCTTTCAGTTTGACTTTTCACTTACCATTTCCTTGGGACCTAGCTTCAGATTTGGACTTTTTTCTCCTTCTTTATTTAGCCACCCTTGTCAGTTTCATGTCATGTGCCAAGGCATGACAAGATAGTGAGTGTTTGTAGCCATCTAGGGGGAGAGGATAGTTTCTGGCTGCTATCAATTGCTGCGGGCGGCCAAGAGGCTGTTTTCTAGCTAGGATTTTTGCACAAGTACAGCAGGAATCCCTTGCATGTGCCCAGTAGAAGCAGAATACTGTATTTCATGAGCATTAAGATACTAGGGTTGTCTTTTCTGGCGGGTGTTGACGAGAAGAAAAAGAAGGTTCCTGCTGTGCCAGAAACCCTTAAGAAAAAGGGAAGGAATTTCGCAGAGCTGAAGATCTAAGCGCCTGAGAAAGAAGTCTGCCCAAAAGACGCTTTGAAAGGCAAGGAGGAAACTTATCTATGAAAAAGCAAACCACTATCACAAGGAATGTAGGCAGATGTACAGAACTGAAATTCAAATGGCGAGGTTGGCAAGAAAAGCTGGCAACGTCTATGTACCTGCAGAACCCAAATTGGCGTTTGTCATCAGGATCAGAGATATCAATGGTGTGAGCCCAAAGGTCTGAAAGGTGTTGCAGCTTCTTTGCTTTCATCAAATCTTCAATGGAACCTTTGTGAAGCTCAATAAGGCTTCAATTAACATGCTGAGGATTGTAGAACCATATATTGCATGGGAGTACCCAAATCTGAAGTCAGTAAATGAAGTAATCTACAAGCACGGTTATGGCAAAATCAGTAAGAAGGGAATTGCTTTGACAGATAACACTTTGATTGCTGTGTCTCTTAATAAATATGGCCTCATCTGCATGGAGGATCTGATTCATGAGATCTATACTGTTGGAAAGTGCTTCAAAGAAGCAAGTGACCTCCTGTGGCCCTTCAAATTATCTTCTCCACGAGGTAGAAAGAAGAAAAAGACCACCCATTTTGTAGAAGGTGGAGATGCTGGCAACAGCGAGCACCAGATTAACAGTCTTATCAGAAGAATGAACTAAGGTGTCTACCATGATTATTTTTCTAATCTGTCCAGTTAATAAACAGTGTGGGCTCTCAAACTGAAAAAAAAAAGATACTAGGAAATTTGGTCAGTTAAGAGTATATTAAGGAGTATGTCTGCCCTGCCCTTTGGAATTCTGAAACTTTTTTTTTTTTTTTCTTTTTGAAATGGAGTCTGGCTCTGTCACCCAGGCTGGAGTGCAGTGGCGCAATCTCCGCTCACTGCAACCTCCGCCTCCCGGGTTCAAATGCTTCTTTTGCCTCAGCCTCCCGAGTAGCTGGGATTACAAGCAAGCACCACCAGGCCCAATTAATTTTTATATTTTTAGTAGAGATGGGGTTTCACCATGTTGGCCAGGTTGGTCTTGAACTCCTGACCTCAGCTGATCTGCCTGCCTTGGCCTCCCAAAGTGCTGGGATTACTGTGCCTGGCCCTGAAACATCTTTAAGTCAGGGGTTTCTGAAAGTATGTGGAACTGACTGGACCATCCTTATTTTGCACGTTATTTTGCTTTTTCACTTGTATTCAGACTTTGACTAAAACAACACGGTGGATGAACGATAGATGGAAATTAGGCACAGAGGGTAAAGAAACTAGGAGAATCTGCTTACCTTTCGTGTGCATTTGAAATAAAGGACAGATGTCTGTTCTGTTCTGGATATCTGTGGATGCTGGTGAATGGTCCTTTTGGTCTAAGCAATTATGTCTAAGAGGTTAGAAATACTAGTTGACTTACATTGGAATCAGAGAAGCTGCTTTTTTTTTTTTTTTTTTGACAGAGTTTTGCTCTGTCACCCAGGCTGGAGTGCAGTGGCGCGATCTCGGTTCACTGAAACCTCCACCTCGCGGGTTCAAGCGATTCTCCTGCCTCAGCCTCCTGAGTAGCTGGGATTACAGGCATGTGCCACCACGGCCTGCTACTTTTTGTATTTTTAGTAGAGGCGGGGTTTCACCATGTTGGCCAGGCTGGTCTTGAAATCCTGACCTCAGGTGATACTCTCGCCTTGGCTTCCCAAAGTGCTAGGATTACAAGCATGAGCCACAGCGCCCGGCCAGAAGCTGCTGTCTTAATAATAAAATCCCTGTCCCACTAGAAAATTTTTCATGTCCAAATTATATATGACATTACTGTCAGTAAATTTTCAGTCGCTTGTACCTCTGGTTCCTTGAATACATAGGAAATCCTTCATTCTTCTCATCTGAGATATATATTAACGGGGCATTACACATTCACTATGTGTAATGGGGCAAGAGGGCTCTCCAGTTAAAGACTTAGTGTGGACTCCTCCTGCCTTGCCCTCCAACAGCCCTCAACCCCTCCTTCCTCAGCCTAATGGTGTCTTGAACGTAACTTACTAGTTTGACTTTCCCTGAACCAGAGCAATGAACTCATAGAATGATTTTAAGGTTGAGTAATTATGTCTCCAGGTGTTTGACATTTAAAACTTGAAGCTGAAACAGGAGCCTGGTCTCTGTATCCACTTATGATAAATGTCCTTGAGATATTCCACTTAAATACTCAGCTGTAGTCAGTTTGCACTTCAACTGTGGACATCATTAGGAAATGGAAAAAAGGAGTCTTTCTTCATTAATAATTGGGAAGGCAGCCAGTCACCAGAAGCAAGAAGGCTTTCTTTTGAGCTAGAATGGTCTGATTCCACTTCCCCCAACCTTTCCATTCTCCCCAGGTGAGAGCATAGAAACTGGTGGAACCTAGCCGGGGTGACTTTCTATGCTTAAGTTGTCCATAATGCGGACTGATATTTGGCAGCCAAGTGTTTTAAAACATTTATACACTGTCACAGTAAATAAGTTTCCAGGAGTAGACCTGTGTGAGCTTCTTAATATTCCTAGAGGGTATTTTACATTTCCCTGAATGTTAGAATGCAACTTTCCTCACACTAATGGAGAATTCTATTGATTGCAGCAAATGACCGAAATACTTTTTGAGCAAGACTGAAATAAATATTATAGCAGGGACAAGGGCGTTTCTCAAGGATAGTAATTTCCTTTGCTTCTGAAAGCCTCCAGGGAATGATTCTATTTGCTCCATCTGGTGGGTCTCACTGTTTAAGTTGATAAATTTTCCAGGACACTGTAGAGTTTCTTTCTTAATGCTACATGAATTCTCTTCTTAGGGAGAAACGTTTTGCTGTCTCAAGGATGTCAAATATATTCTATATATGTTTGGGACAGGTATGAGCCACCTCTAGTTCATATATGTCAAACACGAGGTATTGAGTGAGAGTGAACTATTCATCCAGTGTGACCTGGCTAGCCAGTCATGTGGAGGGCGAGGACAAAACTGGAAGGAATAACTGAAGCTGCACCGAAAGAAAGTTAGAAGAAAAATATCAGGTTAGCTAGTGGAGAAATCTATACTATTATAGAAGTTATTAACAAATAATTTTAGGCAGATAGAGAGGAAAAGGGCTCCCTGGAAAATTTTCATCTTTTAAAGCCGCTCCAGAAAAATTTCTTGTCTAGCAGGAAAGCCTTGGCTCTTAGAGCCAGGCCGGCAACCTTTAATATGCAAATACCAGCCATTAGAAACTGGGCCCACCCAACACGGCGATTTCCACTGTTGTCCTCTTGACCTTGCACCTACATGTGCCTGGCAGCATGGTTGCCCCCACATATCCCCACGTGTGTAGAACATCATGGCAGCCCTGTATTTGCAGATTAAAAGGCTAGGGTGGGAGGGCCAGTTTTTTCGCGGGCTAAGTGAAGGACATGCCAGGTCAAACCAATCCCCTGAGCCCCGTGCAAATCAGACACCGCCTCCTCTAGCCACCTCATACAACTATCTGGTATCCCCCGCACGCGGGGTCTCCTCTCTCGGCTTTGGAGCCCCTCTCCTTCTGTCTCTGTATAGGTGAGCTGCTTCTTTCTTTCTTATCCCCTCTTTCCTGCCTATTAAACTCCCTGCTCCTTAAAATCACCCCACGTGTGTCCATGTCGTTTATCTAAATCGTGCAAGACAAGAGCCCTGGTGTTCCTGCACTCATCGGAGCCGCATCAATACCATCAGTACTAAGCCTTAAATTTACCAGGGGTTCTAAGAGTTTCAGTGCCTCCATTAATCCACATCCGTGTATTCCCGAGGAAGTCTTCCTGGTCGTGTTGGTTTCACAGGTGAATTTGAGCACGTCTGCTAAACACTCAGCCTGTTTACCTTAGATAGATCCTACTTTGAACCTGAAAGCACTTTTCAAAGTTTCTTCCTTGCCGATTACCTTGCAGTCATGCCCTAGAATTAGCGACATGCACATCAGCGGCTGACGTTTGCACAGTGCCTTGCAGCTTCCTTTGTCACTGTAGCACCTGGCACTGACTTCGGATGCTGCCCTGTACCCATGGGCCTCTGCTGATCCTCCCCACTGCCTGCCCCCTCTGGAGCAGCTCGAGGCCGTGGTGTGGTAATTGGCACCAGGTGGATGATGAAGACAGATTTTTATTTTATTCTCACAACAACCCTGAGATAAATAGAGCAGAGATGTGAAAATCCAGGCCCAGAGAGATGGAGTGCCTTGTTCACTGCCTCCATGATATGGGATGGCCCCAGAATCTGAACGCAGCTGTTCTGACTTCCAATGCAGGGCTCATGTCATGCCACCACTACTGATGGAGAATTGTCCTTATTCATCACTTGCATTGTTGGCTAATCAACTATATAGAATGTTCCTGGAAATCCCCTGAATCTTATTTTGGTATTTTGCCACCCAGCCGCGGTTGACTGTAGAGCAAAATCATACCCTACCTGACTGTGGCCCCACCAGGTGCCATGTCCTGGGTGGGTGTTTTCTAGACATGGACTCGTTTATTTTCACAGCCATCCCAGGAGATGTGAGTGATCCTTATCCTCATATTACAGATAAGGGAATGGAGATACAGAGGGGGAAACCCCTTGTCTGAATTTCCTCAGTTAGTGAGCAGCAGAGCTGAGGTGCAGTCCTAGCCATCTGTCTCTAGAACCTCAGAGCCCCTAGGCCATTGCTTGCTGTAGATCAATGTAGCGCTGACTTCTGCAGCATCACATCTTGATGCCTCACTTAACCCATTCTGTATTTTATTTTAGATTTAGGGGGTACACATGCATGTCCGTTACGTGGGTATATTGCATACTGGTGAGGATTGGGCTTCAAGTATATCCATTACCCAAGTAGTGAACATTGCACCCAACAGGTAATTTTTCAACCCTCCCCCTATCCTTCCCCCTTCTAGAGTCCCTGGTGTCTATTATTTACATCTTTACTTTTTTTTTTTTTTCCAAGATAGGGTCTTGCTCTGCCACCCAGGCTGGAGTTTAGTAGCATGATCGTATCTCACTGCAGCCTTGATCTCCTGGGCTCAAGTGATCCTCCTGCTTCAATCTCCTGAGTTGCTGGGAACAGAGATGTGCACCACCCTGCCTGGCTAATTTTAAAGTTTTTTTTTTTTTTTTGTAGGGGTGGGGTCTCACTATGTTGTCCAGGCTGGTCTCAAACTCCTGGGCTCAAACCATCCTCCTTCCTCAGCCTCCCAAAGTGCCGAGATTACAGGCATGAGCTACTACTCCCGGCCTATTATTTCCATCTTTTACGTCCATGTGTACCCATTGTTTAGCCCCCACCTATAAGTGAGAACATGAAGTATTTGATTTTCTGTTTCTAGTTAGTTCATTTAGGATAATGGCCTTCAGCTTTATTCATGTTTCTGCAAAGGGCATGATTTCATTGTTTTTCAAGGCTGCATAGTATTTCAGGTAAACCCATTCTTATCAGAAAACTAACACCTGAGTTTAAGGCTTTCTGTGGGGATCCTGACCTGGTTGGACGCTCTCTAACAGGATGTCCCTGCCCCTTCCACATTGAACCCCTAGACAACACCTCCATCAGTGCGCAAATCTGTGTCTGTCCTCTCAATCTCTCCCCCACTATAAGGCAGGCTCACAGCATCACTGCCTTCTCTAGACTTTAGGAGAAACCAGATCTACATCCAGGTGAAGCAATGCCATCTGCATTTTCTTCCTTCTTTTCTTATTTTAATTGGTATATCATCGTTGTACATACTTATAGGGTACATGTGATATTTTGATGCCTGTATACAATGTGTAATGATCAAATCAGGGTAGTAGGGATGTGCATCACTTAACATCTATCTTATCTTTGTGGTGGGAGCATTCCAATCTCCTCTTGTAGCTCTTTTGAAATATATAATACATTATTGCTAACTACAATTTGCCTACTGTATTATCAAACACTAGAACTTATTCCTCTAACAGTTTTGTGTTTTCTTTCCTTAGGGCCTGTTTTCTGCATCTGTGGTCAGATTAGTTAGCCTTCTCCGTATCTTCCTTTGTATCTTCCCTTTCAAAATAGGGAGGCAAAAATTAGACATGATGTCTTTGATAGTCAATCAACCACAGCCAATTAGAGCTCTGGGCCCATTTTCCAGCTCTTGCATCTCATCTGTGACAGTTCCTTCCCAGCTTCATGCTCACTTTCCAGCGAGGGCGTTGGCCCCTGTTCAGTGTGTGAACAGGGTCACTCCCTAGGGCTTGCCCCGCGTAAAAGGGGGCTTTCCTGAGTGCTTTTTTTTTTTTACCCTCAAAATATGATGACTTAGTTAAACTCTTGGACTTCATTCTGATTTTGTGGAGCCATTTTTGTTTTTGTATAACATTTAAAATGTATTGAAACAATACCTTTCTTAGAAACAAAACCTTTCTTAGAAAGGCTTTTGTCAAAGATGTAATCTCATATGCAGTTTATAAATTACATTATTAGTGTGGAAACCTACATGCAAGTTGCCAAGACTGTATACGTTCTTGAGCTAGCACCTGGTGGATTATCCATTTCCCATCACACTTGCACACACACACCCAACACAAACATGTCAACACACATAGACCCCAATACGCACATCTCAACACACACATACCAACACCCTCCAACACACACATGTACATGCCAACACACATACACACACACATGCACATGCATACACATGTATCAACACACACACCAACACACCTCCAACACACACACAGACCAATGCACACATACCCCAACACACATACTCACCAACATACACATGTACCCGTGCACACACCAAACATACATTCGCATGTACACACACCCCTCCAACACAACCCTAACACACACACAATACACGCACACACCAACACACACACACCAACACCCCCAGAGCAATAGACGCACACACCGAAACATACACACTAATACACACCCACCCCCGCACATGTTGTGATTATACACACACACACATGCACACACAAATTTTTGAGCAAGTTTTCCCCTACAAAATTCAGAGTAAATTATAGCAAAATCTATATATTGCTCTGCTTTCTACTATGCTACCAGAGGAAGTGGTGAAAAGTTCAAGAATTTTAGATTTATAACTAAATGGGAAAATACTGGAACGGACAGGGAATTGCTGTATATTGGCATAAAGATAAGCAAATAGTTCAGAAAGCTATTGTGCTGTGTTCTACAAGTGTTGGTTTTTTTGTGCCAAAAATTTCCTGTTCAAATTTAATAGTATTCAATGGCCTACACAGAAATATGTTTTTTATTATATAGCTATAATTTGACCATGAGCTTAATATAATAATGTAATACAGCATTTCTCTGTCTCTGTCTGCTTAGAGAGAGAGAATTTTATAGTTATTAAATTACAATCACTGTATTCTCAAGGCACATAAATGAATTCATTACTCAGGACAGATTCAAGCATAGAATATTATTTGAATAATGTAAGCCCTTAAGAATATATTTAATTATTCCTAAAATAAATTTAACATTGATAGGGCTTGTTTTCATGACTGAAAAATTGGGAAGCGTGCAAAGAATATAAATAGAGAATTAAAAGGAAGCTAAGTATAAGGATATTTGGTTGTTGTTAATTGCTATGCTCCAATAATTTATTTTGCTAATAGGTGTGACTGTCCATGTGTAGTGTGGGTGTGTATGGCAAGTGTATGTATGTATTTGTGGTGTGTGCATGTGTGTATGTGTGCATGTTTGTGCATATGTATACATGCACTGTGCCTGTCTGTGCATGCGTGTGTGTGTGTGCTTTTGTGTGTGTGTGTGTTGTGAAGCCAGCAGCAATGCGAGTTTAGGCATCTGCTCTGGCAGTGGGCTCTTCCTCCCTGGATCTTGCAATGTTTTGACACCATCTGACACAGAAGCTTTCTTGCCTGGGGTCTTCTCATTGCACAGACCACATTTTTCTCTCTGGATTTCTCATGACATTGCTGGTGACATACTGCATTCATGTTCGAACTCTGAAAAAACACTTTCGGTGAGATGAATCCACGGCCAGCTGTTTTCAGATGCAGATGTTTTCTCAGGGTAATCGTTGACTTCCAGCAAGACATCCTGGAGGACAATGGAGGTGAAGAGGAAATGGGATGCAAAGGAAACAGGCCTCGTTCCCCAGCCCGCCCACCTGTGTGCTGCCCTGGGCCAGTCATATCTCATCTTCACAGTTTGTCTCAGGTTTTGCTCATGATTTTCTATTTTCTGTCCTTCTTACTGTTTTACCTCCCCTAATTCTACTATTAGCTATTACCTCCTCAGATCCAAGGGTTTCCACAATATAAGACCGACCCCCGTTCCCCCAGGCCGCACTAACAATAGCTTCTCTGTGTCCATCCTAGTGCCAGGCACCGTACTTAGTGCTTACCTATAACATCTCATAGGATCCTTAAGAGAACTCCATCAAGTAGGTGCTATTATTATCTCAACTCTATTGCTTTAGAGAATGAAGTTCAAGTTAAATATTTGCCCAAGATCACACAGGGCTGAGATTGAGGCTTCCAACTGTGTCCTGTCTGCATTGCTGCAACACGGTGTCACTGCCCTCTGGGCTCTCTCCTCTGCACAGTTGTAGCATCTACGTTAGACACGTACATTTTAATTTCCAGTAACAGCTTATTCGCTCTCTGGATCTTGCTTTCTTTATTTCCCATGACTGGGTTTCATCTGTTCTAAGAGACTGTCATCATCCCATGTCTCTTGGCTGGTGAGTTTTGTACACCTTTGCATTTACACCTACTATTTTATTTAATCGTGGCTTGTCCTAAATTCACTATGCTTTACCCCCTTGTTTTTTGCTGTCTTTTGTATTCTCCACAACTATTTCATTTCATCTCAGACCATAGAGAGATTCCATTTTATTTCTATTCTTTGCTGGTTTCCTTTGAAGTTATACATATTAAATGTAGAAAAAAACAATAACTTTCATGCTCTTCTAGAAAAATACAAGAACTTATAACTGAGCTCCTATCACCCTTCACGCCCATTTGCTATTGTTGCCGTCTTTTAGATTCAACCTCTATTATGCAAACCTCACAAATGAGATCTTATCAATATCATGTTTGATTGTTTGTATTTCTTATGTGTAGTTTTCTCCACATTTACCAGTTTCTTTGCTCACCATTTCTTATTAACTTTTATTTTAAGTTCAGAGGTACATGTGCAGGTTCATTATATATGTAAACTCACATCATGGGGGTTTGTTGTACAGATTATTTCATCATCCAGGTATTAAACCTCATAACCATTAGCTATTTTTCCTGATCCTCTCCCTCCTTCCACCCTCCACCTCCTGTAGGCCCTCAAGTCTGTTGTTTCCATCAATATGTCCATCTATACTCATTATTTGTCTCTCACTTATAAGTGAGAACATGCAGTATTTGGTTTACTGTTCCTGTGTTAGTTTGCTAAGTATAATGGCCTCCAGCTTCATCCATGTTCCTGCAAAGAATATGATCTCATTCTTTTTTACAGCTACATAGTACTCCATGGTGTATATGTACCACATTTTTTTTATCCAGCCTACCATTCATGGCTATTTGGGTTGATTCTGTATCTGCTATTGTGCTCACCCTTTCTTATATCCTAGACTTTCCTTTTGGAATCATTTTTCTTCTTCTGAAAGCTGTTCGATTAGCAGTTTTTCAAGTTTTTTAAAATCTGAAGGTGTTGTAGTTATTATTTTGTTCTCGAAGGAGAGATTTGCTCAATACATCATTCTGTATTAATGGAAAATATCTCACCTTTTTGAAGATATTCCACTCTTGTTTGTCTTCTATTATTGCCACTGCGAAGTCTGCTGTCTGTCTAATTGACTTATTGTTGATGGTGGTGATCTATGTTTTGTGTCTGGGTGACTTTACGATCTTTTCTCCCTCTCTCTTAAAACTGTTCCTCAATTTCACTATAAATATTGTTTTCTTTGTGTTTATTTGCTTATTATACTTATTATACTTTCAGTTTATTTTATTTGTCAATTTATGGCTTTAACTCATTCTGGAAAAAGTTTAGCTGTTACCTCCTTAAATATTTTTTTGTACTCTACACATCTACTGTCTCTTGCTAAAATTCTAATTAGATGTGTGTTAGGGTTTCACATTTTTTCCTTCGTGTCTCATAATCTCTTGTGTTTTTCCTTCTTTTCCTCTGGGCTATAATTTATTTAGATTTATTTATAATTTATTTAAATTTGAGTAATTCATTTAGATTTATCTTCCAGCTTAGTTGAAGCATGGGCTTAATTTTCCAGGATATTTTTTCAGTTGTATTGTCTTAGTATCTTACTTATGTTTTTCTTCTTACAGTTTAACCTCTGAGCTTCACTGGCATGTATGTATGTGTGAGGCTGAGAATGTTGAAATAAATGCAGCTGTTCTTACTTCAATAATCAGGCATGTGAATTCTGGCCCAGATTTTCATCCTATGTAACTCCATGGGAACTCTCTCAGGACATGATTCAGATGACTGACCTTAAACAACCACCTCCCTGTTCATCCATCAATCATTCACAAATCCGTCTGTTTCTGAGTGGGTTACTGCAATTGCACCAAAATACCTAGCATCTATAGTCTCGGGGAAAAAGTGTTGCAATCTTCATCAGTGGTAATTTTCTATAAGGAAATGTTAGTACAGAAAACAAGCTCCTCACAACAAATTGTAAGTATGACTACCATTTTCTATACCCACCTCAACCAAACCAGCAACGATGATGATTATGATTTGGACTGCACACAGTGGAACTAGTAGTTTACCCAACAAGAGACATTTTTCTCAAAGTGAAAGAAATCGCTTCACATTTCTCATCTGCTCATGCCTTGACCATAAATGTGCTTTTGTAATTTTTGCTTTGCCAAGTTTGCTCTGCTGGCCTCAGGTTGCTGAGTAACCAGATTGTTTCCTTCAGTCTCCAGTCTGTGTATCTTCATTCAGCAAATGTTTTTGGTTGGAGGTGTGTGTGTGTGTTTAGGTATTTAGGGACAGTACGTACACAGGAAGAACGGATGAATGAGATATGGCTGCTGTCTCCATTTCAATTTCATGATTATGCCACTTCTGATTAGAATTCCATTTTAAGGCTAGGTGCAGTGGCTCATGCCTGTGATCCCAGCAATTTGGGAGGCTGAGGCGGTTGGATCACTTGAGGTCAGGAGTTCGAGACCAGCTTGGCCAACATGGTGAAACCCCATCTCTACTAAAAATTAAAACAAAAAAATTAGCTGGGTATGGTGGCGGGTGCCTGTAATCCCAGCTACTCAGGAGACTGAGGCAGGAGACTTGCTTGAAACCAGGAAGGGGAGGTTGCAGTGAGCCAAGATAGCACCACTGCACTCCCGCCAGGGTGACAAAGTGAGACTCCATCTCAACAACAACAACAACAACAACAATTAATTCCATTTTGCAAATAAAGTCTAGCCACAATCCCAGTCACACCACCACCAACCCCTCGGAACACAGGGAGCTCCATCTCTACAGATGCTGCTGCTTCCTTTTCCTCTTCCATCTCTTTAGCCATGGGGCATCTCATAAGCCTGGGTCTCACTTTCCAGGGCCTCCTGCTGTAATCCACTTGGTTGGGGAGATCATTCACCTTCATGGTTTCACTTTACACTATTGACTTCTAAACATGCCTAGCCTGGAGGCTGCATTTCAAATTACTTACTGGCCCTCTTCATCTGGATTTCTTTAGTCACTTCAAGTTCCATCAATCCAACATCCAAATTATTAACTTCATCTTCAAATTAATTTATCTTCTTTTCCACTACTGTGCCCCTGAGACGTCTTCCTTTGCTGAACTTCTGCAGCACTTCCTGAATAGTTTGGCACTTCTTTACTTCTTCGCTTCTTTTAGAGGTGTTATCATTCTTCCAGGTTCTCTTGTTAGAAATTTGCAGTCATTCAAAACTCTAATATTCCCTATATTTATTTATTTATTTATTTTTATTTCGAAAGCTTTTGGGGTACATGTGGTTTTTGGTTACATGGATTAATTCTACTGTGGTGCATTTTGAGATTTTAGTGCACCTGTTACTCAAGCAGCATACACTTTACCTAATATGTAGTCTTTCATCCCTCACCCCCTCCCACCCTGAGAACATACAGCATTTGGTTTTCTATTCCTGAGTTACTTCACTTAGAATAATAGCCTCCAGCTCTATCCAAGTTGTTGCAAAAGACGTTATTTCATTCCTTTTCATGGATAAGTAGTATTCCATGGTGTATATATGCCACATTTTCTTTACCCAGTCATTTGTCAATGGGCACTTACGTTGGTTCCATATCTTTGCAATTGTAGGACTGATTTATTCATAGTAAGCATAGTGCCTAGAGCTGGGGATAGTTTTAGGGGCCCATAAAAATGTTTTAATTTCTTTTAAAATATAAATTAAAAAATTTAGGTTTTTTCTAATACATAATATTAATATATTCATCTTTATAATAATAAAATATACATACAATATTCATTTTTTTCTTTCTTTCTGTTTGTGGAGGAAGGGCCCCATGAAGGCAAAAGTGCCTAACCCTCAATGACTAATCAGTCTTTATACCTTAGTGATTATTCTCTTGCATTTATCCCTTTCCTCTTCATTCTTCTCATTGTGATCAACTTAATCCAGTCCCTATTGCCTTACTTCTGAATGACACCTACTAAGTGCTATTGGAGTCTATATTAGCCCATTTTCAAGCTGCTAATAAAGACATACCTGAGATTGGGTAATTTATTTAAAAAAAGAGGTTTAATGAACTGACAGTTTCACGTGGCTGGGGAGGCCTCACAATCATGGCTGAAGATGAAAGTGATGTCTTACATGGCAGCAGGCAAGAGAGAATAAGAGCCAAATGAGAAGGGAAACCCTTTATAAAACCATCAGATCTCATGAGACTTATTCACTACCATGAGAATGGCATAAGGGAAACCACCCCTATGATTCAATTACCTCTCACAGGGTCCCTCCCACAACATGTAGGAATTATGGAAGCTACAATTCAAGATGAGATTTGGGTGGGGATACAGCCAAACCATATCAGAGCCCGGGGATCATGCAAAGGCTCCTTGACTTCTGATTTGGTTCCTTCCCAATAGACCCACTGTCAGCTGAGAACACATTTAATATTCCAATAAATCCATCATAAAGTAAAAAATTGTAAGTTGAACCATCCATCATAAGTTGGGCACTGTCTGTCCATGTGAACAGGTCACACAGACAGGAGGTTCTTTAGAAAAGCTAAGTAAATCCAAATCTGCCTCACTGACATAAGCAAGAGTAGAAAAAACACTGGCCTTCAAGAATATGACTGGAAATCAAGGATCCTAGCGGTTGTGTTCCAGATAAATCTGAGACTTGACTTCTTTACCTTTAAACTGGTTTAATATTTGCTCTACCTTCCTTACACTGTAGCTGTGAGGACCAGATGAAACAATGGGATTGAAGTAATTGCGTTAACGTTAAGGTGTTCTTCTATGGTAAGCAAGCTCTGCCTCTGTTTCATTGACTCTTAGATCATGAATGCGCACAGATTCCTTCTTCCTTGTTACACTCAAGCTCGACCTGGCTTTGAGGCTGCCTGTCCCTGAGCCCTGCCTCCCTCCCTCCCTGTTTCTCACTAAGCTCCCTCGTGCAGATCTCTCAGTCCTCAGCCATCCTCATATCCCACCTCTGCTCCTGGCAACCCCCTTGTTGAAGTGCTTTGTATAGCCACCTCTCACTCTGGAATGTGTCCTTAACTCTCTCTATATATTTTCCAACCAGGTTTCATACTCCTTAAGGACAGACGCTATTCTCTCTCTTTATCCCATAGAACCTAGAGCAGCACCCTCCATCTAGTTTATGGAATTATTGATTCCCATGCCATTCCTCCAACCACTGTGTCTTCTCCTTCCCAGCCACCTCTCCATAGCTCACTTATCTCTCAGAGTCCCACTCAAGGCCTGAGTTCCTCCTAAAGCTTTTCCACTATTGTGCCCCGGAGACTTCTTCCTTCGCTGAACTTCTGTTGCCCTTCCTGAATGGTTTAGCACCTGGTCCCACAGCGTGCGCCTTTCTAGAAGTGAAAGAAGAGAATGTGCTTAGGTAGATGCATTGTCTGTGTTGCAAAGGGATTAAAAACGTTTCGGACTGGTGTGTTTTGAGCTGAGTATATGTTTTGCGTGATTGAAAATGACCACTGTCAGATTCCCTTCAATAAAATGCAACAGAGAGAATGCCTAGGTGACTCCAATGTGTATTAAAACTGTATTGATTTTGCGTTGTTGTTTAGAGAATGGCATTTTTGGGTTTAAAAGCCACTACGGAAATTAAAATGTAGGCATTGGAGGTCCCAATCCAGCCTTCACTAAGCTGACTACAATATTCTGTGTAATCCATGTGTGGTAACCCAACGCTGCTCCAGAAACCCTGAACCTGACACCTCTCTTCCCTGCCTAATTGCTATGATGAATTTTCACACTTGTAACGCAATACTTGGCTCGGTGCCATAACAGAGACCCAAAGGTCTCAAAGCAGCTCAATTCCTGAATAACTAAAGAAGTTCATGAGTGACCCGAAGGTGCTGAACGGCCCTTATGGGCAGCAACCGGCTGTTTGGGTTGAATGTGAGATGTCTCGGGATTCCTGACGGTATAGGTCTGGTGTGTAAATTCTTTTTGTGGCATAAGGGAAATATCTAATGACAGCAAATTGCTTATTTTGGACCATTCTTGAGCCTGGTTTTAACATTACAGGGGAGAAACACACCATATCGGCTAAGTAAAGAGCCAGATGAGGAATTTCGTTGCAGCCTGGGTCCGAAGGGATGCCTGCCGCGCACCTTAAGCCTGGAGTCCGGAACCCAGGAACACTGCTGGCTGATGGGAGAGCCACGAAGGATGTGCTGCCCCTGGGGCACGCGTCCTGCGTGTTTTGGAGTCAATACTGGGGCTGGAAACTGCAAAACCTGGGTACTGGGAAGGAAGTGCAATGGAAACAGATCATCTCCTGATTCGACTGTAGGTGACTATTGATTTACTGCAGTTTGGGGACACTTAAACATTTTAAGTAGCAGGGCAGGGCGTTTGGGTAAATGGGCAGCCTAGAAACATAGCTATAACTCCCCCACTTGTGAATACCTTTTAAAATAACCAGTTCTCCTGTCTCTTTCTCCATCCCTCCAGCCTCTCTCTCTCTTTATCTCTCTCAGTGTCTCTGATACGCACACGTAACAGAAACCTTAAGAAATTTCTGCTAAACATCTGCCAATGGGCTTAGGAGGCAAAGAACAAAACAAAATGAAACAAAACAAAAACCACACACAATAATGATACTACTCCAGAGAGAGCTGTGGCTCTCTGTAAAGTAAGAGGAGGAGGAGTGCCCGCCGTGGCTGACTGATAACTCCTGCCATGGAAAGGTACAAGTGTCCTCATCCAGGCCCAAGCAGTACAAGGAAATGGGCTGAGTGGACTTCAGGATGTCCAATTCTTCAGCTTTTCTTGAACTCTGTGGACCAGTAGCCTTAGAATCCCAAATGTTTTGTTTTATTTTTTATTTATTTATTTAGAGACAGTGTCTTGCTCTGACACCCAGGTTAGAGTGCAGTGGCTCGATCACGGCTCAGTGCAGCCTCAACCTCCTGGGTCCAAGTGACCCTCTTGCATCAGCCTCCTGAGTAGCTGGGAATATAGGCACATGCCACTATGCCTGGCTAATTAAAAACAATTTTTGTTTTGGTAGAGATTTCGTCTTGCTATGTTGCCCAGGCTGGTCTCAAACTCCTGGGCTCAAGTGATCCTCCTGCCTCAGCTTCCCAAGTAGCTGAGACTACAGGTGTGTATCACCCTGCTAGCTTTCAACTATGTATTAGATCTTCTTGCTTGATTCTAATATGATTGCCCATAAATCAGAGACCTGGATGGCAGGAAGGCCTTCCTTTGGGGATCTATCTGTTTCATAAAGAGATGAGGCTCCCAGCAGGGAGTCTGCTGAACCATTCTCTGTAAGGTGGCCATTCTGCTGGGATTCAGAGCAGAGGAGTTACCTTCCAAGTTATAGTAGAAAATAAGAAAGACAAAAACAAAGCCTCCTTTCCCCTAGCAAAATCAGTTTGTAGTGACTTAATTTTCTTAATTTTTTTCTTCGACTTTGGATTGAGAGTTGCTTTGTGAGTTTGAGACACCATCAAGCTTGACTTCTATTGGAGCTTGACATCAAATGGTAGTTCATATCGCTATCAGCGTTTTCTAGAGCAAATTCTCAGTAATTGGTATCTCCCTATAAATGAAAGTAACATTGAATAAGCATCCACCTATGCTTTTTAAAAAATGATGTTTGAAGTGGCTGTATTTCTCTGAGAAAGAGAAGAAATAGGAAATTCAGTGGAGGCAGCAAATAGATTGGTAACGGAGGAAAATCAAGCCAGTGACACAGAAAGCAAACTTGAAGAATGTTAGGAGAACAAAAAGGAACAAAGTCAAAGAATGAAAATATAAGAGAGAAAATATTAGTTGCAGAGGGCAGTTATCAGGGGTGCAGTCAATGTACGGGTGATAGACTTATTGGTAAAACAGAACAAATTTAACATCGATAATAAAAAAAATTAAAACAGTAAATACCAGAAGAATACTTCACCCTCTACAGAGAACTCTGAAGGGGAATATGGACACCTGGTGGGGCAGAGACTGCTAACTGTCTCTCAGTATTCATTCTCCCCTTCTTCCTTTTAGTGACAGAAACTTTTATCTGGGCACATGGCCTCCCAGCTGAAGACTGCATTTCACAGGCTTGCTGGGACTTGGGTGTGGCCATATGACTAAGTGTAGGCTAGTGGAATGGGAGAGAAATGATGTGTGCAACTTCAAGTCATTCTCTTCAAGATGAAGCTGCTTGGGTGGGTGCTCCATTTGTTCCCTCAGATTGGAATGTGGATGAGGTGTTGGATGTCAGCCTGGGCAGTTAGGAGATCAGTACCCAAAGAGACGGTGGGGCTGAACACTAAAGGGCCATGGGTCCCTGGGTCACTCCGTGCTGCTGAGTTTCCTAGCAAGTCTTGATTGCTTCTTCTAGAATTTTGAATATAAGAGAAATAGATTTCTGCCTTGTCTGAACACATAATAACTTGTTACAGCATTGTAGCCTGTGCTGTAACTGAAATATGCATGCCTTGTACATACAAACAACTTGTGAATCATGAATGATGTCAAAGAAAGACTTTTCTATAAAATGGAGCAACCCAATAACCCAACACATGGTTTAGTGGCAATTGGACATCATAGGCAAAATAGAAATCTTGACCTAAATCTTATACCTTATGCAAAAATTAACTCAAAATGGATCACACACTTAAATGTAAAAGAAGATATTTGCAAACCACATGTCTGACAAAGGAATAGTATCTAGAATATGTAAAGAACTCTCAAAGCTCAATAGTAAAAAAACCCAAGACAATCCAATTAGAAAATGGGCAAAATACATTTCACCAAAATCAATACACAGCTGGAAAATAAGCCCATAAAAAGATGACCAACATTATTAGCCATCAAGGAAATGCAGATTAGGACCACAATGATGTATCACTACACATTTATTAGAATGGCTAAAATAAAAAATAGTGACAATGTCAAATGTTGGCAAAGATGTGGGAAAACTGGATTACCCATACATTGTTGGTGGGAATGTAAAATGGTACAGTCATTTTGGAAAACAGCTTGACAGTTTCTTAAAAAAAATCTTAAAGATGTAATTACCTGTGACCTAGCAATTGCACTCTTGGGCATTTGTCTCCCAGAAATGAAAACTTATGTTTATGTAAAAACTTGTACACCAATGTTCATAGCAGCACTATTTGTAATAACCCAAAGCTGGAAAAAGCCCTGATGTCCTTCAACAAATGAATCATTAAACAAATTGTACTATATCCATATGGTGGAATACTACTCAGCAATAAAAAGGAGCACATTATTTATGCACTCAGTAACATGGATGAGTCTTCAGGGAATTATGCTGCGTGAAAAAAGCCAATCCCCAAAGATTCTAAGATTCCATTTATATAACATTTAAGAAATGTGTACATTAATAAATGGAGATGTTAGTGGATGCCAGGGGTTAGGAGCAAAGTATATTAGTCAGGGTTCACCAACAAAACAGAATAAACACACAGACACACAGAGACACACACACACACACAGACAGAGAGAGGGAGAGAATGCTAGAGAGAAAGAGAGGGGAGAGCCCCAGAGATACAGAGACAGAGGGATAGAGAGACAGAGAGAGACACACACAAAGAGAGAGAGAAAGAGGGAGAATGTTAGAGAGAAAGAGAGGGGAGAGCCCTGGAGATACAGAGACAGACACACACACACACACACACACACACACACACACAGAGAGAGAGGTAAAGAGAGAGAGAAAAATTTATTATAAGGTAATAGCTCACTTGATTAGTCCCTACTCTCTGCAAGCTGAAAACCCAAGAAAGCTGTTGGTGTAGGTAAAAAGTCCGAGCTTTGGCCGGGGGTGGTGGCTCATGCCTGTAATCCCAGCACTTCGGGAGGCCAAGGCAGACGGATCACGAGGTCAGGAGATCAAGACCATCCTGGCTAATGTGGTGAAACCCTGTCTCTACTAAAAATACAAAAAATTAGCCAGCGTGGTGGCGGGCGCCTGTAGTCCCAGCTACTCGGGGGGCTGAGGCAGGAGACTTGCTTGAGCTTCTGAGGGCCAATGGCATAGATTCCAGTCTGGGTCTAAAGTCCTGAGGACTAGAAGCACCACAGGTAGGAGGTCAGTGTCCCATCCCAGTTCAGGCAAAGGGCAAGGGAGTACTCTTTCTCCACATTTTTGTGCTATTCAGGCCCTCAGCCTATTGGATGATGTCCACCTATACTGGGGAAGTCAATCAGCTTTACTTAGTCTACTTCAAATGCTCATCTCTTCTGGAAACACGCTCGCAGACACACCCAGAAATAATGTTTAACGAGACAGCTGAGCAGCCTGCCATCCAGTCAAGCGGACACATCAAATTAACTACCACACAGAGTGTGGAGGGAGATTAGCCATCAGGAAAATGCAAATTAAAACCAAAAATACCTTTTTCTTTTGGTGATTATAAAAAGGTGACTCAAGATATCCTTGCAGTGATTGAGCTTTTCAATATTTTGATTGTGGTGGGGGCTACACAAATCTAAACATCTGATAAAATTGTATAGAGTGTGCATGTGCTTATATACCCCCAACACACGGGTGCAAGTAAAACTAAGAAAATTTGAATAAGACTGGTGGATTGTGTCAACATAAATATTGTGGTGGTGATATTGTGGTATAATTCAGGATTATACAGGATTACTTGTGGATAATACACGATTACTTTGTATTATTTCTTTCTTTTCTTTTTCTTTTTGAGACAGAGTTTTTGCTCTGTTGCCCAGGTTGGAGTGTAGTGGCATGATCTTGGCTCACTGCAACCTCTGCCTCCTGGGTTCAAGTGATTCTCCTGCCTCACCCTCCTGAGTAGCTGGGATTACAGGCACCCATCACCAGGCCTGGCTAATTTTTGTGTTTTTAGTAGAGATGGGATTTTGCCGTGTTGGCCAGGCTGGTCTTGAACTCTTGACCTCAGGTCATCCACCTGCTGCAGCCTCCCAAAGTGCTAGGATTACAGGCATGAGCCACTGCGCCCGGCTTGTATTATTTCTTAAAACTGCATGTGACTCTACAGTTATCTCAGTAAAAATTTCAATGAAAAAGCTCCAGGAACCAGAAAATATCCACAACCTTTCGTAGATGCACTAGTCAAAAACATTTTCTAGAGCAATGAGAAATAAAAGAAAATTAAGAACTTGATTTGGAAAGGACTGTAAGGTGAACCGTTATAGCTAATTCCTGATAAGAGTTTTACAGGCCAGGCACGGTGGCTCATGCCTGTAATTCCAGCACTTTGGGAGGCCAAGGCGGGCGGATCATGAGATCAAGAGATCGAGGCCATCCTGGCTAACACAGTGAAACCCCGTCTCTACTGAAAATACAAAAAAAATTAGCTGGGCGTGGTGGCGGGCGCCTGTAGTCCCAGCTACTCGGGAGGCTGAGGCAGGAGAATGGCGTGAACCTGGGGGGCGGAGCTTGCAGTGAGCCGAGATGGCGCCACTGCACTCCAGCCTGGGCGACACAGCAAGATGCCATATAAAAAAAAAAAAAAAAAAGAGTTTTACATTCAAAGATATTATAAAGAGATGGTCTATATTTCATAAAATATGGCCCTTATACACCCAAATGACATTGATAAAAGTTGTGATGGATGATGAGTCAAAAGTTCCAAGTTTCTTATCTTCTATAAAGAGAAAAAAGATATTGCTTTGTCATTGCTGTTGATAATTAAATGCATGTTTAGGACCTTGGAAAACTTGTTTGCCGTCTGTATTAGTTCGTTTTCATGTTGCTGATAAAGACATACCTGACACTGGGAACAAAAAGAGATTTAACTGGACTTGCAGTTCCACATGGCTGGGGAGGCCTCAGAACCACAGCGGGAGATGAAAGGCAATTCTTACATGGTGGCAGCAAGAGAAAAATGAGAGAAGCAAAAGCGGAAACCTCCGATAAACCCATCAGATCTTGTGAGCCTTATTCACTATCATGAGAATAGCACAGGAAAGACTGGCCCCCATGATTCTATTACCTCCACAATGCGTGGGAGTTCTGGAGATACAATTCAGGTTGAGATTTGAGTGGGGACATAGAAAAATCGTATCACCATCGTAAGAATTAAAAGCAGAACCACCTTCTGAACCACTGTGGAAGGAAAGCAAACTATCTAGTCTATAAACACACATACACACAAATGCAAACACTGTAAAAGTAAATATAAAGCAAGATGATATAACTAAGAGAAAAACAGTTACAATTAATCTAAAATGAGAAGTAGAGGAACTTGATATGCCGCCTTGGGCTGGGGTGTCTTGAAGCCTATGCTGGGCACAGGGATGGGGTCGGATTCGCCCACAGGTTGTAGAGTCAGGAGTTGGCGGTCAACCCAAGAGACAAAAATTTAGGATAAAAAATGAAAACAGAAATGTAGGCAGAGAGTACACACGAAGTGTGGCTCCAAGACAGAGAGGCAGAGTGCAGATATGAGTCCACAGGATAGATATTGAGGTCATTTGACCACTGCAAGGAGATTTAGCATGAAGGTTGATAGAGAATTTGGAGCGATTTTCCAAACTATGAGGTCACAGCGGGACTTAAAAAAATACCCTTTTCTTTGCGGCAATTGGGAAGAGCTGCTTAAAGTGTCAGGCCAATTCAGAGATGCTGTCTATGGGAGATACACCTGAAGTACCCAATGGAGAGAAAGTGTCTTCTAATATCACAAAGGGTAAGCAAAGAGAACTTGGGGAATAGAAGCTGGAGGCACGTAGGGGGCATTCTTGTTGACAGAGTTGTCTATGTGCCTCCCAGTTCTCTCCTTGCTTCTCTCTTGAGTATTTTCCAACCAGGCTTCTGTTACTGCTGCCTCACAGAACAGCTCTTACCAAAGTCACCCTGGGCTCCGCTGGCTACTAATCCAGCCCTGCCTTGCTGACTTACTGGGCGTTGGTTTCGTTTTCTCTGCTGAAACACTGGCTTCCAGGACACCCTGGCCCTGGTTCTCCTCCCGCCCGTCTGGCCTCCCCTTCTTACCACGTTTGCTGGTTCTGCCTCCCCTCTTCAGCCCCTACATGTTGGAAGAGCTCAGGTCACAGTCCTTGGACCTCTTAAACAATTTTAAAAATTATGATCCATACTCGTTTTCCAGGAGAAGTCATCCAGTTTCATGGGTTTAAGGTCCCTCTATAAGCTGATGAAAAGGAAGATACACATCTAGTCTGCATTTGAGTGGCTGCTGGGAAAGCCAAGGTAGGATTTCCCATCCCATTTACCTGTCTCAAACCCTGGATGAACGATGCCATATGAGTCAGGTTTCTCAGCATTGGTGCTATTGACATTTTGGGCCAGATAATTCTCTGTTGTGGAGCTGTCATGTATTAGGGGATATATTATAGGAGGTGATATGGTATGATATTACAGAATGTATCATAGGATGTGATATGATATCATATGATATAAAATATAGGATACAATATGATATGATAAGATGATAGAATAGGGTATATTATAGGATGTAATATGATATGATAGAATGGGATGTATTATAGGATCGATATGATATAATATGACATTATAGGATTATTATAGGATGTGGTATGATACGATATTATAGGGTATACTATAGGATGTGATATATGATAGGATATGGTGTATTACAAGATATAGGATAGGATAGGATAGGATAGGATAGGATAGGATAGGATAGGATAGGATAGGACAGGACAGGACAGGATAGGATAGGATGTATTATAGCCTGTTGAGCAGCATTCCTGGTCTCTATCCCTTAGATCTCAGCAGCACCCTCCCCCACAGTTGTGACAATCAAAAGTGTCTTCAGACATTGTCAAATGTCTCCTGGGGTGCAAAACTACTCTGATCGAGAACACTGGTATAGGTAGTGAGAGGGGAAGGCTAGAAATAGTCCCCAGAGAGGAGTAAAGGCTGGATGTGAGTACTCAGTAAATGGGATTAATGTAAAACTTAAACATGCAGAACATTAAATCTAGAGAAAAAGGAGGATCCTGAGGTACAGTTTGTTAACCTTCTGATTGCAAAAATATTTCATGTGTAGTTGGTACCAAAGTACTCCTCAAGAAACAATGTCTACAAGGGCCAAGCTGACTGCTTATTTTACATAAAGTTTGTGTATTTATGAAGGGAGGGAATAAGTTAAGTGGTTGGCTAGAAAAGTCAAAATTCCTGATGTTTATTTGCCTGATTGCTGACCTTTTTAATAATTTTGTTTTTCCATTTAATGTTGCCAAGTGGAACTGCGTATTCCTTATGGACTCATACGTACATAAGCCCAGAACTCTTTTTAGCTCAGTAGATGTGTTTCTAGGGCCAATTTACATGGTCAATCAAGATCACCTATTAATGCAGCAATCACAAAATGATTGCTTTAGGATGACTGCATAGGATGATGGGCCACTCACTGTTACAAAAGATGAGCAAATTAAATGGAAGGTTGAAGGCTAATTATACAGAGTCCCTTAGTTTTAGGGTTTCCCCTCTTCTTCCTTCTTTCCCTCTTTCATTCTCAATTTCCATTAATTTCTTCTTCCCTTATTAATAATAATATTCTTTTGCTGGTGCAGAGAAAAAGACACGCAGTAGAGTAGAGAAGTGAATATAGGAAGAGAACAGTATATTTTTGACAGCAGTTGGGAAGGAATTATAGTGTTTAAAACAAACAAAACCCTAAAGTCTCTCTATGATCACAGGTCTATTATTAATCTTTCTGGAGTAGAAAGAGATGGCAGATGCATTCTGTTGCTAATATTATCTTTTGTAAATCTTTGCCTTGCTTTAGAATATTTTCATAATGAAGTCCACACAATGCCTGTCTTTTGCAGCTTTTATTGAAATAGTGATTTTTGTTATTTTAACTCACGAATATAAAAATTTGCCAATATTAATCTGATTTTGCTTTATGTAAATTTAGATGGTTTAAAAATAAGAGCCAAGGTAGACAAATGAGTATAATGCTAAACTGATTATGAAAATATTGGAAGTGAATGTTAAAGAGGAAGCAGGAAGTTTGAAAAAGTCTTGATTATGTTTTCATAAATATTTGTTCAGTAGATACAGCAAATTCCAATATGTCAACACTATTAAAATAAGCCTTTTCCTCTTTTTTTTCTTCCCCATGAGTTTTGCAGAATTTCTAACCATGTTTCCCCTCCCTGCACTCACCATTGCTAATTTGCATGTTGTTAGGCTACATGTTTAATAACTATGTAGAAGCAGAAAATTAAAGGCAGTTTTATGCCATGGACCACAGCTTTTGTGCATATAACATTACCAATGGCATTAGAGACACAATGGAATTAATGGATAGGTCCCATTTATGACATCTCAATGATCTCTGAAGGGAGTGGTTCAGATTTCACAAATTCTCTCCCTCCCTCCCTCCCTCCCTCCCTCCTTTCTTTCTTTCTCTCTCTCTCTCTCTCTCTCTCTCTCTCTCTCTCTCTCTTCTTTCTTTCTTTCTTTCTTTCTTTCTTTCTTTCTTTCTTTCTTCTTTTCTTCTTCTTCTTTCTTCTTTCTTTCGAGTCTATGCCACCCAGGCTGGAGTGCAGTGGCATGATCTCAGCTCACTGCAACCTCCACCTCCTGGGTTCAAGCAATACTCGTGCCTCAGCCACGCAAGTAGCTGGGATTACAAGTGTGTGCTACCACGCCCAGCTAATTTTTGTAGTTTTAGTAGAGATGGGGTTTCACTATGTTGGCCAGGCTGGTCTCGAACACCTGACCTCAAGTGATCCATCCTCCTTGGCCTCCCAAAGTGCTGGGATTACAGATGTGAGCCACCACGCCTGGCCACAAATTCTTTCTTTTTAATCTAGCTTTTAAAATGTAATTTTATTTTAGATTCTGGGGACACATGTGCATACTTGTTACATGGGTATATTGCATATGGTGAGAACTGGGCTGCCAGTGAACTCATCTCTCAAATAGTGAATATTGTACCCAATAGGTAATTTTTCAACCCTTTCCCCTTCCCACCCTCTTCACTTTTCGAATCCCCAGTGTTTATTATTTCCATCTTTACCAGACTTCCAAAATTCTTTTTCCTTCCTTCCTTTCTTTCTTTCTCTTTCTTTCTTTCTTTCTTTCTTTCTTTCTTTCTTTCTTTCTTTCTTTCTTTCTTTCTTTCTTTCTTTCTTTTTCTTCTTCTTTCTTTCTTTCTTTCTTTCTTTTTCTTTCTTTTTTCTTTCTTTTCTTTCTTTCTTTCTTTCTTTCTTTCTTTCTTTCTTTCTTTCTTTCTTTCTTTCTTTCTTTCTTTCCTTTCTTTCTTTCTTTCTTTTTTTTTGACAGGATCCTGCTCTGTCTCCCGGGCTGGAGAGCAGTGGTGCAATCCCGGCTCGCTGGAGCTTTGAGGTCCAAAGCTCAAGCTGTCCTCCCACCTCGGCCTCCCAGAGCACATGCATTCTTCTGGCAGACTGGGAGAATATGCTTCATTTCATGCGATAAAAATGAAACTTGGTGCACATTTGCATTTATTTTGCTTAAGAGAACTGAATGGTGTTTTCAGAGGTAGATTTACTAATTAAATTCCTAACGAGTGAACCGAGGGCCAGACTTTATCCAGAAAAAGCAAGTATCTTTCAGACAACTTGTTCAAATGCCTATAACCCTGCTTATTCTTTCCCCTAGTTAGAAGTGCACTATTTAAGAAATGCCCTAGCGATGACAAGAGGCTATTTTTTTGTGACTGGGGAACATCTTTCCACGAGTGCAAAGTTTCCTGCAGTGAGAATACCCCGAGTTACAAGCCTGGCTCAGGCGCTTCAGAATCCCTGACTGAGTCTTGGGAAAGTCACAGGTTTTCTCTGGACCTTCGGTTCCTTATCTGTAATATAAGGTGGTTGAAATAGAAACCTTGCAAGCTTCTTTCTCGCATCCCATGATGACATACTCTTCAAGTCCTTAAGCAGGATAATTATGGCAAATGAGGGAAACTTCTGGGGGAGTGAGTTGCTTTAGATAGTGAATTTTGTTCTTCTGGCGAACTTATGTTTTTGGTACAAATTAATTTTTTTTCTCTGCCGAGTTCCTCTTGGAACCAAAGCAAACAAAATTCTCTGCCTTTTTTTCCCCCCTCTAAATTTCCCTTATTCAATTTTCACATATGAATGCAACTATCATCTTCTAATTCAACTTTAGGAGAGGAGTGTGAACTAGCTGAATGATGACAGCTTAGTAGAAAATCTGTGCCTTGTTCATCTATCTTGTTGCTATATTTTGTTGCTAGAGAGATAAACATTTTGTGGCAAATCATGGTGCGAGTCAGGATTTTGGCACAAGACAGATTTTGTAGACGCAGAAAAAAAAGGTGTTTGTGTCTAGCTCTGAATGCAAGCTTCTGATTGAATGGATGAGAGAAGATCAAATGAACTTTTCCATTTATTGATTCTGTTTCATCTCAGAGCTTTGCCTGGGTCAGGACATCTTACTCGCCCGTCACTGCCTTCAACCTCGGCGTGCTCAATTTTTTCTCTGGTGTCATTTACCTAAACTCCAAAAACTCCACTTATTTCACAAAACTCTTCTCAACCAATTGAATCAAAATTGGTGCATTCCAAACTTCTCCCCTTCCAGTCCCCTCCAACTCTTAGTTTTGATACAGGAATAGAATCAAGAAGGGAGTCATATACTCATTTTGCTTTGAAGAATTTTCATTTACTCCAATGCTTTCGAAAGGTTAAAAACCCTTTCTGTGCCTATTCTTTTTGGAATATTGTCTCACTAAGACTGAGGAAAATGTCCTTGAATGCTTTAATTCGATTTTCAAGAAGTGTGTTCTCCAAACTCCACATTTTGGCCTTACCCAAACTTTAATCTCCATATATCCTAGGATATTAAAAAATGCATTTTTTCATGCAACTATAAATTAGACAATGCTGGGTGAATAAATAATAACCATCTCAAATGACTGCTGCAGGAAGAATGCTTGATAGTGTTAAATGGTCAATGCTGCAAAAATTGGAGAAGCAGTTTTAGTTTCCAACTTTAAGCAAGAAGCTCATCTTCTCCATAAAATGATGTTAACCATCCCCTGCCCTGGTCCCCACCAGCTCTGCTCCCCTCTCTGTCCCTCACCAGTTACCACAGGGCAGACGCTGATGAGACAGAGGGAGCCTGCATCCACATTACATCACCCTGTTAGAGAGACAGTAACTGCAGCCATGTGGGCTCGTGGTCAGAATTTGGCAAGGGTACTAGAGGAAAGCAGGTCAGGTGCTGTGGCTCATGCCTGTCATCCCAGCCCTTTAGGAGGCTGAGGTGGGTGGATCACTTGAGTCCGGGAGTTTGAGACCAGCCTGGGCAACATAGTGAGATCCTGTCTCTAGAAAAAAATTAAAAAACTAAGCCAGGTGTGGTGGCACATGCTTGTAGTCCCAGCTACTTGGATGGCTAAGGTGGGAGGACCACTTGAGCCCTCAGAGTTGAGGCTGCAGTGAGCTATGATTGTGCCACTGTATTCCTGCCTAAGTGACAGAGCAAGACCCTGTCTCCAAAAAAAAAAAAAAAAGAGAGAGACAGAGAGATAGCAGGCACTTCGGTAGAAATCCATACACAAAACGCAGCCATTAAGCAAAGCACACAGGGAGCTCCTTGAATCAAGAGGCAGATATTCCAGGCTGGGTGTAGTGGCTCACACTTGTAATCCCAGCACTTTGGAAGGCCAAGGCCGGGGCCGACAGATCACTTGAGGTCGGGAGGTTGAGACCAGCCTGGCCAACATGGTGAAACCCCATCTTTACTAAAAATACAAAAATTAGCTGGTGGTTATCGTGCATGCCTATAATCCCAGCTACTTGGGAGGCTGAGGCAGTAGAATCACCTAAACCCAGGAGGTGGAGTTTGCAGTGAGCCGCGATTGCCCCACTGTACTCCAGCCTGGACAACAAGCAAGACTCTGTCTCAAAACAAAAACAAAAACAAAAATAAACAACCAAACAAAAGAGAGTCAGATATTCCAGAATGGCCACAGGACATGGAACCAGTGCTTGGTCACACTCGGGGGATTTCACAAGCTCTTTCCCGAGGAGAACTGGAGACAGATGTCAACACCCAGTATGAATTCTTTGGGATACAATGACTATAACTGACATACAGTGCATTTTATGTTACCTGGATTCCTGAATATGAACCCAGTTATTTTCAACAAATTTGTGTTGTTTCAAAAATCCTCATAAAGGCTGGATGTGGTGGCTCATCCCTGCAATCCCAGCAATTTGGGAGGCCAAGGTGGGAGGATCGCTTGAGTCCACGAGTTTGAGTCCAACCTGGACAACATAGTGAAACTCTGTATCTAAAAATAAAATTTAAAAATTAGGTGGGTGTGGTGGTGTGCACCTTTAGTCCTAGCTACTTAGGAGGCTGAGGCAGAAGAATTACTTGAGCTCAGGAGTTTGAGGCTGCAGTGAGCTATGACCATGCCACTGTGCTCCAGCCTGGAAAACAGAATGAGATGCTGTCTCTAAAAAAAACAAACAAAAAATGAAACCTCTAGAAACACCCTAGACTTAGCTGCTGCAACAAATAACTACGGTTGATTCAGTAGCTTAATACCCTAGAAATTTCTCACTCACAAAATGGTCCAATGTAGATGTTTGTGGCCAGCAGGGACATTTGCACCACGTGGTGATTTAGGGACCCAATTCCTTCCATCTGTGGATCTGTCCTGTCCTAGGGGTTCAAGCTCTCTTCATTGAGACGCCGGAAGGGGGAAGCAACGTTTTACCTGCTGTTGTCATTGAAGTTGACCCCTCACCACTCAGTGTAGCCTCAGAAAAGAAATCTGAGCGAATCTGATTAATTATTCTAAGGCCTGGTTTGATGAGGGTCTTGAACCAATGTGGAAAATGACACTTAGAAGTAAGTCCACTGGGAGATCTCTGGGAAAGGCTTTCTTTCCCTTAAGGAAGAGTTACAGGGGAGTTGCTCTTTCTTCTTTTCTTTCTCTGAACGATGGTGTCTCTCTCCTGTTCCCTTTTACCATATGATGTGCCTGTCCCCCCTTCACCTTCCGCCATGAGTGGAAGCTTCCTGAGGCCGCACCAGAGGCAGGTGCCAGCAGCATGCTTCTTGTACAGCCTGCAGAACCACGGGCCAAATAAACCTCTTTATGAATTACCCAGTCTCAGATATTCCTTTATAGCAATGCTGATAAACACAGTTTATTATTGAGATTTTTCTATTTGCAATTATAAGAAAATACATACTGGAAATGGAGCTGAAATGAGTCAGAGGCTTTTGTCAGTTTTCAAAATATTATTTACCAGGAGTATTTGATACTTGTATGTTTCATGTAAAAAAAGTAACATGTTTTTTACCAGCTCCCAACTGATTGCATGTCCATTGTGCATTGGGGGTTGTTTCATTGTCAGTTGAAGTAGCTGCTTAAACTGAAATAGTTTATTTTGCAACTTACTTGATTGCTAATTGTTAAATGTTACTGTGTCTTTTGATCATGAGCATATCCTAGAAGAAGCCATTTGCCTATGAGAATTCCAGTGCACACCAAACTGACCCTAATAGGTCTGATTTTGCTGGTGAACTTGAATAGTAGGAAACCCCATTGCTTTTGTTGTCTTTCTTTAAGAAAATGACATAAGGTGCACAGTGATTGCACAGTTTCCCTTAATCCCCAGTAAAAAGTTGGCTTTCAGAATTAATTCAGCATTGATCTATTGCTTCGTGACCCACATCAGTCAATTGAATAATAATGGAAAATGCTTTGGGTTCATTAATAGCTATTTGGAACATTCCCAGGGTAAAAAATACAGTGTCTGTTATTATTAATCACAAAATGACCCTTTTACTGTTTAGAAATTGTACAGAACATTACGATGAAGTTTATTTCGGTTCAGAACTTGATTACAGTTCTGCCCATCTGCAGTAGGAATTTCCTTGTGGAGCTCCAACCATGCGGTTTTATTGCTTGGGCTTTAGTAGTACTGAGAACACATTGTTAGAGAAAATGGTCCATTAATCTCAGTGGCAACAGTTTAGTTTAGCCCATCCCTATAAATCCGTGATACAAGTTTTAACATGATGCAGATGTTACTGTGATTCTAGAGATGAACACTTTCTTTATTCTGTGCTATCCCACTTCATGAGTATATTTTCTCCCTTGGACAGAAAATTAAAGTGCTCACAAGACTTATTTTTAAAGGCATTTTTTCTCTTCTTCAGTGTGTGGGAATTAAATAAACGCCTTTGATTCTGGCTTTGCCATGGATGCTTTTCTTGAGCCAAATAGCCTAATTCTGTGTTTTAAGTTCTACCTGATTCTTTTTGCAGTATAATAATGCATTTCCTGAAGAGTAAAATTGAGCAGTGGAGGATGGAACCATTCATTCATTCAATACATGTTTATTGAAGACCTACAGGACACAGCCTTTGCACCAAGGACACTCACAGACAGGTAAACAAGTCATTAAAACGCTTTGCGATGAGAGCTGCAGCTGAGGAAAGCACCGTAAGTGAGTAGTGAAGATGGAGCAGCTGATTCAGCCTTGATGGGGCAGTATGAAATTTGTGGGAGAGGCCGGACGCAGTGGCTCATGCCTGTAATCCCAGCACTTTGGGAGACCAAGGCGGGCGGATCACGTGAGGTCAGGAGTTCAAGACAATCCTGGCCAACATGGCGAAACCCTGTCTCTACTAAAAATACAAAAATGAGCTGGGTGTGTTGGTGGGTGCCTGTAATCCCAGCTACTCAGGAGGCTGAGGCAGGAGAATTATTTGAACCCAAGAGGAAGAGGTTGCAGTGAGTAGAGATCACACCACTGCACTCCAGCCTGGGGGACAGAACCAGACTCCATCTCAAAAAAAAAAAAAAAAAAAAAAAGAAGAAGAAAGAAAGAAATTTGTTGGAGAAGATAATGTTTAAACTCAGTCTTGAAGGATAAATGGGCATTAGCAGAAGAAAGACCTCCTAGGCAAAGGCAGTAACATGGGGAAGGAACAGAGAGGCTTGAGAGAATATGATGCATTCCAGAGAACTTCGAGGATTTTATATGAAGGATTTTAGTACAGGAAGGTCTGTGTTGAGGGGTGGTAAAATTTGAGGTTAGAAATGTGGCCAGGACCAGATCCCAATAGGGTTTATAGGTAATAAAAGTAATACTTCCCCTAAATGGGATCAAGAGTTATGAAAAGATTTCATGCAGCAGAGAGGTTCAGTCACCTTGTGGAAGACACATTTCTGACATGGGGAATGGGTTGAAGGATGGGATTGGAGGCAGGGGAAACGTGGCAAGAGTAATTGGGGAGATGTGCTCAGGTGTCACAAGTTGGAGGCTGGTGATAGTGTTACTGGGATGTAGTAGGTAGAGGCAGGTTGCTACTAAATGTTCTATAACACATAAGATAATTCCCACATCAAAAAGTTAACTAGACCAGAATTTCAATGGTGATGAGGTTGAGAAACCCTGGGTAACAGTATGAAAAATATTTCTAAGCCTAGTGAGTTGGCTAACTTGCACTTTTGTTATGATTACTTGGATATTACACAAACACAGAACTAACAAGTAGAGATGCATCTGCTCCCTGATAGAAGTATACAGAATATTAGGGCCAGAGTCGCCTTCAAGGTCAGCTAGCAGTGTCTTTCTTTCTCAAGCTCTCTCATTAAAGATAAATTCCCATGTTTTAATGCAAAACCCTAAAGAATAAAGAGGGAGAGGTGCAATTCCTCTCGCTGTTTCAGGCAGTTCCTGGGGCACCTTCCAGAAACCCTGGGATTCTGCTCCACACAGTTTGAAAAATACTTATCTAGTTTCACAATGCCTTAGTCAACCTATAAGAAAATGGAAACTTAGAGAGATTAAGTGATTTTCCTAGGATCGCGTGTCTGGCTGGTGACAGATCAAGGTCTTCCAATTCCAAGCCCTCCCACAACAGAGCAGGCAAAAAATTAAACCACTTATTCTTGCTCTTTTTTTTCATTCCACCAAACTATATCTGTATGGTCTATTGAAATACGCAATAAAATAATATACACACACACACACACACACAGACAACTAATTATATATAATTAGTTATATATAATTAGTTATGTATATGTATTAGTTATACATATGACTTTGCTAATACAAAATATATACATAGTTTGCTAATATATAATTTAAAAAGCAATATACAATTATATATAATTACAACATACAATTATATATCATATATAATTATGTATTATATAATATATGCAGTATATGTATATTATTATATTATATGTAATATGTTATATACAATTGTATTTATAATTGTTATTATATTATATATAATATATAATTATATATTATAATTTTAATAATTTGTTTTATATATATTGCACATATATAAAAGTTTGCGGCCAGGTGCAGTGGCTCATGCCTGTAATCCCAGCACTTTGGGAGGCCGAGGCTGGTGGATAATGAGGTCAGGAGATTGAGACCATCCTGGCTAACACGGTGAAACCCTGTCTCTACTATAGATACATAAAAAATTGGCCGGGCGTGGTGGTGGGCACCTGTGGTCCCAGCTACTTGGGAGGCTGAGGCAGGAGAATGGTGTGAACCTGGGAGGTGGAGCTTGCAGTGAGCCGAGATAGCACCACTGCACTCCAGCCCAGGCCACAGAGCAAAACCCCGTCTCAAAAAAAAAAAAAAAAAATTTACTAGGACTGCTATAGCAAAATCCCACAGACTGGATGGCTCAAACAACAGAAATTTATTTTCTCATAGTCCTGGAGGCTGGAAATCTGAAATCAAGGTATCTGCAGAGTTGGTTTCTTCTAAGTCCTCCCCCTTTGGCTTCCAAATGGCTGTGTTCTCCGTGTGTCTCCACTTGTTTGTGTTTAAATTTCTTCTTCTTTTTTTTTTAATTTTCTTTTTTTTTTTCTAGAGACAGGGTCTCATGCTGTTGCCTAGGCTGGAGTCCAGTGTAGCAATCATGGCTCATTGCAGCCTCGAACTCCTGGGTTCAAGTGATCCTCCTGCCTCAGCCTCACAAAGCTTTGCAATTACAGGCATGAGCCACCATGCTCAGCCCCAAATTTCTTCCTCTAAGAAACCAGTCATATTGGAATAGAGCCCACCCTAATCATCTCATTTTAACATAATTACTTCTTTAAAGGCTCTGTCTCCAAATACAGCCACATTTTGAGGTACCAGGGTTAGGACTTCAACACGTGAATTTTGCAGGGACACAGTTCATCCCATAAGGATATAGAGATATGAAGTTTGTGTTTGTTTAAGGGTGATGATTACTCTCAAATCTTCCAGCAGAGTGCTGCTATCTGCCTTATTATATGATATGAGACCTGTTCTTATTTATGAAATGGGAATGCAGTAACAGACCCTTTCCACCAGGTCTCTCACTGTAAGAGAGATCTACAGAAAGAATTGTAAAATATCTAATATTAGGAAGTGCTCCAAAGATACTCAATGCGCTGTGAGGCTCTTTGATAAAAATCTTTAAATAAATTTTGCACACCAGTAAGTCTGAATTATAATTATATTGCATTACTGTTCCCGCCACGAGCACATTTGTGACAAAGTTGGGAGCTCCCCAAGCACTTTCTGCATGCTAGGATTCTAGAAAGCTGACCTGAGGAAACAGAGGTAAGGGACTCAACACTCATTAGCTTTTGGAATTTATCAGAAATGTGAGCTTTGAGATTTTATGCCTGCCGCTTTCTACCTTTAGAAACCTAGGAGCTTATGTTCAAACTCAATTTTTGAACTTTGGAGAATGGGTTTCTAGTCTTGCGCTTGAATTGTGTTGTTGAAGACTTTCATGTAAAATATCTGTATTCATTTGTTCAGTGTGGGGTTTGTTCAAAGCAAGTGATGCCTCCTAACTTTGGGATGATATGCACATCTGGGTTGGGAGAATTCTCTACACAAGAGAGAGAAAATTTGATGGTGTTACTTTATGTATGTCCAAAAAGAAATAAAGACCTTACAAAGTTGTGATTTTGATATAAACAGACAAAACTACTGTTTGGGAATCACTTTTTGGAAAGCAGTGACTGAGATGGGCCTCGGGAGAGGAGTTCCTGCTGCTGAAGTGTGTGCCGTTAACACTCTGTGTCTGTCTTCACTGTCCTAGCCCTGGCTCGTGTTCCCTCCTGCCTGGGTTCCTGCTGAAGCCCTCACCTCCCCGCCCATCCTTCCCACTCCCCAAGCCAGCAGAGCGATCTGCCAAAAACGCCATCTGATCGCACTGCTCCCCTACTCCTCTTGGAAACCTTTGCGTGATTCTTCATTCCTTAGAGACCAATGTCCATCTGA
This sequence comes from Nomascus leucogenys, assembly GCF_006542625.1. Classification (NCBI taxonomy): domain Eukaryota; kingdom Metazoa; phylum Chordata; class Mammalia; order Primates; family Hylobatidae; genus Nomascus; species Nomascus leucogenys. Next base: position 46,224,263 of record NC_044398.1, on the reverse strand, counting down.
GCTTGGTGTCTAGATCTCTCATATTCCATGCCTTCCCCTTAATTCCCTCTTCACCTCTGAATCCCGAGCCTAATCCGCCAATCCCACTTCCTTTCCTCTGAACCTTTGTTCAAACGGTCTTCTATTCTTTGCACACCATCATTTCTGTTTTGTCACCTGTCAGAGATCCATTTCTTGAATTGCAATTCTCCCCTCCTCCCCAGGAACCTTCTCAGGTCACCTCAACACAACCCAACTTTGTTAGCTGCTGGACATCTCACCATTTACCTTGCATCTGAGCATTTATTTATGTACCAGATTTTCTTTTTTTCTTTTTTAATTATACTTTAGGTTTTAGGGTACATGTGCACAATGTGCAGGTTTGTTACATATGTATCCATGTGCCATGTTGATTTCCTGCACCCATTAACTCATCATTTAGCATTAGGTATATCTCCTAATGCTGTCCCTCCCCCCTCCTCCAACCCCACAACAGTCCCCGGAGTGTGATGTTCCCCTTCCTGTGTCCATGAGTTCTCACTGTTCAATTCCCACCTATGAGTGAGAACATGCGGTGTTTGGTTTTGTCCTTGCAATAGTTTACTGAGAATGATGTTTTCCAGTTTCATCCATGTCCCTACAAAGGACATGAACTCATCATTTTTTATGGCTGCATAGTATTCCATGGTGTATATGTGCCACATTTTCTTAATCCAGTCTATCATTGTTGGACATTTGGGTTGGTTCCAACTCTTTGCTATTGTGAATAGTGCCGCAATAAACATACGTGTGCATGTGTCTTTATAGCAGCATGATTTATAGTCCTTTGGGTATATACCCAGTAATGGGATGGCTGGGTCAAATGGTATTTCTAGTTCGAGATCCCTGAGGAATCGCCACACTGACTTCCACAATGGTTGAACTAGTTTACAGTCCCACCAACAGTGTAAAAGTGTTCCTATTTCTCCACATCCTCTCCAGCACCTGTTGTTTCCTGATTTTTTAATGATGGCCATTCTAACTGGTGTGAGATGGTATCTCATTGTGGTTTTGATTTGCATTTCTCTGATGGCCAGTGATGATGAGCATTTCTTCATGTGTTTTTTGGCTGCATAAATGTCTTCTTTTGAGAAGTGTCTGTTCATGTCCTTTGCCCACTTTTTGATGGGGTTGTTTGTTTTTTTCTTGTAAATTTGTTTGAGTTCATTGTAGATTCTGGATATTAGCCCTTTGTCAGATGAGTAGGTTGCAAAAATTTTCTCCCATTCTGTAGGTTGCCTATTCAGTCTGATGGTAGTTTCTTTTGCTGTGCAGAAGCTCTTTAGTTTAATTAGATCCCATTTGTCAATTTTGGCTTTTGTTGCCATTGCTTTTGGTGTTTTAGACATGAAGTCCTTGCCCACGCCTATGTCCTGAATGGTGTTGCCTAGGTTTTCTTGTAGGATTTTAATGGTTTTAGGTCTAACATTTAAGTCTTTCATCCATCTTGAATTAATTTTTGTATAAGGTGTAAGGAAGGGATCCAGTTTCAGCTTTCTACATATGGCTAGCCAGTCTTCCCAGCACCATTTATTAGGGAATCCTTTCCCCATTTCTTGTTTTTGTCAGGTTTGTCAAAGATCAGATAGTTGTAGATACGCGGCATCATTTCTGACGGCTCTGTTCTGTTCCATTGATCTATGTCTCTGTTGTGGTACCAGTACCATGCTGTTTTGGTTACTGTAGCCTTATAGTATAGTTTGAAGTCAGGTAGCGTGATGCCTCCAGCTTTGTTCTTTTGGCTTAGGATTGACTTGGCGATGCGGGCTCTTTTTTGGTTCCATATGAACTTTAAAGTAGTTTTATCCAATTCTGTGAAGAAAGTCATTGGTAGCTTGATGGGGATGGCATTGAATCTATAAATTACCTTGGGCAGTGTGGCCATTTTCACGATATTGATTCTTCCTACCCATGAGCATGGAATGTTCTTCCATTTGTTTGTATCCTCTTTTATTTCATTGAGCAGTGGTTTGTAGTTCTCCTTGAAGAGGTCCTTCACATCCCTTGTAAGTTGGATTCCTAGGTATTTTATTCTCTTTGAAGCAATTGTGAATGGGAGTTCACTCATGATTTGGCTCTCTGTTTGTCTGTTATTGGTATACAAGAATGCTTGTGATTTTTGTACATTGATTTTGTATCCTGAGACTTTGCTGAAGTTGCTTATCAGCTTAAGGAGATTTTGGGCTGAGACAATGGGGTTTTCTAGATATACAATCATGTCATCTGCAAACAGGGACAATTTGACTTCCTCTTTTCCTAATTGAATACCCTTTATTTCCTTCTCCTGCCTGATTGCTCTGGCCAGAACTTCCAGCACTATGTTGAATAGGAGCAGTGAGAGAGGGCATCCCTGTCTTGTGCCAGTTTTCAGAGGGAATGCTTCCAGTTTTTGCCCATTCAGTATGATATTGGCTGTGGGTTTGTCATAGATAGCTCTTATGATTTTGAGATACATCCCATCAATACCTAATTTATTGAGAGTTTTTAGCATGAAGGGTTGTTGAATTTTGTCAAAGGCCTTTTCTGCATCTATTGAGATAATCATGTGGTTTTTGTCTTTGGTTCTGTTTATATGCTGGATTACATTTATTGATTTACGTATGTTGAACCAGCCTTGCATCCCAGGGATGAAGCCCACTTGATTATGGTGGATAAGCTTTTTGATGTGCTGCTGGATTCGGTTTGCCAGTATTTTATTGAGGATTTTTGCATGAATGTTCATCAAGGATATTGGTCTGAAATTCTCTTTTTTGGTTATGTCTCTGCCAGGCTTTGGTATCAGGATGATGCTGGCTTCATAAAATGTGTTAGGGAGGATTCCCTCTTTTTCTATTGATTGGAATAGTTTCAGAAGGAATGGTACCAGTTCCTCCTTGTACCTCTGGTAGAATTCGGCTGTGAATCCATCAGGTCCTGGACTCTTTTTGGTTGGTAAGCTATTGATTATTGCCACAATTTCAGAACCTGTTATTGGTCTATTCAGAGATTCAACTTCTAAAGTTGAAATGAAGGAAAAAATGTTAAGGGCAGCCAGAGAGAAAGGTCGGGTTACCCACAAAGGGAAGCCCATCAGACTAACAGCTGATCTCTCCGCAGAAACTCTACAAGCAAGAAGAGAGTGGGGGCCGATATTCAACATTCTTAAAGAAAAGAATTTTCAACCCAGAATTTCATATCCAGCCAAACTAAGCTTCATAAGTGAAGGAGAAATAAAATACTTTACAGACAAGCAAACGCTGAGTGATTTTGTCACCACCAGGCCTGCCCTAAAAGAGCTCCTGAAGGAAGCACTAAACATGGATAGGAACAACCGGTACCAGCCACTGCAAAAACATGCCAAATTGTAAAGACCATCGAGGCTAGGAAGAAACTGCATCAATTAACGAGCAAAATAACCAATTAACATCATAATGACAGGATCAGATTCACACATAACAATATTAACGTTAAATGTAAATGGGCAAAATGCTCCAATTAAAAGACACAGACTGGCAAACTGGATAAGGAGTCAGGACCCATCAGTATGCTGTATTCAGGAAACCCATCTCACGTGCAGAGACACACATAGACTCAAAATAAAGGGATGGAGGAAGATCTATCAAGCAAATGGAAAACAAAAAAAAGGCAGGGGTCGCAATCCTAGTCTCTGATAAAATAGACTTTAAACCAACAAAGATCAAAAGAGACAAAGAAGGCCATTACATAATGGTAAAGGGATCAATTCAACAAGAAGAGCTAACTATCCTAAATATATATGCACCCAACACAGGAGCACCCAGATTCATAAAGCAAGTCCTGAGTGACATACAAAGGGACTTAAACTCCCACACAATAATAATGGGAGATTTTAACATCCCACTGTCAACATTAGACAGATCAATGAGACAGAAAGTTAACAAGGATATCCAGGAATTGAACTCAGCTCTACACAAAGTGGACCTAATAGACATCTACAGAACTCTCCACCCCAAATCAACAGAATATACATTTTTTTCAGCACCACACCACACCTATTCCAAAATTGACCACATAGTTGGAAGTAAAGCTCTCCTCAGCAAATGTAAAAGAACAGAAATTATAACAAACTGTCTTTCAGACCACAGTGCAATCAAACTAGAACTCAGGATTAAGAAACTCACTCAAAACCGCTCAACTACATGGAAACTGAACGACCTGCTCCTGAATGACTATTGGCTACATAATGAAATGAAGGCAGAAATAAAGATGTTCTTTGAAACCAACGAGAACAAAGACACAACATACCAGAATCTCTGGGACACGTTCAAAGCAGTGTGTAGAGGGAAATTTATAGCACTAAATGCCCACAAGAGAAAGCAGGAAAGATCCAAAATTGACACCCTAACATCACAATTAAAAGAACTAGAGAAGCAAGAGCAAACACATTCAAAAGCTAGCAGAAGGCTAGAAATAACTAAAATCAGAGCAGAACTGAAGGAAATAGAAACACAAAAAACCCTTCAAAAAATTAATGAATCCAGGAGCTGGTTTTTTGAAAAGATCAACAAAATTGATAGACCGCTAGCAAGACTAATAAAGAAGAAAAGAGAGAAGAATCAAATAGATGCAATAAAAAATGACAAAGGGGATATCACCACCGATCCCACAGAAATACAATCTACCATCAGAGAATACTACAAACACCTCTATGCAAATAAACTAGAAAATCTAGAAGAAATGGATAAATTCCTTGACAAGTACACCCTCCCAGATTTTCTTGTACCCTGCAACCTAAAAGAGTAGAACTGTGTCTCAATCATGGGTCATTTGTTCCCCAATACAGAGGCCAAAGTGCATTGTACAGAGGACATCCTCAACAAGTATTAGCTGAATTATAGAAATGGAACCATTTAGCTATTAATGATGAAAATTTACCCTGTCTGTAAAGGTTTTGGATATGCTGTCCATGCCATGCAATTTGAAGCCATAACCTCTACACCAGACGAGTGAACTTGGATGTGACTGAGCTGTGGAGCTGTTGAAAGGTGATCTTGCTTCTCAGGGGTGAGTGGATTTCCAGTTTAGGTGGCTCAGCTTGTTGCTGAGTAATGGTAATGAATGAAGTGCTGATAATGAATGAAGTCCTGATATGACATTCTTCTTGTACTTGGTGGTTTTGATAGATGAATGTTAACATCCAGTGAGCATAACAAACTAGAACTGGTTTTCTTTCAAAAGCAATGGCTTGTTTGGAAAACCTTGATACAGTTGGATATGCAGTGTGGAGTTTCTATAGTCACATCTCATGATGGGCCCTGAATTCGGATGTAATTTCTATATACTGCTTCATATTGTTGTTCTAATTGAGCATCACTTTCCATTCACGGAACTCATTTGTTTTATTGTTTTATAGCCAAATGTTTTATTGTTTTATTGTTGTTGTTTAATTGTGTTGTTTAATTTCTCTTTTGCCTGATCAGTTTTGCCAATAGTTTATTCATTTTGAATTTTTTCCCCTAAGAACTTACTTTTGCTTGTGTTGTTTCTTTTCATTGATTTTTTTGTTGTCTTTTTAATTGATTTCTATATGGAAAATGAGTTCCGTGGCAAATGCCTCATGAAATTTCCTAGGATTTAATGATTGAGGCTGATCTGCTTACAGAAAGTATTTTATGGGTGGGATATGCGTAGACTGAAGACATTATATTTACTATATTTTAAAATATATTTTAGCTTTTGTATTTTTTTCTAGTGACTTTTTATTTATTTATTTATTTATATTTTTGAGAAGGAGTCTTGCTCTGTAACCCAGATTGGAGTGCAGTGGCATGATCTTGGCTCACTGCAACCTCCGCTTCCTGGGTTCAAGTGATTCTCCTGCTTCAGCCTCCAAGTAGCTGGGATTATTATGGAGAATCATGCGCCACCACGTCTGGCTAATTTTTGTGTGTATTTTTTAGTAGAGATAGGCCAGGCTGGCCTCGAACTCCTGACCTCAGGTGATCCGCTCACTTCGGCCTCCCAAAGTACTGGGATTACAGGAGTGAGCTACTGTGCCCAGCCCGTATTGACTTTAATTTGATACGCTTCGAGTATATAATTTCTTACTGATGTTCACAGCATTATTTCTCACTGTTCTTCCTAGAGGAGTCAAGTGGATTTACTTGCTGTACAATGAACACTCTGGTGTAATTTTGCTCATACTCTTCCTCGGTCTGCATGCATTTTATTATTCCTAGTGTTGTTTAATTTCTCTTTTGCCTGATCAGTTTTGCCAATAGTTTATTCATTTTGAATTTTTTCCCCTAAGAACTTACTTTTGCTTGTGTTGTTTCTTTTCATTGATTTTTTTGTTGTCTTTTTAATTGATTTCTATATGGATCTTTATTATTTCCTTCTATGTCCTCCAGATTTGTCTGTGGTCTTTTTTTTGGTTCTGTTTATTCATACAAAATTTTATTGTATTATTGAGTTGTAATTTACATAACATAAAGTTCATGATTGTTAAGTATATAATTAAATGAGTATTAGCAGATTTATAGAGTTGTGCAATTATCAGTACAATTTAGCTCTGGAACTTTTCCATTATTCCCAAAATTTCTCGTGAGCCTGTTTTCATTTTTTGCTCCCATTCTTCCTTCCACAAGCCCTAAGCAACCACTGATCTACCTTCTATGTTTAATAAATTTGCCTTTTCTGGACATTGGCTATAAATGGAATAATACAATATGTAATTTTGGGGGTCTCGCATGTTTCATTTTGCAAAATGTTTTTGAGGTTCATCCATATTATACCATGCATTGGTATCTTGTTCTTTTTTACTGCTGACTAATATTCTGTTGTATAGATATACAATATTTTATGTATCTATTCACCATTGTTTCCAGTCTTTAGCTATTATGACTAACACTGCTATGAACATTATACAAGTCTTTGTGTGATTATATATTTCCATTTCTTTTGGGTATGCTTCTAAGAATTGCCGAGTTGTATGGTAATTTTCTATTTCACTTTTTAAGAAACTGCCCAGCAGTTTTCCAAAATGTCTATGCTATTTTACATTCTCATCACCAATGAATGAGGGTTTCAATTTCTCCATATTCTTATCAACACTTGGCATTGTCTGTCTTTTTGAATATTGTCATTCTAGTAGATGTATAGTGATATTCTCATTGTGGTTTTTTTTATTTTTTTATTTTGTCTTCTCTTTTGTTTCTTTTTTTAAAATTTTATTATTGTTATTATACTTTAAGTTTTAGGGTACATGTGCACAATGTGCAGATTTGTTACATATGTATACATGTGCCATGTTGGTGTGCTGTACCCATTAACTCGTCATTTAGCATTAGATATATCTCCTAATGCTATCCCTCCCCCTTTCCCCCACCCCACAACAGTCCCCAGTGTGTGATGTTCCCATTCCTTTGTCCATGTGTTCTCATTGTTCAATTCCCACCTATGAGTGAGAACATGCGGTGTTTGGTTTTTTGTCCTTGCGATAGTTTGCTGAGAATGATGGTTTCCAGCTTCATCCATGTCCCTACAAAGGACATGAACTCAACATTTTTTATGGCTGCATAGTATTCCATGGTGTATATGTGCCACATTTTCTTAATCCAGTCTATCATTGTTGGACATTTGGGTTGGTTCCAAGTCTTTGCTATTGTGAATAGTGCTGCCATAAACATACGTGTGCATGTGTCCTTATAGCAGCATGATTTATAATGCTTTGGGTATATACCCAGTAATGCGATGTCTGGGTCAAATGGTATTTCTAGCTCTAGATCCCTGAGGAATTGCCACACTGACTTCCACAATGGTTGAACTAGTTTACAGTCCCACCAACAGTGTAAAAGTGTTCCTATTTCTCTACATCCTCTCCAGCACCTGTTGTTTCCTGACTTTTTAATGATCGCCATTCTAACTGGTGTGAGATGATATCTCATTGTGGTTTTGATTTGCATTTCCCTGATGGCCAGTGATGATGAGCATTTTTTCATGTGTTTTTTGGCTGCATAAATGTCTTCTTTTGAAGTGTCTGTTCATATCCTTTGCCCACTTTTTGATGGGATTGTTTTTTTCTTGTAAATTTATTTGAGTTCATTGTAGATTCTGGATATTAGTCCTTTGTCAGATGAGTAGGTTGCGAAATTTTTCTCCCATTCTGTAGGTTGCCTGTTCACTCTGATGGTAGTTTCTTTTGCTGTGCAGAAGCTCTTTAGTTTAATTAAATCCCATTTGTCAATTTTGGCTTTTGTTGCCATTGCTTTTGGTGTTTTAGACATGAAGTCTTTTTTTTTTTTTTGAGACGGAGTCTCGCTCTGTCGCCCAGGCTGGAGTGCAGTGGCACAATCTCTGCTCACTGCAAGCTCCGCCTCCCGGGTTCACACCATTCTCCTGCCTCAGCCTCTCTGAGTAGCTGGGACTACAGGTGCCCGCCACCACGCCCGGCTAATTTTTTTGTATTTTTAGTAGAGACGGGTTTTCACCGTGGTCTCGCTCTCCTGACCTCATGATCCGCCCGCCTCAGCCTCCCAAAGTGCTGGGATTACAAGCGTAAGCCACCACGCCCGGCCAGACATGAAGTCTTTGCCCATGCCTATGTCCTGAATGGTATTGCCTAGGTTTTCTTCTAGGGTTTTTATGGCTTTAGGTCTAACATGTAAGTCTTTAATCCATCTTGAATTAATTTTTGTATAAGGTGTAAGGAAGGGATCCAGTTTCAGATTTCTACATATGGCTAGCCAGTTTTCCCAGCACTATTTATTGAATAGGGAATCCTTTCTCCATTTCTTGTTTATGTCAGGTTTGTCAAAGATCCAATGTTTGTAGATATGCGGCATTATTTCTGAGGGCTCTGTTCTGTTCCATTGGTCTATATCTCTGTTTTGGTACCAGTACCATGCTGTTTTGGTTACTGTAGACTTGTAGTATAGTTTGGAGTCAGGTAGTGTGATGCCTCCAGCTTTGTTCTTTTGGCTTAGGATTGACTTGGCAATATGGGCTCTTTTTTGGTTCCATATGAACTTTAAAGTAGTTTTTTCCAATTCTATGAAGAAAGTCATTGGTAGCTCGATGGGGATGGCATTGAATCTATAAATTACCTTGGACAGTATGGCCATTTTCACGATATTGATTCTTCCATTTGTTTGTGTCCTCTTTTATTTCACTGAGCAGTGGTTCGTAGTTCTCCTTGAAGAGGTCCTTCACATCCCTTGTAAGTTGGATTCCTAGATACTTTATTCTCTTTGAAGCAATTGTGAATGGGAGTTCACTCATGATTTGGCTCTCTGTTTGTCTGTTATTGGTGTATAGGAATGCTTGTGATTTTTGCACATTGATTTTGTATCCTGAGACTTTGCTGAAGTTGCTTATCAGCTTAAGGAGATTTTGGGCTGAGATGATGGGGTTTTCTAGATATACAATCATGTCTGCAAACAGGGACAATTTGACTTCCTCTTTTCCTAATTGAATGCCCTTTATTTCCTTCTCCTGCCTGATTGCCCTGGCCAGAACTTCCAACACTATGTTGAATAGGAGTGGTGAGAGAGGGAATCCCTGTCTTGTGCCAGTTTTCAAAGGGAATGCTTCCAGTTTTTGCCCATTCAGTATGATATTGGCTGTGGGTTTGTCATAGATAGCTCTTATGATTTTGAGATACATCCCATCAATACCTAATTTATTGAGAGTTTTTAGCATGAAGGGTTGTTGAATTTTGTCAAAGGCCTTTTCTGCATCTATCAAGATGATCATGTGGTTTTTGTCTTTGGTTCTGTTTATATGCTGGATTACGTTTACTGATTTTCGCATGTTGAACCAGCCTTGCATCCCAGGGTTGAAGCCCACTTGATCATGGTGGATAAGCTTTTTGATGTGCTGCTGGATGTGGTTTGCCAGTATTTTATTGAGGATTTTTGCATCAATGTTCATCAAGGATATTGGTCTAAAATTCTCTTTTTTTGTTGTGTCTCTGCCAGGCTTTGGTATCAGGATGATGCTGGCCTCATAAAATGAGTTAGGAAGGATTCCCTCTTTTGCTATTGATTGGAATAGTTTCAGAAGGAATGGTACCAGCTTCTCCTTGTACCTCTGGTAGAATTCAGCTGTGAATCCATCTGGTCCTGGACTTTTTTTGGTAGGTAAGCTATTAATTATTGCCTCAATTTCAGAACCTGTTATTGGTCTATTCAGAGATTCAACTTCTTCCTGGTTTAGTCTTGGGAGGGTGTATGTGTGGAGGAATTTACCCATTTCTTCTAGATTTTCTAGCTTATTTGCGTAGAGGTGTTTATAGTATTCTCTGATGGTAGTTTGTATTTCTGTGGAATTGGTGGTGATATCCCCTTTGTCATTTTTTATTGCATCTATTTGATTCTTCTCTCTTTTCTTCTTTATTAGTCTTGCTAGCAGTCCATCAATTTTGTTGATCTTTTCAAAAAACCAGCTCCTGGATTCATTAATTTTTTGAAGGGTTTTTGTGTCTCTATTTCCTTCAGTTCTGCTCTGATCTTAGTTATTTCTTGCCTTCTGCTAGCCTTTGAATGTGTTTGCTCTTGCTTCTCTAGTTCTTTTAATTGTGATGTTAGGGTGTCAATTTTAGATCTTGCCTGCTTTCTCTTGTGGGCATTTAGTGCTATAAATTTCCCTCTACACACTGCTTTGAATGTGTCCCAGAGATTCTGGTATGTTGTGTCTTTGTTCTCATTGGTTTCAAAGAACATCTTTATTTCTGCCTTCATTTCGTCATGTAGCCAGTAGTCATTCAGGAGCAGGTCATTCAATTTCCATGTAGTTGAGTGGTTTTGAGTGAGTTTCTTAATCCTGAGTTCTAGTTTGATTGCACTGTGGTCTGAGAGACAGTTTGTTATAATTTCTGTTCTTTTGCATTTGCTGAGGAGAGCTTTACTTCCAACTATGTGGTGAATTTTGGAATAGGTGTGGTGTGGTGCTGAAAAGAATGTATATTCTGTTGATTTGGGGTGGAGAGTTCTGTAGATGTCTATTAGGTCCGCTTGGTGCAGAGCTGAGTTCAATTCCTGGATATCCTTGTTAACTTTCTGTCTCGTTGATCTGTCTAATGTTGACAGTCGGGTGTTAAAGTCTCCCATTATTATTGTATGGGAGTCTAAGTCTCTTTGTATGTCACTCAGGACTTGCTTTATGAATCTGGATGCTCCTGTATTGGGTGCATATATATTTAGGGTAGTTGGCTCTTCTTGTTGAATTGATCTCTTTACCATTATGTAATGGCCTTCTTTGTCTCTTTTGATCTTTGTTGGTTTAAAGTCTGTTTTATCAGAGACTAGGATTGCAACCCCTGCCTTTTTCTGTTTTCCATTTGCTTGGTAGATCTTCCTCCATCCCTTTGTTTTGAGCCTATGTGTGTCTCTGCATGTGAGTTGGGTTTCCTGAATACAACACACTGATGAGTCTTGACTCTATCCAATTTGCCAGTCTGTGTCTTTTAATTGGAGCATTTTGCCCGTTTACATTTAAGGTTAATATTGTTATGTGTGAATTTGATCCTGTCATTATGATGTTAGCTCGTTATTTTGCTCATTAGTTGATGCAGTTTCTTCCTAGCCTTGATGGTCTTTACAGTTTGGCATATTTTTGCAGTGGCTGGTACCAGTTGTTCCTTTCCATGTTTAGTGCTTCTTTCAGGAGCTCTTTTAGGGAAGGCCTGGTGGTGACAAAATCTCTCAGCATTTGCTTGTCTGTAAAGGATTTTATTTCTCCTTCACTTATGAAGCTTAGTTTGGCTGGATATGAAATTCTGGGTTGAAAATTCTTTTCTTTAAGAATGTTGAATATCAGCCCCCACTCTCTTCTGGCTTGTAGAGTTTCTGCAGAGAGATCAGCTGTTAGTCTGATGGGCTTCCCTTTGTGGGTAACCCGACCTTTCTCTCTGGCTGCCCTTAACATTTTTTCCTTCATTTCAACTTTGGTGAATCTGACAGTTATGTGTCTTGGAGTTGCTCTTCTGGAGGAGAATCTTTATGGTGTTCTCTGTATTTCCTGAATTTGAATGTTGGCCTGCATTGCTAGATTGGGGAAGTTCTCCTGGATAGTATCCTGCAGAGTGTTTTCCAACTTGGTTCCATTCTCCTCGTCACTTTCAGGTACACCAATCAGAGGTAGATTTGGTCTTTTCACATAGTCCCATATTTCTTGGAGGCTTTGTTTGTTTCTTTTTATTCTTTTTTCTCTAAACTTCTCTTCTTGCTTCATTTCATTCATTTCTTCTTCCATCACTGATACCCTTTCTTTCAGTTGATCGCATTGGCTACTGAGGCTCGTGCATTCATCACGTAGTTCTTGTGCCGTGGTTTTCAGCTGCATCAGGTCCTTTAAGGACTTCTCTGCATTGGTTATTCTAGTTAGTCATTTGTCTAATTTTTTTTCAGGGTTTTTAACTTCTTTGCCATTGGTTTGAACTTCCTCCTTTAGCTCAGAGTAGTTTGATCTTCTGAAGACTTCTTCTCTCAACCCATCAAAAACATTCTCCGTCCAGCTTTGTTCCATTGCTGGTGAGGAGCTGCATTCCTTTGGAGGAGGAGAGGTGCTCTGATTTTTAGAGTTTCTGGTTTTGCTGCTCAGTTTTTTCCCTATCTTTGTGGTTTTATCTACCTTTGGTCTTTGATGATGGTGACATACAGATGGGTTTTTGGTGTGGATGTCCTTTCTGTTTGTTAGTTTTCCTTCTAACAGTCAGGACCCTCAACTGCAGGTCTGTTGGAGTTTGCTGGAGGTCCACTCCAGACCCTGTTTGCCTGGGTATCAGCAGCAGTGGCTGTAGAACAGTGAATATTGGTGAACTGCAAATGCTGCTGCCTGATCGTTCCTCTGGAAGTTTTGTCTCAGAGGAGTACCCGGCTGTGTGAGGTATCAGTCTGCCCCTACTGGGGGGTGCCTCCCAGTTAGGCTACTCGGGGGTCAGGGACCCACTTGAGGCGGCAGTCTGCTCATTCTCGGATCTTAAGCTGCATGCTGGGAGAACCACTACTCTTTTCAAAGCTGTCACACAGGGACGTTTAAGTCTGCAGAGGTTACTGCTGCCTTTTGTTTGTCTGTGCCCTGCCCCCAGAGGTGGAGTCTACAGAGGCAGGCAGGCCTCCTTGAGCTGTGGTGGGCTCCACCCAGTTTGAGCTTGCCAGCTGCTTTGTTTACCTACTCAAGCCTCGGCAATGGCAGGCGCCCCTTCCCCTAGCCTCGCTGCCACCTTGCAGTTTGATCTCAGACTGCTGTGCTAGCAATGAGCGAGGCTCTGTGGGTGTAGGACCCTCTAAGCCAAGTGCAGGATATAATCTCCTGGTGTGCCATTTGTTAAGCCCATTGGAAAAGCACAGTATTAGGGTGGGAGTGACCCGATTTTCCAGGTGCTGTCTGTCTCCCCTTTCTTTGACTAGGAAAGGGAATTCCCTGATCCCTTGCACTTCCCAGGTGAGGTGATGCCTCGCCATGCTTCGGCTCATGCACAGTGTGCTGCACCCACTGTCGGGCACTCCCCAGTGAGTTGAACCCAGTACCTCAGTTGGAAATGCAGAAATCACCTGTCTTCTGCATTGCTCATGCTGGGAGCTGTAGACTGGAGCTGTTCCTATTTGGCCATCTTGGCTCAGTATCCTCATTGTGGTTTTAAGGTACATTTCCCTAATGTTTAATGGTGTTGAGCATCTTTTCATGTGCTTATTAGTCGTTTACATATCTTCTTTGGTAAAATGTCTGTTTTGGCCATTTAAAAAATTGAGTGTTTTGTCTTTTTATTTTGAGTTGAAAGAGTTCTTTATATATTCTACATGATTTGGCAATACCCGTAGTTTGTTGCTTGTCTTTTCAATTACTTAATTGTGTCTTTAGAAGCAAAACATTTTTAACTTTAATGAAGCCCAATTTAATAATTTTAAAAAATGACTTGTGCTCTTAGTGTTGTATCTAAAAACTCTGCCTGATCCCAGATCATAAAGATTTTCCCCTATATTTTCTTTAAGAAATTTTTATACTTTGAACTCTTAGTTGAGGATTCTGGGATCCTATTTGAGTTATTTTTTGTATGTTGTGAGGTAAGAGTCTAAGTTATTTTCTTTTTTCTTTTTTTTGCCTATAGACTTCCAGTGGTCTCAGCACTATTTGTTGAAAGAATTGTCCTTTTTCCACTGAATTATCTTGGCAATTTGTCAAGAATCAATTGAATGTAAATATAAATGTTTATTTCTGAATTCTCTTTTCTGTTCTATTGATCCCTGCCTATTTTACACAAACATCAAATCATTAATGATTTTAGCTTAATAGTAAGTTTGAAAATTGGGTAGTGTATGTCTTCAAACTTCTTCTTTTTCAAAATTATGTTGATTCTGTTGATCCTTTGCATCCTCATCCACATTTTAGGATTAACTTGTTGATTTTCTAAAGACAAGATGATTAGATTTTTAATAGAAATTACATTTAATCTATAGATCAATTTGGGAAGAACTGCCAAAAGTTTGACTGTGATGTGATTTCTTTGTGCTTAGTCTGCTGGGGTTTCTTGAGCTTCTTGGATCTGTAGGTTATCTTCTCTTTTTATCAAGTTTAGAAAATTTTAGGCCATTGTTTCAAATATTTTCTGCTTCTTTTTCCTTTTCTTCTGGGAATACCATTACAAGTGTATCAGTATACTTGATGTTGTTCCACAGGTCTCTAATGCTTTGACAGCTTTTTTTTTTTCAATTTTTTTCTCTGTTCATCAGATTGGATAAATTTTATTGATCTATATTTACATTTGCTGATTCTTTTTTCTGCATTTTACGTCTGCCAAATATTCTCCTAATTAATATTTCATACCAGTTATTGTACTTTTAATTTCAGAATTTCCATTTGGTTCTTTTTAAAAATAATTTTTCTGTATTCAGATTCTGTATTCAGATTATGTGTTGTTTAATTACTTGCCTGTATTAAATCTGAGAAGTTTGTCTCCCCACAATGTGCACATGTTGATATCTCTGTTCAGTTAACTTTTTATTTGTAAGCCTTGTTTCCTAGGGTTTGTTTCCGTGTCTGCCTGTCTTGGTATTCAATTAAAGATTAGTCAGAGGCTGAGCTCAAATGCCTTAGGTCAGTAAGGCTTCTCTATTTGTGCTGCTGGATCTACATGTGAGTCAGGGAGCATGTTCAGTCTTGGTCCACTTTCGAGTCCACTCCAGGCCTTATTTTATGCCAGGCCTCTTGTATCTCCTCTGAGCATGTGCAGGGCTCCATCAACTAGGAATATATGGGTGGGTTGGACCTCCCCTGGTCTGTGTTGCTCACTCACAAGGCTTGGGACTACTTGCAATATGCAGAAGACCTTATGAGCCCCTCTCTGGGGCTTCTCATCAAATCCCCGAATAGACCACTGGTTAAATTACATACCTTCACCATGACTGCATTCTCAGGTTAGCAGAGCCACTGGCCCTCTCTGCTCACCAGGTTTGGCTATAAGATTTGCAGGTCCTAGCACAAAATGAAACTTGATAAAAAATCATTGTTTATGTTATGTCTGCTGATTTAGAAGCTATAGATTGTATTGCTATCTTTTATCTAATTAAAAAATACATCCTAAATCATATTTTTTTGACAAGGCTTAAAGTTATTTAGTTTTTCTCCTTCCTAAACGTGACATGAATCTTGACATTCTGTTCCGTTAACTCCACTTTCTATTTCTCCTTTTTAGATTGCCATCTAGAGTTTTGTCTTAATGTGTTCTTTTAATACAAAAAGAACTAAATCACTTTTTAATTAAGAAACTCAACTGGATAAATGTTAAAAAAACTTAATAAAAATTAAGTTAACCAACATTTGATCATTTACTGTGCTCAAAATAATTTCTTAAATCCTTTAAGAGTTCATTAAGTTGAGATCTCAGAAAATCAGTGCTTTTGGTTTTCGAATGTCTGGAAATATCTGCATTTTATTCTTACCTTTGAGGGATTGTTTGGTATAAAGTTCTCGACTGAGAGTTGCTTTACCTCCTCTCATTTACATAATCATCTTTTGAATCTGTTGTTCACGTCAGTCTAATCATTTTTCCCCTATAAATGATTTGTCTTTTCTCTCTAGTGGATTCTTAGATTTTTTTCTCTAGCATTAGTGTTTGCTATAATGTATCTATGTGTAAGTTTTCTTGACTTTATCCTGTTGACTAGTTAGAATGCATTTTTGATTTGAGCATTCATTTCTGAAAAGTTTCCAGTTATCTCTTTTAATATGTCCATTCCTTCCATTGTCTTTTCTGTAACTCTATTTATTTATTATCACTTTTGTAGAGCTGGGTCTTCTTGTGTTGCCTAGGCTTGTCTTGAACTCCTGGCCTCAAGCAGTCTTCCTGCCTCAGCCTCCCAAAATGCTGGGATTACAGGCATGAGCCACTGCATTTGGCCATAACTCACTTTAGACATATATTAGAATCACGGTTCTCAGCAGGAAGCAATTTTGTCCCCCAAGGGATATTTGGCAAAGTCCAGAAACATGATTGGTTCTGACAACTTGAGGATGCTACTGATTTCTAGTGTGCTGAGGCCAGGGATGCCGTTAAACATTCTACAAAGCACAGGACAGGGCCTCACTCCCAAAACACAACAAAGAATTATTCTTCCCCAAATGCCAACAGCCCCTGGCTGAGGATGTCACCTGAAAACCACTTTCAAATCTTAAACTGTTTTTTCATCTTTTTTTTTAAACTCTGTTTCTTTATACTGTATTTTAGGTGACTTCCTCAGCAGTGTTCTCTATTCTCTCATTTAGTTTCTGTTTTTATTTTAACATTTATCCAGTTGACAATGATTATATTATATAATGACAAATGATTATATTTGCCATTTCAAGATATTTGGATGATTCTTTATAACTTATTTTGGTTTTTGTTTTTCTTTTGTCTATGTCTCTCACCACCAAAAATTTCTTGCTTTCTTTTAATAGAAGTTATTCCATTTCTCTCTTTCAGCATCTAAACATACTTACATTAAAGTCTATATTATATTGTTTCATCACATTGTTTTTACCTGGAATATATTTACCTCCTTGTCTTTGGCAGTTCAGGCTGCTATAACAAATATACCATAGACAAGGTGGCTTATAAACAACAGATATTTATTTCTCACAGCTCTGGAGGCTGAGAAGTCCAACATCAAGGTGCCAGGAGATTCTGTGTCTGGTGAGAATTGGCCTCTTGGTTCATAGATTATTGGCTTCTTGATATGTCCTCACATGGCAGGAGGCAGAAGGAAATTATCTGGGGCCTCTTTTATACAGACACTAATCCCATTCATGAGGGTTCCACTCTCATGACCTAATCACTTCCCAAAGGCCCCATCTCCTAATATCATTACATTGGAAGTTAGGTTTCAACATACAAATTTTAGGGGCACGTGAGCATTCAGTCCATAGCATTTTCTTCCTGCCTCTCAAAATTCATGTCCTCACATGCAAAATACATTTATTCCAGCCCAACAGTGCCCCCTTCCCGCCCCAATCTCAACTTGTTCCGGCATCAACTCAAAAGTTCAAAGTTCAACATCTCATCTGAATATTATCTAAATCAGATATGGGTGCGACTCAGGCTTCAATTCATCCTGAGGCAAATTTCCCCTAGTTATAAGCCTGTGGAATCAAACAAATTACCTGATTCCAAAACATGATGGTCGGGCAGGCAGAGGGCAGACATTCTCTTTCCAAAATGGAGAGAAAAGAGAAGTGATAGGTTCTAAGCCAAAACCTACCAGGACAAATTCCATTACGCCTGAAGCCTTGAGACCCATCTTCTTAGGCCTGATATTCTGCCTTTCGGGCTCAATGGGGTCGACATCCCACCTTCCAGATCCTGTCTTCTGGACACACTGGGGCTATGATCCTGCCCTTACAGCTTTCTCAGGAGGAAGTTGAGACCCCAGTGCTCTTGGTTGGTCTGCCCCATGGATTTGGGAGGCTCTTTCCTAGTGGTGACCCCCTGCCTGGACTCCACCCCCATGACTCCAAGGGAGATTTCTCCTGTCCTCTGAAATCTAGGTGGAGGCATCCATGCCCCCTGGGCTTGAGCATTCTTTGTTTGCTACCAGAGTTTGCTGCCTGTGTTCTCCAGAGGGATGACCATCACAGCCTATGCCACACGTGGGTCGATCAGAGCCACAATGGAGGTGGCTGAAGAGCTGGGTGCTGGAACATGGGAAATGGAGTCTGTGATGTGAGGTGGTGCTGGGCAGTGTGCACCAGTGTCCCACAGGCAATGGAGTCCCCTCCTTTGCATTCATCCATTGTCTTGAACAATAGTACCTGGTTGAGGCTGCTGACTGATCTTATCAAATGGTCATGCGGTCACACCCTTAGTATTTCTTCCAAACACACTTTCTCATTTTTTGCAATATGAGCAGGCTGGGAATTTCCCACACTTCTAAGTTCTTTTTTTATTTTGATTAACAATTCCACCTTTACACCATTTCTCTCTTTTCTC
Organism: Nomascus leucogenys; assembly: GCF_006542625.1. Lineage (NCBI taxonomy): Eukaryota > Metazoa > Chordata > Mammalia > Primates > Hylobatidae > Nomascus > Nomascus leucogenys. Next base: position 46,205,824 of record NC_044398.1, on the reverse strand, counting down.
ATCTTACTAGAAGCAGTCAGGAGGAACCAGGTTGTTCCTTCAACATTTTGCCTAGACTTTCCTAAGCCAAATCTCCAGTCTCATCACTCTCATGTTCTACCTTTCACAAAACACTAGGACAAGGACCAATTCAGCCACCATTTTTGCCACTTTATAACAAAGATCTTTCCTCCCACTTCCTTGCCAGGCCTCATCAGAATGGCCCTTAAGTGTCCATATTTCTATCAACATTCTGTTCAGGATTACTCAGGTATTCTCTGAGAAGATTGAGGCTTTTTCTACAGCTGTCTTATTTTCTTCCTGAGTCCTCATCACAATCACCTGTGGTGAGGTAGGCTTTTTCTAGCATGAACACCCAAACTCTCTCTGCCTCTATCCATTGCCCAGTTTCAAAGCCACTGGAATATTTTTAGGTACCACTTCCTGGTACCAATTTCTGTTAGTTTGTCTGGGCTGCTATAACAGAACACCATTACCTGGCAGCTGATAAATGATAAACTTTTATTTCCCACAGTTCTGGAGGCTGGGAAGTCCAAGACCAAGGCACCAGCAGATATAGTGTCCAGTGAGGCCTGCTTCTGACTCTCTAGGAGAGTGTTTTCTTGCTATAACCTTACATGGTAGAAGGGGTGGGAGATCTCTGAGGTCTTATAAGGGCACCATTTCCATTCATGAGGGTTCTGCCTTCATGACCTAATCATCTCCAAAGACCTCATCTTCAAATACCATCACATTAGGGGTTAGGATTCTAACATATGAATTTTTGGGAAATGCAAACATTTATAGTACCTCCATGTAAAAATTTTATGACTATTCTATTTGTATTAGATTCTTTCCCCCATAGTTTTTCAAATTTAGATTTTCAGGTTCATTTTAAATGATAAGTTTTACATGTAATTTTTTTTTTAAATTTCCCTCTGTTCTTACTTCACTTTGTCTATGGGTTTTTTAGTTTTCTCTCCTGAGATTTCTGGGCCCTAGTCCAGACCAGGTTTTATGATGTTATTTTGGGGGTTCCTATCCCAAGTCATAGTAAGGGGAGTACAGATTTTGTCCCTAGGCCAGCAGGTAGCTTACTTAAGTTTTGGACATAAAACTGTATCTGAGCTTGTCTACTTTTGTAGGTGTGGAGCTTGTTCAAATCTGTTTTAAAGGGGGCATTTGGTACTGTTCCCTTAAATTCCAGCACAAAGCACCATCCCAGCTTCTGATTTCAAGCCTATCCCTGCTTGGCCACGTGACTTAGAGAATGTCTGGCTTCTTCTGACTCACAGGAACCAAACTCTGGCTACCACCTCTAGCAGGCTTGTGTTTTCACTCAACTTGCTGTTTCATTTCCTTCTTCTGTGGGTATCCGTCTTTTGTTTTTGAAACTATTTTTTTGTGTTAATTTCTATATTTTGTTTATTTACTTTTTGAGAAAGGGTCTAGCTCTGTCACACAGGCCAGAATACAGCGGTACAATCATAGGTCACTGCAGCCTCCAACTCCTGGGCTTAAGCAATCCTCCCTCCTCAACTTCCCAAGTAGCTGGGACTACAGGTGCATGTCACCATACCTGGCTATTTGGGTTTTTCTTGATTTTTTGTAGAGGCGGGTCACACTATGTTGCCCAGACTGGTCTTAAACTCCTGGGCTCAAGCAATCCTCCTGCCTTGGCCTCCCAAAGTGCTAGGATTACAGGCGTGAACCACTGCACCTGGCCTATATTTTATTTATCATTGCTGTGTGTTTGAAAGAGAGAGGGTACTTCAAAGTATGAATTCACCACACTATCATGTCCAGTAGATTTAAAAAATAACTTCTAATGACTATTATTTCTTTCAACATTCAGCTGAAGGGACACTTCTTGATTTAAATTTCTTTCATATTCTTTCTGTCTGTATAATTTTTTAAAAAGTCAATCTGTGTTATATTTGATGATATCTTTTGTATTCTTATCCTGATCTTTTTCATTACAATTTTTTAAATCCTTATTTCTTATCTTTTCGACTAGATCGTGAGTTTCTTAAGTGTAAGCGCTCTATGTTTTACTTCCTTTATTATTCTACAATGCACAGAATAAAGCTTTGAATGGAATAAATGTTCTTTGTATTTCTGTTGCATTGATTATTCTAGATAAAGTGGAGGTATTCATGAGCTGTACTTAGGGAAACAGCCTCTAGATGTTACCCCATAGTGAAGAAATGGACATTATGGTTTTAGAAGTAAGATAATCTGACATAAGTTTTCTTTGATTAAATACCATTGATGACATGAATTTGCATTGAATTCTGGAACCATGGAACATTTGACCTGGAAGAAATTTCATGAAGCTTTTATTCTGACCCACTTTATCAGTTAGATTGTGTTTGTCCCCTAGGAAAGAAATCTAAGTTACAGTGAAATGAAATAGAGGTTATTTTTCTCCTGTAAGGGAGAAGGCCAGCAGTGCTCAGTGTAGCCAGGGTTAATGTCACATCCAAAAGGTGATGATGGGGACCAACTTCTTCTACTGCTCTGCTCTTACATTTTGGTGGGTGCTTTTCTTCCTGAAGGTACTAAGGCCACTGCCATGCATCCTGCCATTGTTGCTGCATTCCAGGTAGGAATTAGAAGGAAGGGAAAAGGGCAAAAGTGCTATGTTAACTATCCCATTTGATCAGAAAAATAAAGCTTTCTAGAAGTGCCATGCAAAGATGTCTACTTACATCTCATTGGCCAGAACTGGTCACAGTGGTCTGGGGAAGTAAATTATTTTCAACTGGACACATTGCCACCCTACACAAATTCAGAGTTCTATTAGTAAGGATGGAGGGAAATGGAAAACGGGTAGGCAAATTGTAGAGCGTGACCAACTCTTAACATTTATTTGATAGAGAAGGACCCCTCTGGAAGGATTTTAAAGGGATTTTCCAAATGATGAATTTGGGGAGGACAGACTGTAGATGAGTGAGGCTACTGACAGACCAGTTAACCTACTGATGCAAGAATCTAGGCAAGAAATAGTTCTGAACTAGGGCAGTGGCAATTATGGCAAAGAGGTAGAGGCAGGATTTAAATAATTAGGAGTTGGAATGGATAAATTTAATGACAATCACAAAACCAAAAATCATCTCAATTTTATTTTATGGTTAGATTTGGATTAGTTGTAAAAAATCTAAACCTCTTATCTTTCAGCATTGGGGAAGAATCTGCAGTTATGTATTTTATTTCATTCCATTTTATTTATTTATTTTTAAAAATTTTACTTAGTTCTGTATTTTTTTTTTTTTTTTGAGACGGAGTCTCACTCTGTCACTCAGGCTGGAGTGCAGTGCCGTGATCTCAGCTCACTGCAAACTCCGCCTCCCGGGTTCACGCCATTCTCCTGCCTCAGCCTCTCTGAGTAGCTGGGACTACAAGCGCCCACCACCATGCCCGGCTAATTTTTTGTATTTTTAGTAGAGATGGGGTTTCACCGTGGTCTCGATCTCCTGACCTTGTGATCCGCCCGCCTCGGCCTCCCAAAGTGCTGGGATTACAAGCGTGAGCCACCGCGCCCAGCCTCTAGTTCTGTATTTTAAATAAGCATAGAAGGAAGAGGTATGAGCCAGCCTCAAATTTCGGAGGTTAATAAGACAGAGTTATCTGGCATGTTTGAAGAGGGTAAGCTACTTCAGGGCTTCAGATATGGTGAAAATTGAGCTGGAAACATGGTGAGAATAATATCCCTTTTGTAGGAATTTGGACTTGAAGTAACACAAATCAATGAATGTTTTAAAAACAACTGCTGTTTTAAAACTCGCAACCAAGTTTATGTAATTACACTGTTCTTATTTGGAGCATTTTATTCATCCTTAGACCTCAGACTCCATACTGTGAATGATGGTGAGTGTGTTTCCTAAATGCAGCAGATAAAACAGCCATCATCACGGCCCAAGCAAGATCTATGCCTCTGTGACATTCTTTTGACCCAATCAGTTAAGAAAAGCTTGAATTTCTAGGTTTGAGAGAAGGCTACTCCTTCTGAGCTGTCATTTGAAATGCCAACATATCTCAGCTGTAGGTCAATGGGAAGTTGCATGTTTTCTATTGACCACAGAACAAAGTACCCAAATATTAATTAACATGCTTGAGAACGAGTGCAAGAGCTGAATGCTACCAGTTTGAATCCTTCAAGAAGATTAAAAAATAATGTGTCCCTGAACCTTTTTCTATTTCTTTTTTTATTTTCTTTCTTCTTTTTTTTTTTTTTTTTGAGACAAAGTCTTACTCTGTTGCCTAGGCTGGAGTGCAGTGGCGCAATCTCGGAGCACTGCAACCTCTGCCTCCCAGGTTCAAGCAATTCTAATGCCTCAGCCTCCCAAGTGGCTGGGATTACAGGTGTGCGCCACCACACCTGGCTGATTTTTGTATTTTTAGTAGAGACGAGGTTTCACCATGTTGGCCAGGCTGGTGTTGAACTCCTGACGTCAGGTGATCTGCCTGCCTTGGCCTCCCAAAGTGCTGGGATTACAGGCATGAGCCACTGTGCCTGGCCACCTTTTTCATTTAAGAATATTAAATGAAATAATATTCAGAAAATGGAAATGCAGAGTCAAATTCAAAATTTAAGTGTTATCTGATAAAATTATAACTGATATGAAAAACAAAACCACAGGAGAGTTGAAGAAGAAGGGAGTTGGAGACTTGAAGGGGTTTATAGGCCAAGGGGAGAAAGCAAGTTTGATTGAATTTATACTCCAGCTATGTGGTCCTGAACTTCTGGAAGTTTCCACACATTCTCATTAGTGCTTGTAGAAGAAACAGATCATCTGGATGCCTGACTGATAGTTTTATGTCTTACTCAGATATTGTTGTGTGTTCTTACTGGACTTAACAAACATACATCTGGAATCCATGCCTTTTAAGCAAGGACGAAAGTTGTCTTTAAAATAATATAATGAAAACTTAAGAGACAAAATGAAAGCTTTATAATTTATTCTTCAAACATGGTTGGGTTATGGTAAAGATTTTCACATGTGAATGGCTATTTATGGAAAAAATCAACTCACTGCTTAATTTCTTAAAAACAGTATTTCAACAATTTAGGTCAAAATCAACAAAGATATGATTCTCCTTACTGCACGTGGCTCATTCTTGCATTTGACTTCAGTTGCGTACATAATGCCTTTTATCTTATAATGTGAGTCTGTCTACCTCATTAGAATTCATAGAGCTACAGACTGGAAATGTGGTCTAAATGGAAAACTTTTTGAACATAATGTGGTGCATGTCATTATTTTTCTTCCCAGAAAATAACATTCCAAAGAAGATGATTTCATTTGATGAATGGATCTACAAAGCAAAATTGTCATGCCCTAAAATCTAAATAGCTTTCCAGGAAACATGTAAGTTTCCCAAATTTCAAAGTCAGGTTGTAAATACAGCTGCTGTGTGTCTGATCTTCTACCAATAAAACCTTTGCAGTGAGCAAGTGCAGTATTTTGCTTGGCAAGTTATTGTGTTAACTTGTGATTCAGATTATTAAAGTCATTAAAAAATTATACATAATTCTGTGATCTAGCAGCTGGGACAAAATATAGTTTTGATTGCCAGTACAGTATAATAATTTCTTGAGTTGGTATTTTAATAATTGAGAACACTACTTAAGTTATGTTTTTTTTTAAGGGAAGGAAGGTTCTTAATGGTTATTTAGGCCAATTGACTCACTTGAAACTGAGGCTCAGAGATAGTATTTGACTTATCCATGGCTACAAGCCTGCTTAAACACCTTTTTAGTTTGCCTGGTCTACTGGATTCTGCAAAGAATAAATATTGCATGCAGAGAATATTGCAATTTGGGACTGCCTTTTAAATGTGTGTTGATATGTGCATTGACAGGATCTCTATTAGAATTTGTTGGTTTTTTTCTGTTCACCCTTCCTTTTCTCTTTATGAAGGATCCATTTCACATGGGTTCACGTGGGAGTGACTTCCCCACGGGTGGCCAAAACACATTAGCTTGGCCAGTTGGAATTTCATACTCTTCAGGCCACATGACTGGTTTAGGGGTGGGTAGTAACCTTGTCTGGTCCGTCAGAGCCCTCCCCAGTCCCATTGCTGGAGCTATATAAAAATGGTACTCTCTGGTGGCACTATTCACAATAGCAAAGAGTTGGAACCAACCCAAATATCCAACAACGATAGACTGGATTAAGAAAATGTGGCACATATACACCATGGAATACTATGCAGCCATAAAAAATGATGAGTTCGTGTCCTTTGTAGGGACATGGATGAAACTGGAAAACATCATTCTCAGTAAACTATCGCAAGGACAAAAACCAAACACCGCATGTTCTCACTCATAGGTGGGAATTGAACAATGAGAACTCATGGACACAGGAAGGGGAACATCACACTCCGGGGACTGTTGTGGGGTGGGGGGAGGGGGGAGGGACAGCATTAGGAGATATACCTAATGCTAAATGACGAGTTAATGGGTGCAGCAAACCAACGTGGCACATGGATACATATGTAACAAACCTGCACATTGTGCACATGTACCCTAAGACCTAAAGTATAAAAAAAAAAAAATTAAAAAAAAAATGGTACTCTCTGTCTTCTATAATTGCTAGTATTAAGCCTATAACATCTGATGACCATCTTAAGAGAATGAGGTCAATACACAAGAAACCAGAGCAAACTAAAAGATCAAAACTTGAGGACATCGTTTGAGTGTCTGGATCACACTGTGGCTGAAGCAGGTGTACGCCCTGGATGCCTTCCTGTTAGGTGAATAAGTAAAAATTTTTTTTTTTTTTTTTTTTGTGCTGAGGCTCATCGGAGTTCATTTCTGCTACTTGCAACCTGAAAAATTCTAAGTCACATAGCACTTAGGGAACACAGGATCTCAAGCATTTTTGTGCGTTTACAATGGGCAAATTAATACCACATACTGATCCTCAAAGAGAAAAGAGAAAAGAAGTGGGCCAGGAGCTTGGGTTGTAATCTTGGCCCAATCCAGAGGATGCTATTTGTATAGAAGACCAGGTGCTCCTGGAGGTGTATGGCATCATGACTGGGAATTATTAGGGTAAAAAGGGGTGACTGAAAAAAATTCTACTCTCTTTCACCCAGGAAATTTTGATAAGTTTCATCAATCCTGTGGTGAATAACTATACCAGAAGGTACATTAGAATGAGGAAAAGAGCCTTTTGTGCTGATGCAGGTGGAGGAAAGGTGGCCTGGTGCAGTGCAGAGGTGAGGAGTGGGCTGTGCGGGCTGGACTTCCTGGCACAGCATCCATGAGTGTGGGCACCTGCTTCATGGCTGGATGGTCACTTACCTCTTCTGTGAAACAGAGGTGATTATAGAAACAGACAGCTATGCCTGTTGATAGGGCCACTGAGAACAAACTAAGATGATACCCATGAGGCACTCCGAACAGTGCTGAGCCCCTGGTGGGTGTGCAGTCAATGTTAGCTATTTAATGATTTTTTTTTAACAAGTAGATTGAGGGCTATTTCTTTTTTGTATTAACAGATGTCCTGGGAATGTTGGCTAGAACAAAGACTTAGGCAGGGAACTTTTAGAGGAATCTGAATGCACACTTCTTACCCTTAGACACAAGTTCTTCTTACAGTACTGGGGTTGCAATTCCTGTCCATCTAGCACACCCTGTATGCACCTGCATTCTCTTGTTAGTTGCACAGAATCCCATTTGCTGTGAATTATCCAGGAGAGGCTAGAGCCTGCCCATTGGAAAAAGGGGCTAATTTCTTAGAAGCTAGTCTGAAGAAACAGCTGCTGATGAGTAGACCCACTCAGATAATATCTGCCTACAGTCTAGTTAAGGAGCCAAGAAGTCATAACAGGCATGAATAGCTATGTGACCCTGCAGAGTTCATTAACAGCAGGAGGGCAAAGGAGAGAGCCAAAAGGAGCTGGGAGTTGCTGTAGAGTTGCTGAGCTGCAAGGTGGGTGCTGAGGCCGGGTGGTGGCGGCTTTTAGAGATCCCTGAGACAAGCCCCAGGCGGGGTGGTTTAGAGGCTGGGAGGAATCAGTCACTCAGTCCCTTTAAGTCTCTTGTGAATATTTAAGAGCCTGGGCAGGTGTGAACAATATTTCTTATCCAAATTAAATAATGAGGCTGGGTGTAGTGACTCACACCTGTAACCCCAGCACTTTGGGCGTCCAAAGTGGGAGAATCGCTTGATCCCAGGAGTTCACAACCGGCCTGGCCAACAAAGTGAGAACCTGTCTCTACATAAAAGTAAAAACAATTAGCCTGGTGTGGTGGTGTGCTCCTGTAGTCCAAGCTATTTGGGAGGCTGAGGTGGGAGGATGGCTTGAGCCTGAGAGGTTGAGGCTGCAGTGAGCCGTGACTGTGCCACTGCACTCCAGCCTGGGCAACAGAGTGAGACTCTGTCCCAAAAAATAAAACAAACACAGTGGAGTGGCTCACGCCTGTAATCCCAGCACTTTGGGAGGCCAAGGTGGGCAGATCACCTGAGGTCAGGAGTTCAAGAGCAGCCTGGCCAACATGCAGAAACCCCGTCTCTACTAAAAATACAAAAAAATTAGCTGGGCGTGGTGGTGCACACCTGTAGTCCCAGCTACTCGGGAGGCTGAGGCAGGAGAATCTCTTGAACCCAGGAGGCTGCAGTGAGCTGAGGTCATGCCACTGCACTCCAGCCTGGGCAACAAAAGTAAGACTCTGTCTCAAAAAAAAAAAAAAAAAGAATTCAAGACGGGTACATGACTTTTTTTTTTTTTTTTGAGGCTGAAGCCTGGCTAGTCAATAAAAGAGAGGGAAAATCCTTAAAAGTACGGCCTCTGTTTTGTGAGGTCTGCAGTCTCTGGGTTTGGCGTTTCCTCCTTGCCTGGTCTTTTCTGTGGTTGAAATGAAGGAAATCACTCCCAGGGATCCTTTGCCCCCGCAAAAAAATTTCTGTGGAGAAAGTACAGGAGAGCAACGGGATAGCTTACTGCTCCTGAATTATTCACTGGTACCTGGGCTTCTCAGCTGCCCCGTGCACTGATTCTCTTCCTTCAGGGGAGCTGTGGCTTTAAGTACAGCAATTGTTACCTAGAGCAGGAAGACTGGAAATGGAAGGAATTGGAACTTCCTTCTTTTGAAAACGATCTTTTCTGGTATCCTGACAATTCTACGTAAGCATCTGTTAAGGGTTGGTGAGAGTCTGCTTGTGTTTTGCTCATTAATTAGTTTCCTTGCTGAGGGGAAAATGATTTATTATATATGTAATTAGGGAATTGACTTCACAGTATCCATAGTTAAAGTCTAAAGTTATTTACTTCAAATATTTGCAACTTCCCGTCCTCTCACCCCCTAAAACTTGTTAGAATTAGTATATTTATATGTTTTTCTAAAATGCTGATTGAAATACAAAAGGCATAGGCTTGGGGTATTTGCAGTTCAACCTTCTGGATGGATGCTGGTTTCCAATAGAGGAATGTGCAGCTTCACAAGTTCCTCCAGGCCCTGAGTCAGACCGTGGCCACTCGGATTTGTGATGAGTATGTTTGATCCTAGACCCTTCAGAGATCCAAAATAAGAAAACAGATGAGTTGAGTCTGCTCAAATCATGCTGTACTATGAACCAGGACATCCTCAGGACAACCAAAATTGATCAGAGGCTGAAGATGGCTATAACACTTAATCGATCAGCCTGGTGATATATTTTCATGGATAGCATTCGGTATGTCTTAAGCACTGTGGATATTCCAAGGAAGGCAGGACAACAGTCCTGTCCTCTAAAAAGTTCTGGTCTGGTGAAAGACCAAAATCACACATGTCTAGGAACTGCAGGCCCAGACCAATGCAGTGTGGTCAACCTGGAGTCATCCACATGGTTGCTGAGTAGCTACCACGTGCAGCACCCACAGTAAATACAGAGGAGACAGCCCCAGGCTCAAAGTGTTTAGAATCTGAGTGTGGAAGCAGTATATGAAAATAGAGCACCAGGCACGGTGGCTCACCTTTGAGAATCCCAGCACTTTGGGAGGCCAAGGGAGGAGGATCGCTTGAGGCCAGGAGTTTGAGACCAGCCTTTGCAACGCAGCAAGACCTACCTCTACAAAACTTTAAAACCTTAGCTGGGGGGTGGTGGTGGTGCACAGCTGTAGTCCCAGCTGCTTGGGAGGCTGAGGCAGGAGGATTGCTTGAGCCCAGGAGTTGGAGGCTGCAGAGCATTCTGCTGGCAGCCTGGGAAACAGAGCGAGACCCTGTCTCCAAATATACATATATATATATATTTATACTTCATCCCTATTGAGTAGGACAGATGAAAAGCTACTGGAAGTCCAAGGTGGAAGACATTACTCTGACCTAGTGCAAGGGGTCAAAGCTTCCTCAAAGAGGTAACATTTGAAATTGATTCTTGAAGTAACAGTACAGTTTAATGATTCAGAGAACATCAGCTCTAGAAAATCGTGACTGTAATCCCAGTGCTCTGGGAGGCTGAGGCAGGAGGATCGCTGGAGCCCAAGAGTTCAAGACCATCCTGGACAACATGGCGAGAATCCCTCTCTACAAAATAAATAAATAAATAAATATTAGCCAGGCATGGCGGCATGAACCTGTTATCCCAGCTACTCAGGAGGTTGAGGTAGCAGGGTCACTTGAGCTCAGCAATTCAAGGCTGCAGTGAGTGGGCTATAATTCTACAATTGCCACTGCACTCTAGCCTGGGTGACAGAGCAAGACCCTGTCTCCAAAAAAAAAAAAAAAAAAAAAAAAAGAAAGAAACAGGAAATCATGGGAGGGAAGTCTCTGAGGATAATTTGGAACTCAGGACCACAAACTTCACCCTTTTCTATCTCTAGTTTGTGGTTTCCCCCCCTCACTTTGTCATAGGGAGTATGGTGTGATACAGGCTAACATGGCTAATAAGACCTGGTGGGGCTGATGAAACCGGATGGATTCCAGATAATACCAGAACATAGTAAGTGTTCTACGATTCTACGATTCATCTCCCATAGGTCTTAGTCCACGACTGATTTAGTCCTGTCTGGTCTATTGTGTAAAAATGAAGATTAAGCCAGTTCTAAATGTCTTAGTAAACCTCTGACGTGGCTTGTGGGATATTTTAATGCTTGAGGTCATGTAAAAGGGGCTTGTCTATAGCAGCAACTGTGTTTCTCAGGCAAAACAAACAGGGGCAAATTCATTGATCTGTTTGGATTGAATAACCCAGTGGGAACAGGAAACTTACCTTGGGCAGTGCCGTCCACCAAGAGCAATGGGAAAATATCCCTCGGGGAGGAGGGGCAGATTCTGGTGACAAAATGTTGCTGTGGCAGGAACTCCACCTATTTGAAGTTAGAAGAAGCTGCCCCAGCACCATGGCCTGGAGCCTGGTGAGCAGGTGAAACTGAGTTCCCAGGCTGTAGTGCTTAGGAAGCGTGCCCCTCAGCTGCTGGGCAAGGCCCTCTGAATGTGCAGGGATTCGAAGACCCCAACAAGAGCAACCCAGGCCTCCTCAGGCCTCCTGTCCTGCCCGTCTGAAGACTGTCTTCCCCCAGCTCACTTTAAAAATAAGCAAAAGAAAACTGCAGTCCATTTAAATGCCTTTTTGTTTTTTTGAAACAGAGTCTTGCTCTTGTCGCCAAGGTTGGAGTGCAATGGCACGATCTTGGTTCACTGCAACCTCCATCTCCCGGGTTCAAGCAATTCTTCTGCCTCAGCCTCCTGAGTAGCTGGGATTACAGGTGCCCACCACCACACCTGCTAATTTTTGAATATTTAGTAGAGGCGGGGTTTCACCATGTTGGCCAGGCTGGTCTCGAACTCCTGACCTCAGGTGATCCGTCCATCTTGGCCTCCCAAAGTGCTGGGATTACAGGCGGGAGCCACTGCGCCCGGCCTAAATGCCCTCTTTTTGGTTTAAACTTTTTTATTTTTTTAACCAGAGATGTAGTGATGTCTGCAATGATTCTCTACAGTGGATGCTCAGAGCAGAATCTGTGCCTCTGCATGTGAGATACTAATAGGAATGCTGAGAACTTCAGCAGTGAAATAAATCACATAATGGTGACTTACGACAGTAAGGCTTGAATCCCTTAGGCAATTAAAAGGTTAAATTTGCTGACAAATTCTCTCTGTATGAAAAAGTCTAAAAAGTCAAAAGAAGAACAAAAGCATGGTGTCTGGCTGGATCCAACACATTCTCCTGTCCTTGGGGCCTCTTCCCTCTGAGGCTGGTGGGAGGGACAGAGAGGGACAGACAGAGGGAATTCGAGTCTCACTCTCAAAACCTCAAAATGTCAATGTTATTATAACGTGAGGCAGTAAGGAGCTTTCACTAAAAAACAAGTAACAAAAAGAGAAAACACAGATGAAATACTATCTTACGTTCTGCCGTTTCCATGGCAAAATCCGTAAGATCCATTACCTCCATGTCTTCTGACTTTCTGCCTCTGTCATCGAGCTGCTGTCCTCTCGGGTCACTTGAATGAACTCTTTGGGGTTTTCAGTGGCTTCCTTTTCTACCTTTCCACAGCCTCATTCTTCTTCTTCTGTTCTCTTTCCAGAGTCAGGGTCTTGCTCTGTCACTCACGCTGGGGTGCAGTGGTGCAGTCATAGCTCACTGCAGTCTCTGACTCCCGGGCTCAAGGGATCCTCCCTCAGCTTCTTACGTAGCTGAGACTACAGGCATGTACCACCATTCCCAGCTAATTTTTAAAAATTATTTTTTGAAGAGATGGGGTCTCATCTTGTTGCCCAGGTTTGTCTCAAACTCCTGGCTTCAAGTGATCCTTCCATCTTGGGCTCCCAAAGTGCTGGGTTTACAGGTGTGAGCCACTGTGTCTAGCCCAGCCTCATTCTTCTTAATGTCTTGGTAGCATTTCACCACTGCTTCCTCCTGGCAGCTGTCTTTCTTCACTGCAGGGAAACTGCACCATCCTCCTGTGTTTCTGAGCGGTTCCATCATCCTTTGCTCCCTCTTTGCTGGCCAGCTCCCTTCCAGTGCCCTCCAGCTTTTTTGAGCGTTAAATGAGGTGATATTTGTGAAAACATTTAGATGATGTAGGTATCCCAACAAAAAGTGTTGCTAATGTGATCATGTTCTGTTTCATGTCTTCTCATCTGAGAGGTGATCTATTTTTCAGTTGCCTGTTCTCTTTGGGTTTCTTGCCTTGCCCCCGGGGAACCTCATCCTGCACTGAACCGATCACATTGCTCTCACATTGGCCCCTCGTTCTGCTGTATCTCCTGTGCTTACTTAACTTGGAAAGAGGTCCCAGGAAGACAGAGAATTGTGGTGTGAAGATCACAGCTGCTTTGAGAGTCTGTCAGTGAGGAGACATAGCTGGACATTCCTCAAAGGAACCCTCTTTGTCAACAAGCATGAGGTCCTGTTAGAAGGACAGAGTAACCAATGCCATGGCCTTCAACACACCAGCAAGCTTCCTATTGCTATTTTCTGGGCTAACCGACCTGTTCTTTTGTTTCCTCAATGCTTCCATTAGTTCTGTAATCAGGTCGCTGTGTTAAATCCCCTCTGTTCAGAATATCCGGTGTTGTTTCTGTTCTCTGGGCCACCTTAACTTGTTCTCCCTGCCTTTCCAAGCTCCAGGGGCACTGGAGCTTTTCACTGGAGCAGGGTCATTCACTTACCATCAGATTCCATAATCCTGTCTGCTGAGTCCAATCAGAGTTAGAAATTTGACCAAGGCGAAAAAGGTGGAGCCAAGATGGCCGAATAGGAACAGCTCCGGTCTCCAGCTCCCAGCCCCAGCGACACAGAAGACGGGTGATTTCTGCATTTCTGCTTGAGGTACCGGTTTCATCTCACTAGGGAGTGCCTAACAGTGGGTGCAGGACAGTCGGTGAAGCGCACTGTGCGCGAGCCGAAGCAGGGCGAGGCATTGCCTCACTCGGGAAGCGCAAGGGGTCAGGGAGTTCCCTTTCCTAGTCAAAGAAAGGGGAAGCAGACGGCACCTGGAATATCGGGTCAGTCCCATCCTAATACTGCGCTTTTCCAACGGGCCTGGAAAACGGCACACTAGGAGATTGTGTCCCGCACCTGGCTCGGAGGGTCCTATGCCCACGGAGTCTCGCTAATTGCTAGCACAGCAGTCTGAGATCAAGCTGCGAGGCGGCAGCGAGGCTGGGGGAGGGGCGCCCGCCATTGCCCAGGCTTGCTTAGGTAAACAAAGCAGCCAGGAAGCTCGAACTGGGTGGAGCCCACCACAGCTCAAGGAGGCCTGCCTGCCTCTGTAGGCTCCACCTCTGGGGGCAGGGCACAGACAAACAAAAACTCTGCAAGAACTTCCACAGACTTAAATGTCCCTGTCTGACTGACAGCTTTGAAGAGAGTAGTGGTTCTCCCAGCATGCAGCTGGAGATCTGAGAACGGTCAGACTGCCTCCTAAAGTGGGTCCCTCACCCCTGAGCAGCCTAACTGGGAGGCACCGCCCCAGTAGGGACAGACTGACACCTCATTCAACCCGGTACTTCTCTGAGACAAAACTTTCAGAGGAACTATCAGACAGCTGAATTTGTGGTCCCACGAAAATCCGCTGTTCTGCAGCCACCGCTGCTGACACCCAGCAAAACAGAGTCTGGAGTGCACCTCTAGTAAACTCCAACAGACCTGCAGCTGTGGGTCCTGTCTGGTAGAAGGAAAACTAACAAACAGAAAGGACATCCACACCAAAAACCCATCTGTACATCACCATCATCAAAGACTAAAAGTAGATAAAACCACAAAGATGGGGAAAAAACAGACCAAAAAAACTGGAAACTCTAAAAAACAGAGCACCTCTCCTCCTCCAAAGGAACGCAGTTCCTCACCAGCAACGGAACAAAGCTGGATGGAGGATGACTTTGATGAGCTGAGAGAAGAAGGCTTCAGACAATCAAACTACTCTGAGCTACGAGAGGAAATTCAAAACAACAGGAAAGAAGTTAAAAACTTTGAAAAAAAATTAGAAGAATGGATAACTAGAATAACCAATGGAGAGAAGGGCTTCAAGGAGCTGATGGAGCTGAAAGCCAAGTTTCGAGAACTACGCGAAGATTGCAGAAGCCTCAGTAGCAGATGCGATCAACTGGAAGAAAGGGTATCGCTGATGGAAGATGAAATGAATGAAATGAAGAGAGAAGGGAAGTTTAGAGAAAAAAGGATAAAAAGAAATGAACAAAGCCTCCAAGAAATTTGGGACTATGTGAAAAGACCAAACCTACGTCTGATTGGTGTACCTGAAAATGATGGGGAGAATGGAACCAAGTTGGAAAACACTCTGCAAGATATTATCCAGGAGAACTTCCCCAATCTAGCAAGGCAGGCCAGCATTCAGATTCAGGAAATACAGAGAACGCCACAAAGATACTCCTCGAGAAGGGCAACTCCAAGACACATTATTGTCAGATTCACCAAAGTTGAAATGAAAGAAAAAATGTTAAGGGCAGCCAGAGAGAAAGGTCGGGTTACCCACAAAGGGAAGCCCATCAGACTAACAGCTGATCTCTCAGCAGAAACTCTACAAGCCAGAAGAGAGTGGGGGCCGATATTCAACATTCTTAAAGAAAAGAATTTTCAACCCAGAATCTCCTATCCCGCCAAACTAAGCTTCATAAGTGAAGGAGAAATAAAATACTTTACAGACAAGCAAACGCTGAGTGATTTTGTCACCACCAGGCCTGCCCTAAAAGAGCTCCTGAAGGAAGCACTAAACATGGAAAGGAACAACCGGTACCAGCCACTGCAAAAACATGCCAAATTGTAAAGACCATCGAGACTAGGAAGAAACTATAGCAACTAACGAGCAAAATAACCAACTAACATCATAATGACAGGATCAGATTCACACATAACAATATTAACGTTAAATGTAAATGGGCTAAATGCTCCAATCAAAAGACACAGACTGGCAAACTGGATAAGGAGTCAGGACCCGTCAGTGTGCTGTATTCAGGAAACCCATCTCACGTGCAGAGACACACATAGACTCAAAATAAAGGGATGGAGGAAGATCTATCAAGCAACTGGAAAACAAAAAAAGGCAGGGGTTGCAATCCTAGTCTCTGATAAAATAGACTTTAAACCAACAAAGATCAAAAGAGACAAAGAAGGCCATTACATAATGGTAAAGGGATCAATTCAACAAGAAGAGCTAACTATCCTAAATATATATGCACCCAACACAGGAGCACCCAGATTCATAAAGCAAGTCCTCAGTGACCTACAAAGGGACTTAAACTCCCACACAATAATAATGGGAGATTTTAACACCCCACTGTCAGCATTAGACAGATCAACGAGACAGAAAGTTAACAAGGATATCCAGGAATTGAACTCAGCTCTACATAAAGTGGACCTAATAGACATCTACAGAACTCTCCACCCCAAGTCAACAGAATATACATTTTTTTCAGCACCACACCACACCTATTCCAAAATTGACCACATAGTTGGAAGTAAAGCTCTCCTCAGCAAATGTAAAAGAACAGAAATTATAACAAACTGTCTCTCAGACCACAGTGCAATCAAACTAGACCTCAGGATTAAGAAACTCACTCAAAACCGCTCTACTACATGGAAACTGAACAACCTGCTCCTGAATGACTATTGGGTACATAATGAAATGAAGGCAGAAATAAAGATGTTCTTTGAAACCAACGAGAACAAAGACACAACATACCAGAATCTCTGGGACACATTCAAAGCAGTGTGTAGAGGGAAATTTATAGCACTAAATGCCCACAAGAGAAAGCAGGAAAGATCCAAAATTGACTCCCTAACATCACAATTAAAAGAACTAGAAAAGCAAGAGCAAACACATTCAAAAGCTAGCAGAAGGCTAGAAATAACTAAAATCAGAGCAGAACTGAAGGAAATAGAGACACAAAAAACCCTTCAAAAAATTAATGAATCCAGGAGCTGGTTTTTTGAAAAGATCAACAAAATTGATGGACCACTAGCAAGACTAATAAAGAAGAAAAGAGAGAAGAATCAAAGAGATGCAATAAAAAACGAAAAAGGGGATATCACCACCGATCCCACAGAAATACAATCTACCATCAGAGAATACTACAAACACCTCTATGCAAATAAACTAGAAAATCTAGAAGAAATGGATAAATTCCTCGACAAATACACCCTCCCAAGACTAAACCAGGAAGAAGTTGAATCTCTGAATAGACCAATAACAGGTTCTGAAATTGTGGCAATAATCAATAGCTTACCAACCAAAAAGAGTCCAGGACGTGATGGATTCACAGCTGAATTCTACCAGAGGTACAAGGAGGAACTGGTACCATTCCTTCTGAAACTATTCCAATTGATAGAAAAAGAGGGAATCCTCCCTAACACATTTTATGAAGCCAGCATCGTCCTGATACCAAAACCTGGCAGAGAAATAACCAAAAAAGAGAATTTCAGACCAATATCCTTGATGAACATTGATGCAAAAATCCTCAATAAAATACTGGCAAACCGAATCCAGCAGCACATCAAAAAGCTTATCCACCATGATCAAGTGGGCTTCATCCCTGGGATGCAAGGCTGGTTCAACATACGCAAATCAATAAATGTAATCCAGCATATAAACAGAACCAAAGACAAAAACCACATGATTATCTCAATAGATGCAGAAAAGGCCTTTGACAAAATTCAACAACCCTTCATGCTAAAAACTCTCAATAAATTAGGTATTGATGGGACGTATCTCAAAATAATAAGAGCTATCTACGACAAACCCACAGCCAATATCATACTGAATGGGCAAAAACTGGAAGCATTCCCTTTGAAAACTGGCACAAGACAGGGATGCCCTCTCTCACCGCTCCTATTCAACATAGTGCTGGAAGTTCTGGCCAGAGCAATCAGGCAGGAGAAGGAAATAAAAGGTATTCAATTAGGAAAAGAGGAAGTCAAATTGTCCCTGTTTGCAGATGACATGATTGTATATCTAGAAAACCCCATTGTCTCAGCCCAAAATCTCCTTAAGCTGATAAGCAACTTCAGCGAAGTCTCAGGATACAAAATTAATGTACAAAAATCACAAGCATTCTTGTACACCAATAACAGACAAACAGAGAGCCAAATCATGAGTGAACTCCCATTCACAATTGCTTCAAAGAGAATAAAATACCTAGGAATCCAACTTACAAGGGATGTGAAGGACCTCTTCAAGGAGAACTACAAACCACTGCTCAATGAAATAAAAGAGGATACAAACAAATGGAAGAACATTCCATGCTCCTGGGTTGGAAGAATCAATATCGTGAAAATGGCCATACTGCCCAAGGTAATTTATAGATTCAATGCCATCCCCATCAAGCTACCAATGACTTTCTTCACAGAATTGGAAAAAACTACTTTAAAGTTTATATGGAACCAAAAAAGAGCCCGCATCGCCAAGTCAATCCTAAGCCAAAAGAACAAAGCTGGAGGCATCACGCTACCTGACTTTAAACTATACTACAAGGCTACAGTAACCAAAACAGCATGGTACTGGTACCACAACAGAGACATAGATCAATGGAACAGAACAGAGCCCTCAGAAATGATGCCGCATAGCTACAACTATCTGATCTTTGACAAACCTGACAAAAACAAGAAATGGGGAAAGGATTCCCTATTTAATAAATGGTGCTGGGAAAACTGGCTAGCCATATGTAGAAAGCTGCAACTGGATCCCTTCCTTACACCTTATACAAAAATTAATTCAAGATGGATTAAAGACTTATATGTTAGACCTAAAACCATTAAAATCCTACAAGAAAACCTAGGCAATACCATTCAGGACATAGGCGTGGGCAAGGACTTCATGTCTAAAACACCAAAAGCAATGGCAACAAAAGCCAAAATCGACAAATGGGATCTCATTAAACTAAAGAGCTTCTGCACAGCAAAAGAAACTATCATTAGAATGAACAGGCAACCTACAGAATGGGAGAAAATTTTTGCAACCTACTCATCTGACAAAGGGCTAATATCCAGAATCTACAATGAACTCAAACAAATTTACAAGAAAAAAACAAACAACCCCATCAAAAAGTGGGCAGAGGACATGAACAAACACTTCTCAAAAGAAGACATTTATGCAGCCAGAAAACACATGAAGAAATGCTCATCATCACTGGCCATCAGAGAAATGCAAATCAAAACCACAATGAGATACCATCTCACACCAGTTAGAATGGCCATCATCAAAAAATCAGGAAACAACAGGTCCTGGAGAGGACGTGGAGAAATAGGAACACTTTTACACTGTTGGTGGGACTGTAAACTAGTTCAACCATTGTGGAAGTCAGTGTGGCGATTCCTCAGGGATCTCGAACTAGAAATACCATTTGACCCAGCCATCCCATTACTGGGTATATACCCAAAGGACTATAAATCATGCTGCTATAAAGACACATGCACACGTATGTTTATTGCGGCACTATTCACAATAGCAAAGAGTTGGAACCAACCCAAATGTCCAACAATGATAGACTGGATTAAGAAAATGTGGCACATATACACCATGGAATACTATGCAGCCATAAAAAATGATGAGTTCATGTCCTTTGTAGGGACATGGATGAAACTGGAAAACATCATTCTCAGTAAACTATCGCAAGGACAAAAAACCAAACACCGCATGTTCTCTCTCATAGGTGGGAATTGAACAATGAGAACTCATGGACACAGGAAGGGGAACATCACACTCCGGGGACTGTTGTGGGGTGGGGGGAGGGGGGAGGGACAGCATTAGGAGATATACCTAATGCTAAATGACGAGTTAATGGGTGCAGGAAATCAACATGGCACATGGATACATATGTAACAAACCTGCACATTGTGCACATGTACCCTAAAACCCTAAAGTATAATAAAAAATAAAATAAAATAAAATAAAAAAAAAAAAAAAGAAATTTGACCAAGGCTTAGTATATAAAGGGCTCGTGTGTGTCTGTGGAGGGGAGTGGTGATGGAGTGATAATATATAAAAAATTTTATTTTTTATATTATGGATACATAATAGTTGTACATATTTATGGGGTGAATGTGACGTTTTGATATAGGCGTGCAGTGCAGAGTAATCAGAGAAGACCTCAGTGCCCCGCTTTTAGCATTGGGAAAACTGTCCAGACAGAAAATCAGCAAGAAAACATTGGACTTAATCTGCACTGTAGACCAAATGGATCATTCCACACTGGTGACATTTTCTAGTTTAGCAGTTTGCTGTAGTCTTTTCCGAAGACTATGAAACATAAGTAACTTTTTTTTTTTTTTTTGAGACGAAGTCTTCGTCTGTCTCCCAGGCTGGAGTTCAGTGGCACGATCTCCACTCACTGCAAGCTCTGCCTTCTGGGCTCACACCATTCTCCTGCCTCAGCCTCCCAAGTAGCTGGGACTACAGGTGCCCGCCACTGTGCCCGGCTAATTTTTTGCATTTTTTAATAGAGACGGGGTTTATAAGTAACATTTTTGACATAGATCTAGGCTTTTCGGTATAATTTGATTTTGGATTATATCAGAGACAGAACACACATGAAATCTTAATAAAATAATAACCAAAGAAGAAAACTGTCCCTGGTAGGATCCCTCTGTGTTCTAGCACTTTCTGGTTCTCATAGGCACCAGTTAGTCAGGGAATGTAGGGGCTATGCTGGTGCCAGAGCACCGGGCTATGTGGGTGCCAGAGCATCAGGCCACGTGGGCATCAGAGCACCAGGCTATGCGGGCCAGATGGGGTTGGAATCTTTCCCCTTTCCAAAGAGCTGTGGACTCTGGCTCAGGCCATGTTCATCTATGCAAGGAATTTTGCAAACCTATTGCTTCTGTTTTTTTTTTTTTTTTTTTCCTTCCAGACCTACAGTAATCACAGAAAGAATTTAACTTCGCTTAATTTAAAAGGATTTGGAGCGGGAGGGGCTTTTCAATTACCCACAGGTGCTATAGGGGCTGGCACAGGCAGTGGGGTTGGGGGAGTTCTACTTTAGAAACCAAGGTCAGCCACACTCCCTGGTGGGAAGATACTGACGCATATCCCAGCGAACACTCCCAGCCTAGTCCTCTAATTGTTGAGTAACTCCTGGGGGACTCGTGTCTGATTGCTCTTTGGCAGAGTCTGAATCTGAGCTTCAGTGCTGAAAATGCATGGCATCTAATTCTAATTGAGGATAATTCCACGTCCCCACATTGATTTCAGCTCCCTGCTTCTTATGACCAAGGAACTGCATTGAAAAGAGTGTATCCTGGCTATTGAATGATGATGAAGCTGAGTTCCAGCTTTCTTGGTTTGGATCTAACTGGACCGGAACAGGTCATGGCAAGCTTCTCTTAGCATTTTAGTTGCTGATAAATGAACAATAAACTCTGTTTAATACTAAGCTGTGATTTTTCTTTTTTTTTTTTTTTTTAAAGATGCACTGCCCTTCATCTTTGGGCAACATTTCTATGACAGTGAAAGTGATCAAGGCACATGACTAAGGGGAAACTCCATGAAATGACACCCCTTTAAGAAAGAAAGAGCCCCAAGCCTCAAGCATGTTAAACGAGATCATCGAAGTCAGGTGCTCAGCATAAAGTTACATTACAGCACATGCTCAATAAGTGTCAGGGGCTGAGACAGGCAGTCTTTCCAGGGAGGAGAAATGAATATGAAATAATGGGTAATCACAGCTAGATAGGAGGAAAAAGTTCCAGTTCTCTAGACCACTGTAGGGTGACTACAGTTAAAATAGTATATATTTTTAGATAGCTAGAAGGATTTTTTTTAACTTATATTTTAGGCTCAGGGGTAAATGCACAGGTTTGTTTTATAGGTGAGCTGCATGTCATGAGGGTTTGGTGTACAGGTTATTTCATTACCCAGGTAATAAGCATAGTACCTAAGTATCTTTTTTTCTGATCCTCTCCCCTCTCCCGCCCTCCACCCTCAAGTGGCCCCCAGTGTCTATTTTTCTCTTAGTGTCCATGTGTTCTCATTGTTCCCACTTGTTGGTGAGAACATAGGGTATTTGGTTTTCAGTTTCTGTGTCAGTTTGCTGAGGATAATGACCTCTGGCTCCATCCATGTTGCTGCCAAGGGCATGATCTCATTCTTTTTATGGCTTCATAGTATTCCATGGTGTGTATGAACCACATTTTCTTTATCCAGTCTACTGTTGATGGGCATTTAGGTTGATTCCATGTTTTTGCTATTGTGAATAGTGCTGCAGTGAACATACGTGTGCATATGTCTTTATCGTAGAACAGTTTATATTCTAGAAGGAGAATACTGAATGTTCCCAACATAAAGAAATGATAAATGATAGAATTGATGGATATGCTAATTACTCTGATGTGATCTCTATACATTATATGTATGGAAACATTGCTATGTATGCTATAAATATATATAATTATCATGTATTATTTAAAAAATAAAAACTAAAAAATAGGTAATCAATATTAATCAATAAATCCAAGAGATCAAGTATTAAAAGGTATTCTTATGAAATAAAGTTTACATCATTTCCACATTTCTCCAAGGCTTGCCTGAATCATTTCACTCCCAACATCCTGAGACATGACTCAGAAGAATTCAGGTAGCACAGCACACTGGTCACTCATGAGCTTCGGTGATGTTTTTTATCTATGTGGCCATGGTCATATTTACATGACCAGGTCCCTGTGGCTGCTAGCCTGCTAACTGTACCAATAGACTTAACAATGCAGCATGTCATATGGTTAGCCCTGTGTCTGATGGGCTGCAGGACCTAGACCTGAATACACAGGAAAGATATCTCAGGAAATGCGAAGTCCTAATTCATGTCTGTTAAATTCTGGCTGCCCACAACAGAAACAAACAAGTAATTGAAAGACAGAAGTGTAACAGAGTAAGTTGCTTAAATGCTTAGTGGGGAATAAATTCTGTAGACCTATTGCTTTTATTCTTTTAGCTCCAAGATAGCAACCTCAGACTATGTCGATAAAGGCTGGGGCCTAAATAAAAACTGGAGGCGGAGCTTGCAGTGAGCCAAGATCGTGCCACTGCACTCCAGCCTGGGCGACAGAGCAAGACTCTGTCTCAAAAAAAAAAAAAACTGGAATTACTCTTTCCTGGATAATTTGTTAGAAAGCAGACGTCTTGCTTAGTTTTCAAGAATTACTTCCAAATTTCAATGCACTTCACAAATCACCATTAGATCGAACATTTTTTAGACTTCAAGCAGTTTAGAATAAAAGCCCATTTAACTTTACTTAATTCAAAATGCTTTTTTTTTTTTTTGCTAGTTTAGAAAGCTTTCTTGCCCAATATATCTATAGAATATTAAGAAGGATCTAAAACATTTGCAAGCAGTTTTTCCCCACTAAGAATGATGATAGAAATTTAAGAACAATTCTTGACCCAATTCAAGGTTTGAGTGTATCAGGTACATTCGGTGATTGAGTGTCACTTAACAGAGGTATACATATCCTTCTTTTAATCACCAGGACCCCAAAACCAAATAACTTAGCTTGCAGAAAGCAAAAATGAGAAGGCATCTACCTAACTGCATTTCATAGGTATTGTAGAAATACCACAGATACTATAAAATTCAAGCTGACAGCAATACCATTGGTATGAGATTATAATTTCATAACTATAAAAATATTTTTGTGATAGCTGATGTTAGGAGTTTTTGTATAATTTCCTACATAATCGTATTTCACAGCTTGGAAATCATAGACAAAAACTGACTCCTACAAAAGGTCAAGAAAACCTAGTCTCAGTTGTGAGAGTTGGAAAAGGAAAATACACAAACAGGAAAATGCAAGACAGAAGTATCTTAGTACTGGGGAAAACAAGAACTTCTAGAAATCTTGTTTGCCATCCCTGATGGTGAAGTTTTCATTCTGTTTGCCAGAACTTCAATTCAGAAGCTTACTAGACAGAAACAGAATTCTATGGGATATTGTTTCCATGTTGAAAGTCTTGCTATTTCCCAGCAACAACTTTGCAGCTAAGAAGCAAAGATCATCACACATTACTCTTGTAAGGTGATATAAGTCAAAATGCTTTGGATGAAAACCATTAAACTAAAAATTGCAAAGATGTGCTGTTATTTAAAACTTGGGTCTTTTACTATAAGGATTATGTTTTCTTGTAGTTATTTTTTCCCTCTAATAATTTGGTGGCTTTAAAAGCTATTTCCCCTCCTTTTACTGTTAAATTTAAAAACTCTATTTAATGCAGTTCAATGATCAATACCATGAATGAAATAGCAACTACCTACTCCTTTATTATAAGAGGGTAAACTTAGAATGAGCTAATTCCTCCTTTACTCTTCACTCTGTTTTCTAGTTCTTTTTGATGAAACTGGAATTATAGATCCAGATAATTATTATCTACTTATCTTTCACCTCTTATATGTCAACAATTTCCTTTGACCTTGCATTCTGTAATCATATGAACAATGATTTAGAATTAGTTTTGTGTCCTATTAAGGCACTTTTTTATTGCCTATAATTTTTACTACAAATTTTCCAACCTTGAGTTAATTTTATTCATCTCTTTAGATTACATCTTTTAGCAATTTCCTCTTTTTTCCTCCAACTTTTTTAAACTGAAAATTCGAAAAGAACTGGAGGATATTATAAAACAGGAATATATATTTTTTTATTTTTGAGACAGGGTCTCACTCTGCTGCCCAGCCTGGAGTGCAGAGGTGCAATCATAGCTCATTGCAGCCTTGACTTGGGCCCAAGTGATCCTCCCACCTCAGTCTCCTGAGTAGCTGGGACCAGAGGCACAGGCTACCACCCCTGACTAATTAAAAGTTTTTTCTGTAGAGACAGGGTCTCACTATGTTGCCTAGGCTGGCTTCAAACTCCTGGGCTCAAAAGATCCTACTGCCTTTGCCCCCCAAAGTACTGGAATTACAGGCATGAGCCACTGCACCAGCTAGGAAAAGATTCTTAAGCACGATGCCTCGTAGAATATTCCATAGAAGCTAAGGGAAAAAGAATGGAAGAATATCAATGTTTGATTGGGATCCCTTCCTGGCTTCACCCTGTTTCTGGGCCTTGCTTCTCTGCCTTGAGTCCCCACCGTCCATTCTCCTGGGAGGCCCCCCTCCTTCAGTTCTTCACAGTGTGCCTCACCACACAATTAAAAAACATCTCATGCCCTGGCCCCTGCAGCCATTCTTCAATTGAGGTACAACTTGCATATACTAAACCAATCTTAAGGGTCCAGATGGTTGAATTTTTACAGTGTAGCCCATTTCCCCAGGACATTTTGGAGGTCCCACTAATTCATAGCCTCACATTTCCCAAAGCATGGTGTATGTGGTCCAGCTAAGAAGCAGAGCTTGGGCACAGTAGACTCTGGTGGGTTCTGGCTTCTGAGTCAAGCGAAATAGCCCAGGGTGTACTGTGCACCCCATGGACGAGTTCCTTCCCAGGTCCCTACCAGTGTGGGGGTGAAGATGTGCTTCCTCCATCTTCCTGGGGCCTGCTGGTCTGTGAGAAAGTCTCAGGCAACACACATTCACCCTTTCCAAAAACAGATGATAATTTGCAGACAGAAAATCTTTTAAAATCTCTTAAAATCAACTCAGAGAACTATTTTCCTAAAGGCAACATGTTCAGGGTTTCTCTGCTCCTGGTGAAGATGGTGTTTCATATTGTTATTGAAAGCTGTGGTCAGGGTCCCCTTGTCACCCTCCTGGCTTCAGATCATGCCTTGTTCATACAAGTAGTGCCCACCACTGTGCCTTTCAAATTCAACATCAGTCTGCTCCAGCCATGAACATTAGATACCTGAAGAATGGGCAGGGGAATTTTCATTTCTCTTAAGTTCAGCTCAAATTGTGGGCACAGCTCCCTCCCTTCCCGTCCATCTCTCGTATAACAGGAATTAAGAGATGCCTTCATTTCTCCCCTTGTGCGGAGCAAGATCTGGGGCACCAGGAACATTTTGCTGGGATGTACCTGGTATTGCACTCTTTTCATTAATGTTCCAAGCTACATGTCATGAACTATGGATGCCCAGGTTCAGGACTTTCTCTGGTCTAGCAAGATTTTCTTCTCAACTCTGACTATTTCTTCTCTTTCTGTGCTGGTTTTCCCATCTGCAGTATTGCTTGTTGCAGTGACCTTTCTGTCTTCATCTTTGAGTTTTTGGCTGCCCATCATTGACCCCAGCTTGATTTCTTTTTGGGGAATTGCATTTCCCTCCTTGGGTGCATTCTGGTGGGACTGGTTATCTGGGAGTCCTGCCCTCTCCTCACTAAGGAATGTGAGTCTTCACCCTGGAATTTGAACTTCCAGCAGAGTGATAAAAAGTCTGACTGTGGCTGGAGTTCATTTTCTTCCACGATTGTGTCTGGATGAGACTGTTGAGTAGTCCCTGCTCTCCTGACCCGGGCAAGCATTCTGCTCTGTCCCAGCCTGCATCTCTAGCCTTGCTTGGACGATGCAGTGAACTCCCTGGCTCCTGCCAGTAGCTTCCCTCTGGGCTTAAGAACCGGAGCTGGTTCTCGGAAACTTAAGCAATCAAAGAAACATCACAGATGCACTTATGCATAGGCTGCCTCTTTTTGATATCTCTCCCTCCTGTTTATTGTTTTAATATCTTTTCTTCCTTTCATTGAGTTTTTCTTGCACTTCAATTTTTTTTTTTTTGGCAGCTTCCGAACATTTGAATGTTGCTGTCATGTGCTTGTCATAATCTGGCCCCAACGTATTTCTTGTAGCTTCATCTTTAGCCTTTGCCCCTCTGTCCTGCTCAATATATTCAGCCACAATAATTGGATTTTCTTCCTCATACTGTCATTTTTCACTCTAACCTTCCTGCAAGCACACATCGGGTATTTTCTTGTCCTAAAATATTATTTCCTTGCTTTTCATTCGGGCACACTTTTACTTGTAGAAAATATTGCTCAAACACCATCTCTTCTTCAAAGCCTGTTCTTTCTTCTCTAAAAAATGAAGAAAAACTCCATTTTATGCTCCCTTTATTGGAAACCCTTAGCACTTGGTCTTTTTTTGATCTGTCACTTGAATTGTATTAATTTTCAGCATGTCTCTCTTTTCCAATGACTGTGAGCTTCTTGAAGACAAAGTCTGTGCTTTACTTACCTCTGTATTATATATTTAGTATCTTGCACAGTGCCTGACATTTTTTCATGTCCCCAACAAATTATTGGCTGATCGAATGTCTGAGTGAATAGATGAAGGTTGCTAACAGAACAGCCTTCTCTGCAGTAGAGGTGGACTCATTGATTGTGTGTCCTTAGCCTGCTGTTGGGCTCTGGCATGTTTTGAGCATGCATAAGTTGTTTAGATGTGTGACTCTCCTTTGTAGGAATTAGACAGTGACAGTGTTCGTGACTATCGGACCTGGGCATCCTACTTCTGACACCAAAATTTCTGGCCTTGCCAAATATAAGAAAGCATCGATTCACTTCTCTATATAAGCAATATTTATTGAGTATCTGCAGTGCAAAAAAGCTCAGTACTGGTCACTATGTGAGGCACACAGACAAACCTGAAACACATACGGTCCTCAAGGAAGACACAGTAGAGAAATGTGTTGTTACAAATAACCATCAGCTAGGTGAAGAGTGTTGGGAACCACAAAATATTTACACCCCAGATATTTGAATAGGCCCTTAAAACATGGTCCATGATTCAATATGAGGAGATGAAAAGAGGCAATTTTGATGTACTCACTTACGAAGAGGTAACTTTTTTCATTTTTCGTATAATTAAGTGTATATTTCTGATATTATAAAGGACTTATTAGGAGACTTTTCATTTATAATTTGAACTGATCTTGACTTTCTCATGGAGATTGTTTACCTCGGAATCTTTAAAAATGTCTTTAAGTGACTCTTTGAATAGGAAAACACTCCTACACAGTCCAGGGAGATTTGTTTTTTCTTGACATTTTCATCAAGTTTTCACAACAAAAGAGAAAATTTAATTCAAGCATTTTGAGTTTTTGTGTTCAGGTCTTTTTCCCATAGTTCCCACATAGCAGAGAAATCTGATCCACAGAGACAGCAGCCATGAAGAAGATCACAGACCCAGGCCACTCAGCATGGAGAGGCACCCGCGATCTCAGCCAGCCACAGTCAGCTTTGATCTGCCTTTCTAGAATCTTCTGTAGTTGGTAAAGTTGGCGAAGATTTAGTATTTACCTCTCTTCTTAAAGTTAGTATATGAACAAAGACACACTCAATTACGGTGGTCCTTAGAGGAAATGACCCCGTACAAGAGTTGTGGCACAAGAGAAATGTGAGGCCTTCAGAAGATCCAGACAGACAGAATGACATCCTTGGCTTGGCTAGGGTTACCAGATTATCAGCAGTGGGTTGATCAGGAGGAGCTGGGATTCTTAACAGAACAACTGCATTTCTTTTAGAGGCCATTCTATGAAAGTGTGTCCAGCAAATGGTCAGGATTCTCCTTGTAGGCCATGTGTTCAGCCATTCTCGACAAATCCATAACATTCTGAGTTAAAGAATCCTTCAAGATACAGCTAAATATACATATAACGAGTGAGTGCAATATACCCGATCTCTAGAGTTAGCACTGGGGTGGGAAAAACTAGATAAGTAGAATTCTGTTTGGATACACTGCAGATAACAACATTGTTTTCAAATTCACAGACCTAAACTCGATGATTTACACATGGGTGCATATTTGTTTACTTATCATCCATCTGCCAGTCCTAAAATTAGGTTGCATTTATGAATATTTATTGGGTACCTGTTATAAAGAATTGTACCAAATTTTTTTTTTCTGGGGAGTACAGATAATTGTGTCAAAAAGAGCTCTGCCTTTAAGAGTTTTCCAATGTAGTTGAGAAATTAAGACATATATATGCAAAACAATAAGAGTACGAGTGGTAAGAATGGCTGAAAGTGGCAGAGGAAGGTTTCCCCATGGTGTTACAGATCCAGTGTTAAAGGAATCATGCTAAGAGACACTCAGGGGAACAGGTCTCTGCACACCTTTGGGACCACTGCAGGACTTGGGGGGCAGGAATTGAGGTAACATTTGGAGGGGTTAGCAGGGTTTGCTTGGTCTATAGAGGAGGACGGAAGGTATTAAGGGAGAATTCTCAGCTTGAGAGAAAGCCTAAAGATCAGAAAATGTCCAGGATAGCCTGGGGTAATGAGTGAGCACAGGGTATGTAGAGGGGAAGAGGTGCGAGGTGAGAATGGAAGATACTCTGGGGCCAGACTGGAGAGGTGAAATTAGATTATCTGTGTCTTAAAGGGCACACAAGTCAAAAAAAGTAGAAGTAAGTTTTTCCTTTAAACCCTGGAATTTTAATTTTTCTGTTAACTTGCAAGCATAACCTCGTTTCATGAAAACACCAATAAATTGGCAATGAGAGGGCTTGGAGTTCATGGCTGTCAGCTGGTCCACAGCAAATCCCATTCTCCCTGGGCGTCAGGTAAAATGCAAGCACAGGAATGAATAGCCACTTAGGCCCCATCCAGCCCTGAGATTTTGCCGTCTCTTTGCTCCCTGTCAAATATCCTGGGTGAGGTGATGCATTGTCCCACAAGTGGACCATTTTTGGAAAGCACAGGGTTCATAATTTGGAGAAATCAGAGTGACTGATTTCTGCTTTTATTTCTGTATTTTAAAAAGGAAGAAAGAAAAAAGAAACAAGCAGGTGAGCCCAGAGAAAACAAAAACCCATTTGATAAATATTCTCCCAGTTATTAGTAAATTCTGACAAAAGAGACATCTCAGTCCTCAAATACCAATGGGTGGTAGAGAACAGTGAGAAGCATTCTGTCCAGCAAATCCTCCCTGCCTTGGAGCAGATTTTGTTGGGTGGTGGTCCGATTCCATCTGTAGCAGCCAGGGGAGCTTCACCAAGAGCTCTGAGAGCAGAGCATGGATGGCAGGTCTTAGGCAAGGCTCTGATGAGCTTCATGTTTCAATGTGCTTTCCAGGAAGGCACTGGAGAATTTGAGAATGAACACAATGAACAGTGCACACCTTTATTGAGTGGGCAACTAGTTACTTTCTCCCAAGAAACAAAACAGAATTAAAGATTTTTTTTTCTTTTTGAGATGGAGTCTCATTCTGTCGTCCAGGTTGGAGCACGGTGACATGATCTGGGCTCACTGCAACCTCCGCCTCCCGGGTTCAAGTGATTCTCCTGCCTCAGCCTCCTGAGTAGCTGGGATTACAGGCACCTGCCACGATGCCTGGCTAATTTTTGTATTTTTAGTAGACGGAGTTTCACCATGTTGGTCAGGCTGGTCTCGATCTCCTAACCTGGTGATGCCCCGCCTTGGCCTCCCAAAGTGTTGGGATTACAGGCGTGAGCCACCGCACCTTGCCAGAATTAAAGACATTTTAAGAAGAAAGGCCAATCTATCTCAAAAGGTTACTTTAAAACCTGAAAGGATATCTACTGGAAAGATAAAATGATCAGCCCCAAACAGCAATTACCTTTGCACCCACCTAGTAAATCATCTGAAGTTATTGTTAAATGGAACCTTTTAATACAAGTTTTCAGTTGGATTGGCCAGGTCATTTAAAAACATAGTATTAAGTAAAAGAATGTTTGCATGAGACAGGTGACCATCATTTACTGAGGCCATTCCCATTTTTTGCTGAAGAATGTGCAGAGCTGGATGTTTTCCCATTATTTCTGGGGTTTGCAGCCACTTTCTCCCTTTGTGTGTGGATGGAATTAATTTCCCCACGGATAGGCTAGGTGGACTCTGTGGGATCCTGGTGACTACCACTTTTGGATTGTTTTCAAATGACAGAGTGCTCTACGGAATTAATTGTTTGAATCATTATATAATGAGTAGAATTCCATTATCTTCATTTTTTTTAAAAAGGCTATGATTATCATTAGTAGTATCTTTTCTTGTTTTGAAGAGTTTTGTTCAACAATAATAAAAAAGCAATTAGAAATATAAAATCATGGAAACTCTCATACCATTAAGAGGTCATTAAACTTGGCAAGAATTGCTACATCCGAAATTTTGGTCTCATTCCCTGGTCTTTGGATTACATTAAAAAACAGTGATTACATAAATTTTAATAAAATAAATGATATTTGGCTAAATCTCATGTATTTCTTTGGGGAAAAGGCAAAACCTTGTGAATTTAAGATGCAGAAGCACACTTAATTCTTTATTACTCTTTATTATTGTTTTGAATCCAACATTTAATTATCAAAAATGGATCCAAATTTTCCGGGGGCCTGAAGCTTATACAACTTTGAAGGGCCCTCTTTAAATTATGAATATAAAGTTAGGTATGAAAATGAACATTTATTTATTAATTATTTTTATAGTGATGGGGCCTCTCTATGCTGCCCTGGCTGGGTCTTTTTATTTACAGGCACAATTATCACA
This sequence comes from Nomascus leucogenys, assembly GCF_006542625.1. Lineage (NCBI taxonomy): Eukaryota > Metazoa > Chordata > Mammalia > Primates > Hylobatidae > Nomascus > Nomascus leucogenys. The sequence continues at coordinate 46,174,542 of NC_044398.1, read as the reverse complement.
CTCTGCAGCTTGGAATTCCTGGGCTCAAGCATTCTCTCACCTCAGCCACGCAGGTAGCTGGGATAACAGGTGCTTACCACTGCACAGGGCTGAATGTTTGTTTAGGGTGAAAAAAAAAAATCACATCGCATCACAAACTCAGAAATTCCACAGACATTACCATAGACAACAATGTCCTTTTAGACTAATCCATAATGTGATGCTAAAATACTTTTCCCAGATAGTTCCTTGATTTTTGTTGTACTTGTTAGATGCCCGAAGGATTTTCCACAGACTAGCTCCACTTTTATTTGTTTCAAACACTCTCTCCTATCACTGAACAACATGGGACTCATTCTGATAACAATGAAACTTCTGGCCCTGACCTGTGTCAGGATGGCAAGTGAGTTGGCAGGGTGGGCAGGATTGTTCCTGGAAACCATTCCTACCTTACATGGCTAGTAACACCTATCCACAAAAGTGATGCAAACTATATAAATATGTCCCTCTAGATCTAAATTAAAAGTACCTTCAACTTATCTCTTTAACCAGCATCCAAAACTGCCCCCGCATCTCTGCCTGACACTGTGGTAAGGGTAACAGTGGAGAAACTGGGGTGCAAAGAGACATGAGTCTCAGTGGACTGCGGTTAAAATACCTATCTCTGCAAGTTACACAGAAAACACGCAGTCTCTTGAATGTTCATTGCTGTGCTATTCACAATAGCAAAGACATGGAACCAACCCAGGTGCCCAGCAATGGTAGGTTGCATGAAGAAAATGTGGCACATATATACTATGTGGCCACAGAAAAGGATGAAATCATATCCTTTGCAGTAACACAGATGAAGCTAGAGGGCAAAATCCTAAGCAAATTAATGCAGGAACAGAAAACCAAATACCACATGTTCTCACTTACCTGTGGGAGCTAGGCATTGAGCACACATGGACACAAAGATGGGAGCAATAGACACTGTGGACTCCTAGAGGGTGGAGGAAGGGGAGGGTGGGTTTAAAACTGCCTACTGGGGCCAGGCACGGTGCCTCATATCTGTAATCCCAGCACTTTGGGAGGCTGAGGCAGGCGGATCACTTAAGGTCCGGAGTTCGGGACCAACCTGGCCAATGTGGGGAAATTAATTTCATCACACAGAAAGGCAGAAAGTGGCTGCAAACCCCAGAAATAATGGGAAACCACCCAGTTCTGCACATTCTTCAACAGAAAATGGAAATGGCCTCAGTAAATGATGGTCACCTGACTCACTTAAAAGTAGTGAAACCCCAACTCTACTAAAAATACAAAAATTAGCCAGGCGTGGTGGCACGTGCCTGTATGCCCAGCTACTCGGGAGGCTGAGGCAGGAGAACTGCTTCAACGTGGGGGATGGACGTTGCAGATAGCCGCGATCACGCTGTTGCACTCCAGCTGGGGCGACAGAGCGATACTCCATCTCAAATAATAATAATAATAAAAACTGCTCAATACCTACGTGATGGGATCCGTACTCCAAACCTCAGATCACGCAGTTTCCCACATAACAAATTTGCACATGTACACCCTGTATCTAAAACAAGAGTTGAAATGAGAAAAACAGTGTGCCCTTGTCCCAGGCCT